>NC_090937.1:90846003-91149033 GCF_040938575.1 Ambystoma mexicanum | reverse complement strand
TGCTCCTATAGACCCATCTCCCTCCTGAATGTAGATGCTAAGCTATTTACCAGGATTATCGCCTCGAGATTGGACAGCTATATGCCGAGGCTAATTCACTCAGATCAGGTGGGTTTTATACGGGAAGGCAAGGTGCAAATACACTGCGCAAGACGTTGCACCTGATGAGAGAGGCAGCACCGAAGGGTGGGAACCCCGTCCTGGTGTACATTGATGCCGAGAATGCGTTTGATCGGGTTGACTGGGGTTCCTTCGGGGGGTCCTCGAGAAGCTGGGATTTGGCACGGGGATTAAACAAGCCATCAAGGCCCTATATGTGTCACCAACTGCCAGAGTTACAGTTAACGGGCGTTTGTCACAAGTCTTTCATCTCCAGAGAGGTACGAGGCAGGGTTGCCCCTTTCCCCTCTCCTCTTCGCCATGACAATAGAGATTCTGGCGGAGTACCTCAGGGGCGCATCAATGGTGAGAGGAATTGAGGTGGGCGAACGTACCTTCAAATTAGGCCTCTATGCAGATGACATCTTGCTCCACCTGCGGGAGCCAGCAAGATCGGTCCCAGCCGCTTTGCAGGTGATTCATCAGTTCGGCCACTTCTCTGGATTCAAGGTAAACGTAGGCAAGTCAATGATCTTTCCCTTCGCACCCGATGCGGATAGAGATCTGGCGGAACTCGTCCCACTGGGCCTCCGAATTTGTACGGAGGAGATAAAATATTTGGGGATCAACATAGTCCGTCCCGACGGGGACTTAGGCCAGGCAAACTACCCCCCGCTCTTTGATAAGCTATTCAGGGACATGGAGGCTTGGGGGAAGGGGCAGATCTCCTGGATGGGAAGAATAAACGCCATAAAAATGAATCTGCTTCCCAGGGTGCTGTACGTATTTCAGATGCTCCCCTTGGAGGCTCCTGAATCATACCTCAGAGAAGCCAAGAGGCGAATAGTGAAGTTTATATGGCAGGGTCAGAGACATAGGATAGGAACACGAGACTCGCACCCTCCCCAAGGATAGAGGAGGGGTCGCCTTGCCGGACCTGAAAGCCTACCATAGAGCAGCCCAACTTAGGGCTCTGGCTCCCCACCTTAGAGAGGACCCCAATAAACAATGGGTATACATTGAAAATTTCTATCTACGCCCAGTTACCGTGGGTGAATGGCTATGGGCCCCACTGAAAAAGCTCCCCAAAAGAATCAGGGACCACCCAATACTGGGTACAATGTGGAATGCACTAGTGGGGAAAGGCTCTAGCGAGAAAGTCACCACATGGCCCTCTCCCCTGAGCCATATCTGGTCTAGGCCAGTCCTGGAAGAAATCCCAGGTCACGAACACTACCAGTCATGGTTCGACGCGGGCCTGTGTAGGGTAGGCCAATTGGTAAGAGAGGACACTTTCATAAGCATCCAGGAGCTCGAGGCGGCTCTGGGAATCAGCAGGCTCTCCCCGCTCATATACCTGCGCCTAAGGGCATCCTAATAAAGCCGAAACTAAAATCTTGCATACAAAGAGGGCTTACCCCGGTTGAGAAAATTCTAGACTCCCACACTGAAATGAAAGGCCTCATCTCCCTCCTGTACGGAGCACTGTTAACCTCCCACGAGGGAACGACTAAGAGCCTTAGAGGGAAATGGGAAAGGGACTTGGGTTATGCCATCGGGATGGGCTCTGGGGGAGACTATGTAGCAAGGCATTCAAGACATCTATCTCATGTCAGTACAAGTCCCACGCCATCAAGCTCCTCCATAGGTGGCAGTACGACCCGATCTCCCTTTCTAGGATGTTCCCAGATACTGTCCCGTTGTGCTGGCACGGATGTGGGGAAAGAGCCGACTACTGGCATATGTGGTGGTCCTGCAAGAAAGTGCAAGTCTATTGGTCAGAAGTGCTCAGCTGGCTTGAGGAGGCGGGAGAGGGGGTTTACTCATTAGACCCATTTTCACTACTATTTGGTCTCTGCCATAGGGACGACCACTGGGAGAAACTTCCGGACCTGACACACTTCCTGCTATTGGCAGCGAGAGTTGCACGGGCCAGGACTTGGAAGAGAGCATCTCTCCCCTCGAAGAGGGAATGGGTGATTGTGGCCAAGGTCATTTACTTTATGGAGATACTAACAGCAGCAATACACGGCTCCAGCACGCAGGTTGAGACCGATTGGCTGCAATTCACGGAGGTGTTCTCCAACGTTGAGGACGACACAGGAGTTTAACAAAGGCACTCCACCCGGTCCGAAAACTGGTTGTGGCACAAGACTCATTGCACTTTTCCAAGTAAAGTTTACTAATGTTTATCCCTTGTATGCCCGGTTGGAGCTGCCCGAAAAGGATAATCATGGAGATGTGGATCGTGTGCCCTATTATTGGGGATCTTGGGCGGGAGGGGGAGGGAGGGTGTATACAGCAGAGTATTATGGTTTTCTTATGGAAGTTGGCACGGGCCGGTGCCCCTATGCCATTGATTGTATTAATGCTTTGTTGCCATAAAAATCCACTCTAGTCAGCTTGAACTTTGGGACTAAGAGGTAGTTAGTTTTGGATAATCTGGTAGTTCTTGTAGAGGATTTTCTAGTGAGTCTTTCTGTCAAATAGCTAGGTGCCGCATTATTCAGGCATTTGTGTGTGAGTGAAGCGACTTTTAGCTTGATGTTGTCATGGGTTGAAAGCCAGTTGTTTGATCTTCTAATCTCGGAAATACGTTTTCTCCTGGCGATTCCAAGTGCTGCTGTGAGGGCATTATTCTGGAGGAATTAGATTTTCTTAATTGTTTGTTAGCTCCTCTGTACAATGCTGAAAGTGCTTTGCGGGTGTGCTTGCCACGGATCCCTCTGTTGGGGTGGCTGACATTGAACTAGCAGTTTCACCCTGTTCTCCCCAGATGTGCTGCAATGTGAGGGATATAGCCCATGACACATTTTCATTAGTAGCAGACGTGTTGTAGACCAACTGCGGCTCATCAGTGTGTAGAGAAGGAGCTAAGTACCCCCACCTCAACCACGTCACCCATATTGCCCATATGTTGGGAACCAGAGTGTGAGACACATGCAGTACCATTGAGAATACTGATACCAAGGAGAATCCTGGAAGCAAGGTTCCCATTGAGAAAACCATACCAGCATACGAGAAAATATGATGGCCATTTGAATGAAATCCCGGAAGAAGGAGAGAATAAATGGCAAAGACGAATGGTGATGTCACACAGAGTCGAGCTGCCATGCATAGAAAAGATGCAGAGACAAGAGAATGAAGATATTCTATAAGGCATCAAGAAAGTATCGAAGATAAGTGACATCTTGGGATCAAGGTGAAGAAGCTTATGCTACAGAACTGATGAAGATATCAAGTCATTTTACATGTGTACAGATGTAAAGAAATGCAAGCAGATGAAGTATTCTTGAGGCTAGCTTTATAGTGAATAGATTGCGGCAAGGGCTAACATATAATAAAAACTATGCTGTTTGTATAAACCCCACCTGGGCCCTGTCAACTGTATAACCTCTGTAAAGGCATACGTCCTTTTTCCCAGGCTAGGGGTAGATACGATCTCGCTGTAACACCCTCGATCTCCCCTCCCTGCACTGCAACTAAGTCATTTTCTTGCAACAGCGCCCGATGCCTCTGGTCTGCGTGGCGCTTTACAAATGTAAATAAATAAATAAATAAATATATATATATATATGTATATGAATGAGTAAAGGATGGATGTTTTATAGCAGAGCTGGACTAAAAAAGGAAGGCCTCTTTTCCAGTGTGTCACAGTTAAAAACAATTGAATTACAAAGTGAATCTCAGAAAGGCGAGGCTGGATGAGATCAAGAAGCCAAGGTCTTATCAGGTTGGGGTGAGCTGACATTGGATACAAATTGTGTGAAAGAACAAAACTCCTGTTCAGAAGGCATGAACAAAACAAGGAAGACGTCAGAGGCCTATTAGAAAAGAGTATTTTTAATGCACCAGAAGCTCGAAATAATGGTCTTCAGTCAGGTGGAAAGATGAAGTTGGACGAACATGACGACCATACCTACGCTTGAAGACAGAGCGTGCCTTCACTCCCCTGAATTCTCTAGAGCTAAGAACACTCCCAAGGACAAGTTCAAAGTCCTAATTGACAGCAGACCCCTGAGGTGATGCTAGATGTGTATGCTAATTGGTGGGAAGCTATGGTTAAGACAAGGTCACCAGCACCTGGAAGCCCAGCCTGCGTTCTGCTAGACATAGGTGGAAAAGTACTGACGGAGGTTAGAGTGCCAACCAATTGTAGGGTGACACATGATTAAGGGTGCTATAGTTTGTTTAACCAATGGGACGTCATATATTTAGTGACGCTGTACTCCGAGACCCCCGGCCGGCCCATAGAGTCGAGGTTTGCTCAGAAGTACTTTAAGACGAGATAGCTGCATCCTTGAGATGGATGGGGGTGCAGATTTATTATTCCAACACCAATCAATAAGGACAACTCAATGGTTTGGCAAAGGGAGTCCATTTAATGACAAGTACAAAAAATGGGGAGTCATGGATATCAGCAGTGATGCGATCGTCCTTCTCGCTTCAACTCCAACGAACTTCATACAAGTTGTAACATTTATACTCAAAACTCGTCATAATTGACGTGTAACTCTGAAAAGTTAACATGCAATTCTATTGGTTAGGAAAAGGTAACTTTAATATAGGTACAACATCTTTATATGGTAACGGAGTGAGGGGATTGGGTAAACACTGTCAGGTGGGCGTCTAAGCCCTTCCTTCAAAATGATTGCTGTAGACTTCACTAAAAGTACGACGTCTCATTGGTTCTACTAACTATAGGACCCTAGATTATTTGGTCCATTGTGATTGGGTTGGCACCAACCCCATGCATACTTTTCCACTTCGCTTAGCAGCACGCAGAATGGTCGGCCAGGTGCGGGGTGCCCCTTAGTCTCTAATTATGGTTACAATCAATCATCACTTTAGTAGCTATGTGTCAATTATTTCACTGTGGTTGGCCTCGAGATTGCATCTTCTGTCTGGAAAAATTCTGATATCTCTGCTTGGGCGGATGCCACGCGTAGGTGTGAACCCTCGTTACTTCTTGCTCGGCTGGTCACATGATTTCTACACTGTGAATTTGTCTCTTTCCACTCAATTTGTGTATTTGATTCTTATTTCCCCTGCCACCTGGCTTCGCCTTCTTATATTGACCTTTCAGATACAGGATATTCTGTTCTTAGTTTCAATTAAATGTAGTTACTGTTTGCCTCATATATTGGTATGACCTCGGCTTTCCTGGCACGAGTTGCCTCTGCCAAGTTTTGATTCAGCCGTCTCTTCTCGTTTTGCTAAATATGACTCTTCTCGCGTTTGGCCTTTAGTAACCTGGGTTGATTCTGCTTCGTTAGCAAAGTAGAAATACACTTATAATACTGTGCTTCGTGTTGAGGCAGATTATGTATAATGGCGCTTGCCGCACTACTCTTCTACTTAGTATAGCAAGCTGCACTGTTTTCTTAGCTTTCTTAGCTTTATCTTAGGTTCACGATATCCTTACTCATGGCGTTTCGTCTCTTTGTGTCATTCTCGGGTCGTAATTTCTTCTATCTGTGAGTCTGTCCGGTTCCTTGTGACGTCACCATTAGTCTTCCATTAAGACCTTTTTGGTTTCTTCCGGGACAGTACTAAGGCAATCTTCATTTCGTTTCATTTGCTGGTAGGGTTTTCTTAATGGTTTTCCATGGTTATGGTTTTCTGGGTATCGGTACTTCAATAGGTGTTGCTCTTCTGATAGGCACGGGGCAGAGCCCTACTGCGGCTCTATGCTGGTTTATTTGCTCATCATATGTCACATATTTTGGTGTGAACGTTCCTGGTACTCCAAAATGGGCGACTGGTGGGCAGGTTTTATTTGGGACCTCCTCTACACTCCCCCCTCTGGGCGATTCATCGACCACTTTCACTTCCGTCTTTGGATTCATCTTACTCGGTTCTTCTGTATTTATCTTTACTTCGTCGCCTGGGTTAATCCCTTCTTCATCCTCCGGATCTATACATGATGGTTTGAAGAAGTGTCTCTTTGGAGTCCATATTTGTATTACTCCTTTCAGGCTTCCTACTGTCCTTACATGTCCGTCTTTATTCCATGTCATAAGTTGAGATTGTCCATTTGGGCTGCAATAAACCCATCTTCCCACATCATTTCTGTGCTTCCTGGGATAGAGAAACTTTGTTTCTTCTGGTGCGTGAATGCTGGTTTTCACAAAGTCTCTTATTTCTTCATCAGTTAGGTCTTTGGTCTTCCATCCCGGCTTGACATCAATCATGATCTTCATCCCTATGGCTTTTTTCGCAGTCTTCTGGCACTGAGAGATTATTATCTTGAAAACACAAAATCCTAGTGATATCATAACTAGCAGGGCTCCCAAGAACTTGAATGCATCTGCCATCCATTGTGGGACCCATGAGAATAGTGATCCAAACCAGCTGTCATTATCAACTTCGTCAGTTTCATCGATCATCTGGTTCTGCATGTTTGTCAGCATACCTATGGCTTCTGTTAAAGTTCAATTTTCCTCATCGTGAGAATGTATAAATGTGCAACATGATTCTCCTATTTTTGCACAAACTCCTCCATCCATAGCTGTGATCATGTCAAGGACATATCTGTTCTGGAGAGTCATCAGTCGGATGGCTCTTAACTCTTCCTTAATTGCATTGAATCCTTTTATTGCCTTGTTGATGGTCTGCAGTAACTCCCATCTGGTTATCTGCAACCATTTAGTATTTAATCCAACTTGGATTCTTGGCATAACAATCATTGTGAACACTGATGAGGTGATGCTGAACAGCCTATGTTCATATGGGATTGCATGAAAGGCTTCTTCTGATTTAGCAGAGAAGTAATTCTCTCTTCATCCGAGTTAGCAGTTCTACAGATCTCTTCTTCCTCAGGTGAGCATCTGCTTTCGGGAAACTGTCAATATTCAGGTCACTTTTCGGGATCACTAATGCTGGAATGTGGACGTTCACTATTGTGCATGTACCTCCCCAGTCTCTTGGCAGTCTGATGTATGCTTTGGATCCACATGCCCAATAATGATCCATAATTACTGCAGTTCCATGAACCATTCCTGGAGCGTCAAAAACTCGTCCACAGTTCTGATTCTCTCCCATTTTTCTTGTGCCATTATTCCTGAAGCAGAACTTTGGGCTTTCCAGTGGCACTATCTGCAAGGGTCCTCCTCTGTCTTCGACCCATGTGAGCAGTTTTGCAAGTTTTGGCGACAATGGCTTGCATCCATTCTGTACGATGTCGATGGTGCCTTGGTAACGACCAATGACCATCCAGGCTCTACAGATTACTACTCCTTTCTCCTATCTGTCTGGTGAAAGCACTGTTCCCAAAATCTGCATTTGGCCTCTGTTCTTCCAACTTTGAGCCTCTTCTGGAATTTTTCCTTGGACATTTAGTTTCGCGTTCACTTCCCATCTTATTTCTGCCCCTTTAACTCCAGGCTTCTCATACCTGATCACGTGATTTCTAGTATGAGCTCTGTTTCTGGTCTTAATGTCTTGAACATAAGCATCTTCATCGGGATAGGCTGTTTCAGTTGCCCATATTAGGGAAGCATCATTTCCCATAAACTGGCCACTAGTTTTGCACATGGCTATGTGTGAAAGACAGTGTGCTGTCTGGACATCAATTTCTACAGCTATGAAGATCTTGGACTTCCCCATGCTGTATGGTAGGAGTGCACAAACAAAGCATTCCCCTTCTGAACTTCGTCTTCCAACTTCCTTCATGTGCTGGTACCAAATGTTATTTCCCAAATCTGCTGTGCTGTCCAAGTAATCGTTTAGTTCATTGTCATCTCCATGCATGCTTCTCTTGATTCTTAGTGTTTTCCTGTAGTTTGCTATAACTACATACCTGAATGCATCTGTATGGCTCTTTCTTGCTGGAGGATTCTCGGGTATCCAGGTCCATGGTGCAGGCCTCCTCATCTGCGCCATTTGAGTAGACAAGAGTCTGCCAGCTCTATCCTGGTCCTCATACATCTTCTTCCTGCTGGTTATAAATATCCATTTCAACCACCCTGACATTGTCCGGTGTATGGCTGTATTGTAGAACTGGTACTTGTCCCTTTTGCTGCAACATACATGTTTATTACTGTCTCTGTGGGTTTATTCTTCAGCTACTCTCTTTTCCTTTCTCTGGCTAATGACGGCCATACTATGTCTGCTATTAGTTGTGCTTTTGAGATCTTCTTTGAGTTTGTCTTTGTCTCCATCAGTGTCGTCTCAGGGGTGTTCATTATTATAATTTCTGTTGTTTTTTTCTCCAACTCCTCGTGTCTTTCCACACTGTCTGTTGTGGAGTTTCTCATAGTATGCAGTCTTCTTTTCTCTGAGGCTTTGAATTGTGGTTCTGCAGTCATTGATATTATGCCTGTTGTGTGTGCATTTCGTTTTGCATGCGTGTGGTTGTCAGTAATCTTGTCACATTCATGCTTTGCCGACCCTGTCTCCGGCTTTTCTTTTTGTTTGTTAACACAAGTGTGTGTGTGTCATTGCTAATTACATCCATTTCAAGTTCATTCATTCCACCATCAGATCGTCTAGGGACTGGAATGACTATGTATGGAATGGGGACTATGTAAGGAATGGGTGCCTTTGTGGGTTTCATTCGTGCATCATTAGGTGGGTGCACTGGAATTGGAACGCTTTGTGCCCCAATAAAAAATGCAGTTCTGATCGTTAGTGACAGTAAAACAATGATGAATATAATACACAAATACATTATGCCCCTGTAGGTCAGGCGGCAGCATTTACTTCCAGAGAATTGTGGGCGTCTCTCCTCCTGTGGGAAGACAAGATTGCTGCTCTGGATCCCATCCCAATCATTCGCCAAATGTCACTTTTTATTGTACTCCTTTAAACAATATCGTCTTTCGGATTCTGTGTTTAAAAGTTTCAGGTGTTCCACAAGTGTCCCCCCTCTTGTGGGCGGTGAATTGTCTCTTATCTCAGGATACAGTTCCTTTGCTAAACTATGGAAAAAATTAAATCAAATAACAATTCAGCAAGTCCTTTTACTGTGCATGTTCAAAGTATATCAGCTCCCAGTCCACGCCTCGGATTTGCTTCAGTCCTGAAGACATGTTGTCTTTGTTAATGGAAAGTAAGAAAGGAAACCTCTGGCAATGCTCTCTCGATCTGTCACTCGGCGGAAAGTCTAGAATCTTCTCAAATAGTTCTGCTGATGGTTAGAGAGTTCCACTTGTAGTACTATTCCATGTAAGAGCATGCCCATCTGTGCAACATTAGCTGGGTCTCTGATGAATGTGAGGACGTCAATATCGATCGGTCTCCCCACTAGTTCTGTAAAATCAGTGACTAGACGAAAGATGACGTTGTGGGCCAACCTGCTGTCTTCTGGCGACAAGGACATCCGTCCTGTCTTGCTGAGGTTCAGGATTGTATGCTTTCTACTTAATGTAAACAATGTCTGCACTGTACGTTCGCGTGGAGTGCAACTAAGATCACAATTTTATTTAGGAGTTGGCTTAGATGTTCTGTATTTGCTGGATCTCGAAGAAAGAAACGTGAGTGTGTCTGTTGTTCTCCCGACAAGATTTGGACAATCTTCGATTATTCAAAAGAACAGTGTGTTGACAAGCTCATTTACTTCCTTCTTTGCTTGGGACATTTGTTTTCCCCTCACTGTACTCAGGAAGTAAGAGACATTTTTCGGCAATAACAGTAAGCAATCTTCTTATTGTCTTTTCTTTTTCAGGATCTTGATAAATGTCAGTGACACTGGTGAGCCTTCCCACCACCGACGGGAACGATCTTAGCACAAGATTAAAATATGTTACCACATCTTTGGTGATATCACTACTGTTGGACACCATAAGTGATTCCGAATAGGGTCTCGGTGTGGAATGAGTCTGGATACTGTATCTTCTTCCAATTTATGTGTCCTCGATAAAAATTTGGCATATTCTTTTCTCATCAAGGCTTAAGTGTGTCTTAGTCCAAAGTTCAAAGTCAACAGACTATGTTGTGGCTTATACGTGCAATTTACTTCTTCACCCTGCAACTAGGATGCACAGAGTGTCAGTTCTTATGTCCTTATCCCCTTTTTTGCTTAGAGGAAGTGTCCAATTTAAGCCACAATTTGCAAAAAGTTCTTTGTCTTTGTCTGGCTGGTCATGCGTCCTTCTTCCTCGTCACGGATCTCGTCTACATGAGCTGTGGTTCTTCCCCGTTGCTCGTCGTCTCCTCGCATTGGGGTGCAGGCAGGGGGCCTTCTCCGATGTAGGGTTTGATATCGCCCAGAAAAATTCAAGCTCTCCTGCCTTGTAGTTTCACTGCGGACGGAGTGCAGTCCTCCACCGTAAAGGAACCGTTAAATCTTGGCTCGTCCCACTTTTTCCTTGTATGGTTCCTTACAAGGATGGTATCTCCAGGGAAAACAGATGGTACACTAAGTGCTTGAGCTGTGTCGTTAGTAGTATCTCTTTCTGTGTTCCGTGCTGCCCTGCACCCTGTTCGTCGTCGCTGCAGCTGGTCTGAAATTACAGTAAGGCAATATGTCATACAATTCAGGCACTAGTAAGTGCACGAAAGTGTGCTGTTGGCTTGGATTGATCCCGACTTGATTCCTGGATTCCGCTCTGAAGCGACTTTACTTAAGGACACAGCCGGCGAGACACGTGGAGGAAGTCTTTTGCGGCAATACCTCGACCCTGCCTGACTTCCCAATTTACGGATTGGCCCGACATAACTGGCCCCTCAACTCCACTTCCCCTGAGCTGGAACATAATCCCAGCATGCAGTGCACCATGCGCGCACACCAGTAAGTGCACGAAAGTGTGCTGTTGGCTTGGATTGATCCCGACTTGATTCCTGGATTCCGCTCTGAAGCGACTTTACTTAAGGACACAGCCGGCGAGACACGTGGAGGAAGTCTTTTGCGGCAACACCTCGACTCTGCCTGACTTCCCAGTAACTATCTTTGAACAGTTTGCTTGGACATGTTGTCTCCCTCTGTGTCACTCGCGATTTGAACCCACTTGGATACGCCCACCCCCTTTGTACAAGTACTTTAACACACTCCTACTTGCATATGCCCACCCTTAGTTAACTCACCCGATTCTCCTCAGTATTAGAAACACCTTGTGTGTACACCCATGATTTTAACTGCAGCTTTTTTATCTTTTTTAAACTTTTAGATTTACGGATTGGCCCGACCTAACTGGCCCCTCCCCTCCACTTCCCCTGAGCTGGAACATAATCCCAGCATGCAGTGCACCATGCGCGCGCACCAGTAAGTGCACGAAAGTGTGCTGTTGGCTTGGATTGATCCCGACTTGTTTCCTGGATTCCGCTCTGAAGAGACTTTACTTAAGGACACAGCCGGCGAGACACCTGGAGGAAGTCTTTTGCGGCAACACCTCGACTCTGCCTGACTTCCCAGTAAATATCTTTGAACAGTTTGCTTGGACATGTTATCTCCCTCTGTGTCACTCGCGATTTGAACCCACTTGGATACGCCCACCCCCTTTGTACAAGTACTTTAACACACTTCTACTTGCATACGCCCACCCTTAGTTAACTCACCCGATTCTCGTCAGTATTAGAAACACCTTGTGTGTACACCCATGATTTTAACTGCAGCTTTTTTATCTTTTTTAAACTTTTAGATTTACGGATTGGCCCGACCTAACTGGCCCCTCCCCTCCACTTCCCCTGAGCTGGAACATAATCCCAGCATGCAGTGCACCATGCGCGCACACCAGTAAGTGCACGAAAGTGTGCTGTTGGCTTGGATTGATCCCGACTTGATTCCTGGATTCCGCTCTGAAGCGACTTTACTTAAGAACACAGCCGGCGAGACACCTGGAGGAAGTCTTTTGCGGCAACACCTCGACTCTGCCTGACTTCCCAGTAAATATCTTTGAACAGTTTGCTTGGACATGTTATCTCCCTCTGTGTCACTCGAGATTTGAACCCACTTGGATACGCCCACCCCCTTTGTACAAGTACTTGAACACACTCCTACTTGGATACGCCCACCCTTAGTTAACTCACCCGATTCTCGTCAGTATTAGAAACACCTTGTGTGTACACCCATGATTTTAACTGCAGCTTTTTTATCTTTTTTAAACTTTTAGATTTACGGATTGGCCTGACCTAACTGGCCCCTCCCCTCTGCTTCCCCTGAGCTGGAACATAATCCCAGCATGCAGCGCACCACGCGAGCACACCAGTAAGTGCACAAAATTGTGCTGTTGGCTGTTCGCGGTGAAGGCGTGAGTCGCATTGCGCGAGATCCATGCAGAAGATCAATTAAGGGAATTAGATATTCATACATGTGAGGAAACCAACTAAGTTTGCTTTTATATTTATAACGCTGCACAGAATTCAACTGAAAGAGTGTACACTGGTGAAACTCTAACAAAGGTGAGTGGAACTCTAATTGTAATTTAGCATTCTTCCTGCTTTTATTAAATCATTTTATGCTGAGAATGAATTTAAGATCTAATAATAGCATTGACATTGAAGTGAAAAAAATAACCGAGATGATCCTGCGCCCTAACCGTGCCTGCAAAAGAAAGATCATAGGCAAGCAGGGACTCTTACCTGAAGCCAAGCTAGCCAAAATTACGTCTTTTTTTGACAAAATTGAGTCTATAAAGTCGGCTAACACTAACCTGGCAGAAAGTGTAAGATCTGAGATAAGCGCTGAGCTAGTGGACGATCTCTCCAATAGACTTCCATGTATCGGTGCTAAGTTTCTTTCTGAGTTGTTAGAAACTTAAAACAACAAAGAGGAGCTGAGTCCATATAAGACAATAAACACCATGGACTCTTGTAACATATGTACCAATATGGCCATATGGAGCAGCACTGCAGTGTATCGACCCTACATGCCCCATCCTATAGATCCAAAAAACTGGCAAGTTCCAGGCCCCACGATCCCCACGAAACAGTAAAACAAGCCATACTTTACGATATTGCCATTAAGGTGGACTGTAGTCACAATACTAGTCAATGGTGTAAATTAGATGAAGAAGCAAAAGACAGATTCATTGTTGACCCCATTTCAGGCTTAATAACATACACTGTCACTTATCCTAAGGAGACAAACATAAAAACAGCTGTCCCCAACACTAGAATGAATGCTAGTACGATCACCATAAACAGCAGACAATCAGATGAGAATGAGAGCTTCACTCTCATGAAAAATGAGGAATTGTGGGAAGCTCTAGAGCGGGTGTTAAATGAGATTGTTGAAAGATGTGACATGATTGAACAAAAGTTAGCCAGTCACACTGCCATACTGCAAGCTAACTCCTCTAAAGAAGGTACAACATTCAGAGAAGCCTGCACTGATACTGAATCGTCTTTAACACCAATTGCACAAGGTTGTCTTGAACCCGACGCAAATACAGCTAAGGCAACACACGACCAGCAAGCGGGGTACTCTATAGACTCTAATGCTACAGTCTGCTGGTATAGGAAAAAGCTGAGAAAGGGAAAAAAAGTAATGAATCAAAGAAAACTGAAAAATACACTAACGGATGCATTGTAAACGATGAAGCTATGCCTAATAATGTAGAAAAATGTGCAACTATATGCTCAAGAGAGGTTACTAAGGAAGCTTTGAGATCCAAACCAATTCACATTACCAAAGAACCTAACTTCTCTGGTAAGCACACAGTCACTATCCACGCTCCAATAGACATGATTGGTAAGGATAGTTTCAAAAAACATAAGGGCCCAAGTAAAGTACACAAGACCCCAAAACCGTCCAAGCTAGTGGCACCAACACTAGATGAATGGGTAGTCCCAGTAAAGCAAAAAGAAAAGAGGGGGAAAAAGACGAATAAGAATAAAGAAATCTCTACTAAGGTCCTAAAAGCCATTAAAACTCTCTTCCTAGAAGAAAAATTGGAACCTGTTCTAAGACCAGTCACATCTCCTGAGGCTGCATCCTCCGAGGAAGGCAATGCTGTAGAGAAACAGGCTGAAAAACTTGTCCACTTTGGTGAAAATAGTAATGATAAAGTGCATGATCCTACTTATATGAGAGACCCATTAAACTTTGTTAAAGCACTACAGTTTCAGGCAATTGATAAATTTGGACCGATAGTGTTATTAAATAGACAGCGAATAGTTGAACTCTGTTCATTGGTAGTGCCATTGCGGACAGTAAAATCTAGCGACTTTAAGATCGTCAACCAATTTGTAACCCCAAAACTAATCACAACCAATTTGTGGTTTCTAGAAGCTACTACTCATGAATTTATACTTAGTCACTATGAGTACTTTACTAAACTAGGATTCACCTGCACAGAAACCTCTATGCCTAGAGTGAAATACCAGAGAGTACCTGTTGAAGAAAAAAGAAGTGAGAACTTAAGATCTGTAAACTTGACTGCGACTCATACTGATATTAATTCACCCAAACCACTTAAATGTACTAAAGAAATAGTGAACCAAATTCATGCTAGTAAGGTTAGCCAACCGAAAACAATCAGTAACATTAAAGCCCATGGTATGTCTAACAGTGATTCAGACACCGTTGGCTACTGGCAATGGCTCCCAATAGAGTTCAAATCTAGACTAGAACAATGTTCCTGATGATACTAGCATGATGATCTCATGGAACACCAGAGGGAATCTGCACTATGAGAAAAAAGCTGGACTCCTTAATAATTTAGACATATTCAGTCTGGTCACATTGCAAGAGACATGGCTATGTGATACATGTGAAATAGACGGGTGGTGTTCCTTTCAAAGTCTAGCATCCAAAGGTCCGAAAGGCCACCCAAAAGGTGGACTTTTAACAGCTTTTAAACACCCATGGACCGGTGTCAAATCCAGCTGGTCCAATCATATGATCTTGGGAGTGATTGTTAAAACTAATAGTATCCACCTCCCCAATTTTCTGCTGATAAATATTTACAACCCTCCGAATGGAATTAAGAACAAAGAGAACGTCGAGATGTTAACAAAAATATTGTTAGAATATAATGCTGTGCTACCTATCATCATTGCAGGAGATTTTAATGCCAAGATATTGTTACCCGTAGACCCCATGCGTGATGATAAGACCTCTGGCCCCATTGCAATGGAATTTTCCAATAGGTGTGGTGATGCTTGGTGTAAACTGATCATTGGCCAACAGCTTACCATGCTAAATGGTCACACTAAAGGCGATGCTAACCGTGGGACAACAAGAGTAGGCTGGGGTAGTCTATCCACAATCGACTACATCTTTGTCAATGAAAAAGCCAATAGTTTTATTATCGATATGGCAATAGGTAGTTGTGAAGAAAGTGACCACTTTCCAATTATTGTGATGCTGGAATACCCTACAGAGGAGGCAGAATACCATATGGCTGGGAATATAAAAATTAATAATGCTGCTAACCGGATTTCTTTGAATCCCAGTAAACTAAAAAAAGTTAATTGTGTAGCCGTTTAAGAGCTGCTAGAATGGTGGGAGATGATAGACGATGGGCAAACTGCTACCGACACTGAACTGATTGTCACATATGAAATAGCCATAAGTAAGATCAAAGTAGCCTCCTCTAAAAACCGTGAGTATTCCAGCAATGGTGAGAAATGGAATCTTACCCACGGCAAACACAACTCCTATGATCCGGCAATAAATAAAGCAAAAAACGCCTTGAGGAAAGCTATAAAGCAAATTGCTGAAACCAAGAGTATTGATGCTACCACACAAATAAAATGGCTAAAAAAACAACATAAGAAGTGGATGCGTTACCATAAAAAAAATAAGGCATGTGAAATATGGTTAAAGATTGCGGATCAAGCAAGAAGTAATAATCAGCAAGGGATGTGGAGAGTAATAAATGATGCAAAAAAACGTAACCTCCCCATTAACAGCATGGGAGAAAATGAGTGGATCATGCACATAATACATACTTTGGGCTCTGAAGAGATCACTAAAGACAGTCCATTGTCAAGACGAGCAATCTGGGTAGGCAACTTCTCTGAATCTTCTTTGGTCAACATGATAATGAAACTGCAAACTTCTAGAGCCACTGGCCCTGACGGGACATGTAATGCACTGTTACGTTTAGCACCAGAAGTATGGGCAAAAGCCTTATACCTGCTGTTTAGATGGATCGGCATGAATGGGGTGATTCAAAAACATGGCACGAAAGTGTAATTCTGCCGATATACAAAAAGGGAGAATGGAAAGACCCTCGTAACTACCGCATGTTAGCAATGCTGGACATCCTGGCAAATTATTTGCAAAAGTTTTACTCGACGACCTAGATATATGGATAGAGAGTAATAAGATCCTACCGATATCCCAAGCTGGGTTCCGAGCAAAATCTTCCACCAATCACAATATAATTAATTTAGTATCAGCAGTTGAGTATTCTTGGTATGTTCGCAAGCTACCAGTATATGTAGTGTTCATAGATTTTTCTGCAGCCTTTGATACTGTGATAAGAGATAAACTTTGGAACAAACTGAAACTGTGGGGGATTCCAGAAGGGCTTCTGTTCATGATAAAGTTACTCTATTCTGATACCTCAGTTAGGGTACGCTTAGATGTTGAAGGACGGCTCTCCCAATCAATTCCCACCATTTGTGTAGTAAAACAAGGCTGCAGACTAGCAGCAACATTGTTTAATCTTTACCTAGCCGATTGTATGAACGAGGTAGACAAAAATATCGTTAACCCAGTGAAGACGGGCACAATAGAGCTACCATGGTTAGGCTATGCCGATGATCTGGTCTTACTAGACTATACGCCGGCAGGACTCCAAACAAGATTAAACTGTCTGCTGCATTTTTCTGAAAACAATGGGTTAAAGATTAACATTGCAAAAACAAACTTGGTCCAACAACTTTAAGTGGATGTTGAACTCAGAAAGACTTGAAAAAGTTGAATGTTAGGAGTCATAATCGACTCTAAGCTACTATGGAAACCCCATTGGGAGGCAACTAAACTTCTATGCTTAAATAACACTGGTGCCATCAGTAAATTCATAGGAAAGCAAGGAGGTATCCCTATAAATACAATCGTATTATTATAAGCAAGTAAGATAATATCCTGCTTATTATATGGTGCTGAGATCTGAGGAGGTAAATTTGCCAATGAAATGTGTATATTAGAAGGAAAAAAATTTAAATCACTATTTAGGTTACCTAGCGCAACATCATGTGAATACATTTTATTAGAATGTAACTTTAGATTCGCGAAAGATATTTTGGACTACAAGTCAGCAATGTTATATGCAAAATTAAGTATGCTATCTACTAGTACTTTTGTGGTTGAACTGATGAAAATATTCATCAAGGAGGGTCACAGAAAACAGTTTTCATCTTTAAGTAGATTACATGCAGTATATGAGAAATGGGCGACAGTTAATTCGAAGAGTTGGCTACTCCTAAAGCAAACTAAGATTAAAAAACTATTACAAGGAGTAATATATAGCTATGCAAAGGAGCGTGTCATGATTACCCTGTCCACAAAATCCACAAGTGGTTTATTTTTAGAACACTGGTCGTTAACATCTGTGAAACCCAAATATCAATATGCCTTTCCTACCGCAGCAACTGTAAGACAGTACTTTTTGTTCAAGTTTAACCGTTGTGACACAATGAAAATCCTAGCAGCTAAATTGAGGCTCGAGAGAAATATAAGGTTTTGCAGATTATGTGGATTGTTAGAAATTGAAAATGCCAAACACTTAATATGCTACTGTGAGAGCCTTGCACTTACCCGCAAAAAATTCCTTCTACGCTATAGAAACTCCAGTATAACTGAGGATGTTGAAATCATTTGGAAAAAACTGTTGGAAGGAAATGATATTAACTTAATATATCACATGATGAAATTTTATGAACTAGTTTAAACAATTTTAAAGGATCTATCAGAGGGTATTTTTGTATGAAAACCGTTTTTAACAATTATGGATTGTGTGATTCTGTGTTTTAAACTGTTTGTATGTGTAAATTGTTTGTATATGTAAAGCCATTTTTTGGCTATGAGCATATTATAAATAAATAAATACAGGTATTTTTTCATTTGAGACCCTAAAATTTCTCCTTTTGACTGCGCATCACATCTAGCTCTATCTTGGGGTGTCAGAGGAGTATGCATTCTTCTTCCTGTGGCTATCTCGTGTGGCGTAAAATGATGGTCAAAACAGGGTTGGTTCCGGAGTGCATACAGTGCCAAAGGAAGGCAGTGCAACCATTCCTTTCTTAGAGTAAGCTTCAATTCGCTATCCTTTCCTTCAGTAAGCCGTTGAGCTTCTCACAGATTCTGTTACCTTGCAGATGATACGCAAACGAGAACTTGTGCTTTATAACAAGCAGCAAGCTAATTTGTTTGAATGTCTCGTTTACAAAGTGAGCTCCGTTATCTGATCTCATGACTTCACACAACCCCCACCTGGGGAACACTTCTCTCACAAAAAATGTGGCCGCACAGGTAGAGTCTGTGTGTGTACATGGACCTACCTCTATCCATCTAGAGAATGGACACCACAACAATTAAGTATCTGTACCTGTTAAATACTTGAATCATGTCGACATACTCGACATGCAAGTGCTGAAAAGGCCAATTTGGCCTTGGGATGGCTCCACTTATTACTTTTAATGTGTGCCCAGCTGTGAATTGTTCGCAGACTATACAGTTCACTATAAAGAATGCAACGTGCTCAGCTAAATTCGGTATGAACCAGTGTTCTGCGAGTGTTGCTGCTAGATTCTCTTTTCTCATGTGTGCCGGATAATGTAACAGCTCCAGTGCTATTTTTAATAGGGCTACAGGCATTACTGGTTTACCACTGCTGTCTTGTCACCACAAGCTGTCAGAGGGGTTTAAAGAACACCCATTACGTTTCCAGAGATTCTTCTCTTCCTGTTGTGTCTCCCCTTAGAGTTCCATCAACTGTGTTTGCCCAAGATTGTTATAGCTTTCAGGTGTAGTCCGTGCAATCATCATTCTCTCATTGGTATGGATGACTTCCACTCCCATGATCGTCTCACTTTTGGATGCCATACGCTTGGCCTCCGTGTCTGCTGCTTGATTTCCGCGTGATAAAATCTGTCCCTTTCGTGTGGGCGGCGTATTTCACGACTGCTATGCCCACTGGGAGCTGTAGTGCCTTGATCAGCCTGTCCAATAAAGCTGCGTGCTGCACTGATGTGCCGTCTGCTCGGAGGTAGCCCCTCCTTTTCCAGCGCGCTAAGCCTGCGTGCACTGTCGACGTCACATAGGCGGAGTCACTATACACTGTTACTTCCTGGTCTGCGTGATTCTCAATAGCGAGTATCAACGCCAATAATTCTGCAGCCTCTGCTGAGTAGTTAGATGGTATTCACGCACTAATGAGTACTCGAAATTCTCCATTTGCTGTGTGTTTCATCACAGCGACGCCTGTATATCTTGGCCCATCATT
Source organism: Ambystoma mexicanum (assembly GCF_040938575.1). Taxonomy (NCBI): domain Eukaryota; kingdom Metazoa; phylum Chordata; class Amphibia; order Caudata; family Ambystomatidae; genus Ambystoma; species Ambystoma mexicanum. The sequence goes on along the minus strand of NC_090937.1, from coordinate 91,129,597 downwards.
TTGATCGATTCTCGAAGAACCGTCAATAAAGACACTTTCTCCTTCTTCATAGTTTTTACAGTCATGTACTGGCTCTCCTTCAGTGATTGACTCTGCTATAAACATAGCTGGGTTCACTATCTTACATCGAACTACCTTAATCAATGGATTCGATATGATCACTTCATAAGCAGAAGCTCTCTGAGATGTCAATGTGCCCTTCGGTTTTTCTAGAATAGCAAAAAGTGAGTGCTTGACGTACAACGTCATTGAGCAACCCATTACAATGGTTGTAGCCTTCTCTATAGCGAACGCTGCAGCAGCTAAACTTTGTTCGCAAAGAAAATGACCTCACATTACTGGGTCCAAATTCCTACTATAGTATGCCAGGGGCTTGTACCCCAACGTGGTTCTCTGTGTGAGCACTGCTGTCATAACGCTGCCATTCGTGTGTGAAAAGAGGTAAAATTACTCTGCATAATTGGGAATCCCTAGAACTGGTGTTCTGCAAATAGCTCTTTTGAGTTCAGCAAATCTTTTCTCCATGGTCTCAGTACATTCAATCTTTTCTTTCATCACTTGGGCCTTCTTTAGGGCCTGAAGTAAAGGCTTATTGTAAGAGATATAGTCAAAGAGCCATGCCCTGACATAGTTGCATAGGCCTAAAAAGCTCTGCATCTGTTTTATCGTGTGTGGCTTGGCCGTGTTCAGTATGGCTTCAGCTTTTTCTGGGGTCACTCTTTTTCCCTCGTGTGAGATCAACTGACCTATGTACAGCACTTCTTGTTGACAATATTGTAGCTTTTCCTTGTCAACCTTATATCCTTTCTCAGCCAGTATAGTCAATAGCTGAACAGAATCGTGCCTGCATTGCTCTTCTGTCATGCTGCAAATTAAGATGTCATCCACATACTCATGAATTTTTCAATGCAATATTGCTTAGGTCCATCTGCAGTGCTCTGTTAAAAATAGATGGAGACTCACAATACCCCTGGGGTAGCCATGTGCTTTTCAGACGCATCTGCCTGAATGTGAATGACGTCAGATCTTGTGAGTCACAAATATTTTACCTCAACAGGTATATTACATAGAATTGTAGTCGGGTTAGGGACTAAAGGGAACTCGGCCTCAACAATATAATTTATCGGCCTCAGGTCTTGAATTAGCCTCCAAGACCCTCCCTTTGATTTTTTGATCGGATAAACCACGGTATTGCATGATGACTCTGACGTCACTAAGATGCCCTGCTCTATCATTGCTGAAATTGTCTTAAAAATCCCTTCATCTGCCTCTCTGGACACGGGATATTGTCGTGCTTTGGGCAGAATTGCTCCTGGTTTCAGTTTAATTTTCACCTCCACAACCACTTTCAATAGGCCTACGTCATAGGGGTCTGTGGTCCACACTGAGACAGGCACTTGGGCCTTGTCGTCATCAAACTATTCAGGACCATTTTGTGCCAACATCATTCTTTGAGGCACTTCTTTTTTGATCATTCTCACCCAAAAGGTGAGACTCACGTCCACCATGGTCACTCCCATATCTGCTTGTTCTTCAAATAGATCGTCATCGTTGACGTCAGTCAATCGATATCCTTCTTCAATGGCAATTACTGCGCACCATTGTCGGCCTTCGTCGTCATAACCATTAATCAAGGCCATTTTCCCTAGTACTGCAGCTGTGTGTATCATCAAGGGAAATACTTGTCCCTTCTCTTTGTGCATCTGTATTCTTGGTCTAAATAGGAACTCGTCTGGGGTTCTCATTATTCTGTCTGCAAGGCCTGGCAGTCCTGCCATTAGCACACGCATACCATATGCAAATATTTCTGGCTCTAATGGTATAGCCCTCATAGCTTGTTCTTCAAATAGATCGTCATCGGTGACGTCAGTCAATCGATATCCTTCTTCAATGGCAATTACTGCGCACCATTGTCGGCCTTCGTCGTCATAACCATCAATCAAGGCCATTTTCCCTAGTACTGCAGCTGTGTGTATCATCAAGGGAAATACTTGTCCCTTCTCTTCGTGCATCTGTATTCTTGGTCTAAATAGGAACTCGTCTGGGGTTCTCATTATTCTGTCTGCAAGGCCTGGCAGTCCTGCCATTAGCACACGCATACCATATGCAAATATTTCTGGCTCTAATGGTATAGCCCTCATAGCTTGTTCTTCAAATAGATCGTCATCGGTGACGTCAGTCAATCGATATCCTTCTTCAATGGCAATTACTGCGCACCATTGTCGGCCTTCGTCGTCATAACCATCAATCAAGGCCATTTTCCCTAGTACTGCAGCTGTGTGTATCATCAAGAGAAATACTTGTCCCTTCTCTTCGTGCATCTGTATTCTTGGTCTAAATAGGAACTCGTCTGGGGTTCTCATTATTCTGTCTGCAAGGCCTGGCAGTCCTGCCATTAGCACACCCATACCATATGCGAATATTTCTGGCTCTAATGGTATAGCCCTCATAGCTGTGTGTCCTGCGTATGCTATAATCATTTCGCATACGTTCGAATAGTGCATTCCTGGAGTCAAACATACTATGCCCTCCTCCGTGAATGAGATTGTCATGTTTAACTTTGTCATTAAATCTCTACCCAAAATGTTTACTAGGGTCTGACGTGAATATAGTAAAGGCACATTCATTTCACTTTCTCCTATAGAGACTGGAAGTGCATTTGTGAAGGGAACACGACTTGTAGCTCCTGTGAAACTCTGAGAATTTATGGCCTCAGCGGACAAGGAAAACTTGCATTCACGTATGCACGAGTGTGTTGCACTCGTGTCAACTAAGAAGGAATATTCTTTATCCCCTATAACGACATCCACCCTAGGTTCCCGTTGAGGGTTCTGGTGTCACTGATAGGATAGAACACATCAGGGTTCCCAGTGAGCTGTCCTAGTCCATATACAAATACAATACAATACAATACAAATACTGTGTGCTGGTGGATTTCCCCCGTTCCCATTGTTACTTCCCATTCCAGGGTTCATGGTCTGTCCTGTGCTCACTGTCTGTGACAGTTGCATCAGTGCCTGTTGGGATTGTCCTTGTGGAAAACTGCCCATATTCTGAGGTTGCACGCCTTGTTGCGCTCCTGGCGCTAGTTGTTGCACCGTGTGATTCTGTGCAACACCCTGTTGTATGAACGCAGGTGGATTCATCATACCTGCTCCTGTCCGTTGGCCGTTCTATATCATGCCTTGGTTTCTGCATGTGCGCGCTAAATGCCCTGTCATTCCACATAACCAACATACTGGCGGTCGTCGGATCATTTGCCCATTTGACATATCTTGATTACTATGTTGCATATTATGAAAACCTCCTTGATTATTTTGGAAACCTCCCTGATTGCTCTGTCATCCTCTTCCTCTAAATCCTCTTCCCCTGGGATAAAACCCAATATTTCCCTGATTATTCTGCTGTGGATTAGTCACCTGCTGCATGCTCTATTGAGCTGTGCTAGTTATCATGGCTCCCTCAAGAGCATACTTTGACAATTTCTTCTGCACCAATTTCGCTTCCTCACCCTTTCATGCAGCTTCCTTTTTGCGATTCTTTTCTTGCAGCAGTCTGCAATAGTGTGCGATGGTCAGCTGTATTTCTGACCATGGTTTAGCCTCGATTCCTACAAATTTCTTGAGCTGTTTCTGTACCGGCTGTGGCAGCCCTTGGCACAATATATGGTAGAATACAGGTATAGACTTCCCCCAAGATTCATGAGTCTCGAGCACCCACGCGTCTTGGAAATTCTGTATATAAAGCAACGGATCCTCAGACTCCTTCATTTTTCGTGTCATTATAGCTCCCATATCGGAAGTGTCTGGGTAAAGCACTCGTAGCGCTTTCCATAATGCAGATCTGCAGTTGTTAAATGGAGCTCCATCATGTGCAGTGTTAATTGTGGTCACACCCGGGTAACCTGTCCATGTCCACACATCGTCTGCTCTCTCACCAAGTATGGCGATAAGGAGACCTTTGATGTCCCCTATAGCTAGCGTGCTCCCTCCTTTCATTTTTTCTAACTCGTGTATCCACTTTCCGGCTCCCGATGTCAGCAATGGAAGCTTGTTTTTCAAATATTCTCGATCCATGTATGGCCATGGAATATATTGTGGTCTTACTCCCCCTTTTTTCGAGTAACGGAAATTGGGATGTATAGCTCTCTCTCTCTCTTCCCTCATGGTTCTTCTATCTATGGCAGGGGTAATGTTCCTGCACCGCTGCCTGCCTGGCAGTGACCTAAGTCTGTCCACATAGGGTGGTGGAGACACCCCCCTCTGACCGTGAGATACTTCTTCATGCCGGTCTGTCTGTGTGGCTAATTCTGATGCTCTTGGTGCAGACTCGATAGTGTCTGACCATCTTATTCCTTTCACTCTTGGAAGTCGTCTTTCGCTCCGTCTCTCTTCTTCATTTTCCTTGCGCTCCTCCCTCTCTGTGTCAGACATTGTCTGTCCCCAATTCGTGCAACTTCTTGTGTCTTTTTGGTTCCTACTTATTTCTAATCTGTCCAGGGATAGTTCCCTATTTCCACTACTTCGGGAAACATCCTCAGTGTCATAGTGCTGAGTGCTCTCCAGACGCTCGTCTTCCCCCTCCCTTTGGGGTGTTTGTTCTAGCCCCATTTCATCATATATTCTATCGATCGTTTCTCCGATGCTTCTGGTGTCGAAGTCATCTTCCATATTTGCCCTAGACGTGCCTGGTACTGAATCGTACGCAGGAAATAATTCTTCGATGTATTCCCAATCTACTACTGGAGCGGGTTTTTTAACCTCTCTCCCCAGATATTCAAGATCGCGTGCTCTCTATCTTTGCTTACGTTCTACATCGTCATCGAATTCTTTGCGCTTCCTCGCCTCTTCTCTGACCCTATCTTCTTCCTTTTTCTTCTCATTTCTACGTTCATCTGCCCTTCGAATTTCCTCATCTCTTCGTCTCTTTATTCTCTTCTCTCGTATTATTTGTTCTTCCTCTGACCTTTGCTGCTTCTGTCTATCTTGATCGTTGGCTGTTCTCTGTTTGCGAACGAGCTGTCTTTCTTGCTATTCGCGATATAGCTGTTCTCGCCTTTGTCTGTCTTTCTTTCTTATTCTTTCGTCTCTCAACTCCTTCTCTTTCCCCTTTCTCTGTACCTTGTCTAGCCTCTCTTCTTGTTTTGTGTCATCAATGCCTTTGCCATCAAGTTTCAATAAAATGTGCCTTCCCATCCATTCGTTTTTTGCGAATGCTATCTCATCAGTTCTATCTTCGTTTCCCTTCCATCTTTTCCCTTCTCTCTCCTTGTCGAGAGATGCACTTGTCTGTGCCTGATCCCTTCTTGCATCATCGCGTCTCTCCTTGTCCCGTGGGACTGTTGAGGTGATATCCTTATCCTTATCGTTCCCTTGATTTTCGTCACTACTTTGCGTAGGTGACTCATATGCCGGGTTGCTATACCCTGTAGCTGCTTTAAGTTCTCTCAGCGGGTACAGTCCCTCGTCTTTACTTTCTTCAACCTTCGTTTCGGATGGGGCGGGTGGCGTGGTAGGCGTCTCACTCCCTCTGAGCATATATTAAGTAGCCAATCTATTTGCGTCTCCTCTCCCTTTTCTTGTTCATACATCTTCCAAAGCTCTAGAATAGCTAGGTGTTTGTCTAACTTTTTGCCCGTGTATGTGGTGTGCAAATATGTCCTCATATGTTGCAAGACAGCTTTAGATAAGGACCCACCCTGTGGCCATGGCATAAACATTTTGTGGGTGGTTCCTTTAACCCACTCTGTACTATATTTCTTTAGTTTGGGTGCATGTTTCGGCAACTGTTTGCATAGGTGTGTTAGTGGAGTTATTTCTTCCATGCTTGAATCTGTTCCCTTTCTCCTTATATAACACTTGTCAAAGCTTTTACGTGACTTAAACAGTGCCAACAATATGAGCGAGCACCAAACACTGCAAGCTCCAATCCCGATTTTTTCACAAAATCTTATATCTTCTATTTTACTCAAAAAACATCAATTTGCATGCAATATTATCTCAGCTATTTAATCGTGTAAAATTTAAATCAGTTTTCTCAAGAAACATTTTTCGACTTGTGACGTCACAACAGACAACATGTAAAACAGACGTTTAACAGACTAGACGAACACCAGCTGGTCACATGTATCTCTGCCTCTAATCATTACCCCTTCATGGAGTTTAAACGTATTCCCTTTCACATCGTCTTTAATCGCCGTGGTAATCTATTTGTTCCCCTTTAGTTGGGACTATGGATACACGTTTCTTCTAGCCGCTTGTATTAAAGGCGTAGGAATAAGGCGAATCCTCTCACTTGTCGGGTGTCCTCACCGGTAACCTCTCTCTTCTCGGGTGTCTACCCTCGTACCTTCTCTCTATTTGCTTAATTATTTTCGAGTCATTATTCCCTTCCCCTTAGATATATACATTCTTCTCTACTTCTAGCTATATTTTGTTTTCCTTCCTCCCTCTGTTACCTTTTCCCTTTACTTGTTCTAGAGCATGCACTTTCGCCAAAACACTCAATCTTTTTCACTCACCGTTCGCATGTTTCCTCTCCGGACCATCGGGATCACCGCCTTCGTTACCGCTTTCTTAGACTTTTCACCCGCTCAGCTGCCCGTAGAAATGGGAAGGGATAATGTGGGGAACACGGGTCCCTTCAGACCTCGTTCTGCAGAATTTTTATCTTTAAACTACCACTGTCTACGGGGAGCTTTGCGGTCTACTCGGCCAAATGGCAAAGGACTTGTGATATTGCCGAAGACCTAGAGTTACTTTATGTCGAAGGTCAATGGGTGTCTTATTCTAATCAATAATCGATAACCATCAATCTCTGCTACCAAGTGTACTCCGAGACCCCCGGCCGGCCCATAGAGCCGAGGTTTGCTCAGAAGTACTTTAAGACGAGATAGTTGCCCCCTTGAGATGGATGGGGGTGCAGATTTATTACTCCAACACCAATCAATTAGGACAACTCAATGGTTTGGCAAAGGGAGTCCGTTTAATGACAAGTTTAAAAAACGGGAAGTCATGGATATCAGCAGTGATGTGATCGTCCTTCTCACTTCAACTCCAACGAACTTCATACAAGTTGTAACATTTATACTCAAAACTCGTCATAATTGACGTGTAACACTCAAAAGTTAACATGCAATTCTATTGGTTAGGAAAAGGTAACTTTAATATAGGTACTATATCTGTATATGGCAACGGAGTGAGGGGATTGGGTAAACACTGTCAGGTGGGCGTCTAAGCTCTTCCCTCAAAATGTCTGCTGTAGACGTCACTAAAAGTACGATGTCTCATTGGTTCTACTAACTATAGGACCCTAGATTATTTGGTCTATTGTGATTGGGTTGGCACCAGCCCCATGCATACTTTTCACTTCGCTTAGCAGCACGCAGAATGTTCGGCCAGGTGTGGGGTGCCCATTAGTTACCCAGCCTTTCTACAATTATGGTTACAATCAATCATCACTTTAGTAGCTATGTGTCAATTATTTCACTGTGGTTGGCCTCAAGACTGCATCTTCTGTCTGGAAAAGTTCTGATATCTCTGCTTGGGCGGATGCCATGCGTAGGTGTGAACCCTCGCTTCTTCTTGCTCAGCTGGTCACATGATTCCTACACCATGAATTTGTCTCTTTCCACTCAATTTGTGTATTTGATTCTTATTTCCCCTGCCACCTGGCTTCGCCTTCTTATCTCGACCTTTCAGATACAGGATATTCTGTTCTTAGTTTCAATTAAATGTAGCTACTGTTCGCCTCTTCTATTGGTATGACCTCGGCTTTCCTGGCACGAGTTGCTTCTACCGAGTTTTGATTCAGCTGTCTCTTCTCGTTTTGCTAAATATGAATATTCTCACGTTTGGACTTTAGTAACCTGGGTTGATTCTGCTTCATTCGCAAAGTAGAAATACACTTATAATACTGTGCTTCGTGTTGAGGTAGATTATGTATAATGGCGCTTGCCGCACTACTCTTCTACATAGCATAGCAAGCTGCACTGTTTTCTTAGCTTTCTTGCGGTTCCAAGCATATTTACAGGTGTAAACTTGTCGACTGTCTTCATTTTGCTTACAGCTTCATTCTCTTACATTTGGACATCATCTTTTATTTTAGGTCCACGATATCCTTACTCATGGCGTTTCGTCTCTTTGTGTCATTCTCGGGTCATCATTTCTTCTATCTGTGAGTCTTTTCTGGTCCTTGTGACGTCACCATTCGTCTTCCATTAAGACCTTTTTAGTTTCTTCTGGGACAGTACTTAGGCAATCTTCATTTCGTTTCATTTGCTGGTAGGGTTTTCTTAATGGATACCTTACTGTCCATGGTTTTCTGGGTATCGGTACTTCAATAGATGTTGCTCTTCTGATAGGCACGGGGCAGAGCCCTACTGCGGCTCTCTGCTGGTTTATTTGCTCATCATACGTCACATATTGTGGTGTGAACGTTCCTGGTACTCCGAAATGGGCGACTGGAGTGCAGGTTTTATTTGGGACCTCCTCTACAACGTTCATAGTAGCCATTTTGAGAGGAGGGCTTAGTTGCCCCACCTGATGTTAAGTAGCCAATCATTTATTCTCACTCTTTTAGACTGGTATGGAACGTATACTTAGATGTTCATTCGGAGCCAACCACCGTTACTCATATGTTTTTGTAGTTTGCCACGTAGGATGATGTTAGTGATACGTAGTTTAACGTCATCTATAATGAATTCTTGTTATAAGAGGATGTTTTTTTTAAAGATGCATTGAGATAGAATGTGCTGAGACGTCCGTTGATGTCGGTTGTACTCCCTGTTTTAGATAGTTGATATTAAAACAGTTATCTTTTTTGCCAACTACCTGAGTCGTTTCGATTATTGATGTATGAATACATTCTGCATCCCCATCCATCTCAAGGGTATTGCTAATCATCTTAAAGGTCGGGGAAAATCACCCAGTTCAGGCGTGATGCTGGCTGTGCCATTTGCAACATGCCGACAAAAGCGGCCCAAGGAGTAGCCACTCTACAAAGCGTCTCGCATTGCCTGGGAGTGGTCCTGTTGTTTCTGGGCAATGAGTTCCATCCTCTCCTGCCACTGCTCAATCTGTGAGAGCCTCTACCAGAAGGCATCCAGTGTGTGTTGCGGAACTGGGCTTGGAGGCACTTGGCAGTGTCTTACGTCAAAGCCAGAAGCATGTGCACCATCTGTATGATCATCCTCTGGAGGTTAGTCACGGTCATCTCCATGGTGCCAATGCAGTGCACAGCGAGATAAAGGGGGGACTGGCATGCAGAAGTGAGATGCTAGGAAGGGGAGAGGAGTCCCTGGAGATGTGGCTCTCTGGGACAGCCGCTGAGGTTTGGTCAGTGGTGCATGACACAGGTGCTGCAAAAAGAGCAGTTAAAGTGTTGGTGTCCTGCGCAGTAGGCTGGCCAACAGCCACTCTGGTGTTGGAGGTAGTGTTGGTGGTTTGCAACCCAGGCTCAGTGCTAAAAGTGGTGGGAGGTGACGAAGTGCAAGGGGCTTCTGCATGCTGCCCAATGCCACTGTGGTTGCCACAACTATTGGAGGTGTGGTGATTGCCCCAGAGGTAGCTGCAGTGGTACTCTCGGACAGTGAGGTCCTGGAGGTGTCCTTGTGGTCACGGCAGCTTAGCTTCGTGGTTGCTGCATCACTGGACAGTGCAGCATGTGTGTGTGCCATAGTGGCACTTGCAGGAGCAAGAGTGGCAGATGTGGTGGGCCCTCCATGGCCTCTTGGCTGTCTTATGTGCCCATTGAGAGAAATGGAACATGGATTTATTAGCATTGTAGCAATGTTGTAGGGTGTGATTTCATGCAGTTTAGCAGTCAGGTACTAAGAATACTTGGTGGGGAGGGTGCGAAGTTCCCAAAAGGTGGTTGTTCGAATGACAGGCAGGTGACTGGGCTGAGGGTTGGTTGTGTCTTTTAGGTGATGGGAATGTGTATCTTGGGTGGCCTGTGGTTTCTAGTTGTGCAGTGTCTTGGGCTATGTAGACCTAGGCTCGGGTTGCTGTGCAATCTTATCCCCTCACTTGAGAGGTGCACTTCTACCTGTCATAGTGTGAGTGTGACATTTGGAGGAATGCACTGTTCATGTAGAGGCCTTGCTGCTACTGATCTGTTGCACATGTTTTCTGTGGGGCCAAGCCACCACCAGCTGTTGGATTTGCACTATGCATTTTCAGGGTGGGGGTTCTTTGGCTGACATTTGTAGAGGATCCATGGCTGGATCCACTGCCAACAGTGGTTGGTGATGTATTCTGAGATCCATTGTCTGTACAGGATACTTGCTCTTACATGTTTCCGATGAATGTCCTACATGAAGGGCCCCCTTTTCTATATGTTGGCCTTTTTGGGGGTCATTACCTTTCATGACTCCTGATATAAATTCTATGGTTTTCAGTGTGTTGATTTTGCATGTGCAAGCCTGTCCCAGGTTCTGCAGGGGGACTGCAAGTGTGTAGGATGGAATTCAATTGGGTTTGGGGGAAATGGTCCCAAGGGTCATTCATGTACTCACCAGGGTATTCCTGGCTGTCAGATCCGACCTCTGCCACTCCCACACCCGCCAGCACTGACATGTGGAGTATGCTGCTCACAGTCTCTTCCCAGGGTGAGAGTTGCAGGGACTCCACTGACCCTCCTTCAGTGGCTGCTGTCTCCCTATGGTGGTTGGATACTAGGGTGCAGATCCTGGCTTTAAAGACATACCACCTCTTCCTGTGGTCCTCACAGTCCTGTGGGACTGTACCCACAGCCGCCACCTTGTCCTGAATACCGGCCCGTGATTTTATTTTTCAACTGGTGGGTGGTCTTTCGGTTTTGTGCCCCATATAGCTCTTCTGAATGGTCCACCACCTGCTCAGATTCAGATGGCACTTCCAAAATGGTGATTTGGAGTGGATTGAGTTTTTAAAGATGGCAGCTACAGAACTTCTCATTTGCGACATGATGTTTTCCACTCAGCACTAATTTCACCAGCGATTCTACTGCATTAGCAGTAATTTGGACAGAAATTGGTGGACTTAACGCTGTCCTATGTTCTTTGACAGTAACTCCACCTGACAGAATTTCTGTTACCACCGATGGTAATTGTGCGCACCCATCTACTCCTGATTTGGTGGTAATTGTGCAGGATACCACGGCGGCAACAGTAATTCTGCCGGATTTACAGCCCTACTTGTAATCTTCCCTTTATGTTCTTCGTTTGTCACAGAAGATATTTGAAATTTCTTTTCACGCTCAATTCAAAGAAGCAATGCACTCTGGGTGAGGTAGAGGAAGAGAGAGAGAGAGTAGCTCTGTTTAGTTTATCTCTCTAAAGTAATGGCTTTAGATGACACACCATCTGTAATGACATTTTACTTTGTATTCAAATTAAGTGTTCATATTAGGTTATCAAAACAACCAGGAAAGCCACGTTTTAAGAGGGAAAGGTCAATATCTTTCAAATTTTTTTTTTTAAAAATCTAAGGAGGATAATACATACAATTCTGTAGAAGGCGTAGATCTCTCTCAAACAGAAGAAGTGGACACTAGTGTCAGCAATCTCTACGCAGGAAATCAAGTCGAAGATAAATAGTCTTAAGTGCAATACAACTGAGGGGCTGGAGAGTGTCCGTAATTAATTTTATAGAAAACCTGCAGAATATGCTGCTCTGTACCTATGTACAAAGTAATGAGGTTCTTATGAATGGTGATAAACCACCCTCAATGAACACCACGTTAATTAATCTAATATTGAAAGCTGGGCAAAGACCCAATTGGTTGTGCAAATTATAGACCAATTTCCCATCTAATTTCTGGCTCGAAGTGCAGCTGCAAAATGCGGCAGTCTGAACAGTCAAGGTCCGATAGTTTGCTTTCTTGCTTGTGAGGGCATGTTGACATGGGTCCACCCAAACAGGATGTGGATCTTTAAACTGGGCAGCGGTGTAAAGCGCTGCATGAGTTGCTGCTGCCAAAGTCCTGCAGTCTGAGCAGTCTTTTACGCGGTCAGTATCAGTGTTAGTCAACAGCCAGAGGGTTTTGTCCCAGGTGAAGGCTACTTGAAGTTGTGCTCTGCAACTTACAGGTGTTTACAGACTTTGGATGGCTACAAATGACTTGTTTGAAGAACAAATAATGCTTTCTTTATTGGATTGAATAAGGATTGTACCCCCTGTCACAGATGGACTTAATAACACACCAGCTTCCAAAGACAGTTACATTTTTATAATTGATACGATGCAAATGTAGAGATAGCCAGTCCTTCCCTAACTCAGGCATCCCTACACCCCAGACAACAAAGTCCCACTCAGTCTTTCCTCTCTCACACTCGGATGTTCCTCTCCCGTTCTACTTCTGTCCCTCTCTTATCCTCCTACTCTCCTCCTTCCATCTCCAACCACCTTCTATCTCTGTCTCTGCTACGAGCTCCACTGTTTCTTCGATGTTTCTCTCACTTATGTACCTCCACCCTCTGACCGTACCTCTTCCTACTCACCTCTACCTACCCTTCCTCCTACAAATCTCCCTTTTCGCCCTACTGCTCTTCCCTCTGCCCTCATTTCACCTCTACACTCGGCTCTCTCCCCCAACTCTATTCTCCTCTCCACTCTCCCCCTCTCCACACCCCCACTATTCTCTCCTCTCCACACTAACACTACTCCATGCTACCTTTTCCTCAGTCACCCCCTTCACTCCCTCAATCACCCCTCACTCACTCCCTACTCTCTCAATACCATTTTCACTCACACACCTTTCACACACAATCACAACACAGTACCACTTTCTCTCACCAACCAATTCCTCACCTTTTTTATAAATCGCGTCCACACTCATTTCTACCATCCTTCCTCCTGTGCATTTTGCTTACGTTAAACCCCATCCACCAAAATGAGTCAAAACTCTAAACCAAACCCAGTGTAGTAATAGGTGTTTCAGCACTCCTGGTAGTCTTACTTCGATCAATACACAGGACTAGTGTACAAATATAAAAACTTTGACTAAGGCTCCTCGGAAGGCATATAAAAAGTGCAAGCAACAGAGGAAAAAAGGAAGAAACAAACGTGATGGGATTTGATCTCACAGAACCAACAACTTCATCTCGCTCACTCAAACCCTCAGCTGTTCCATCTAGAGTGGATCACAAACAAGCGCCCAGATCAACTCCAAGTTACAAACGTCGATGGTCCCCGACGGAAAATACGATGGAAAGAGGCACACATTATCCTAATTCTCATGAGAGGAGACCTTATCGGAGGGATGATAATACTAATTCACAATACGGCTCTCCTCAACAGACTCCCACTACAAGAAGAACCAGGAGACACAGAAGCCCACACAGGAGGGAGGCGCATAGATCTTGCTACAATGAAAGATCTGATCGCCATCGAAATCCATCAAGAAGTGCAGATCAGAAATCATTGTTGAGGGGCACAGATGAAAACTGGAAGTGGCTAATGAGCATAGTGGCAGATAAAATCAAAATGCCATAGGCCAGGTCCTCAAATGTTCTAAAGCCCCTGACAATTGAATCATGGAACACAAGGGGTTTTGCTCACCTCTTTATCGAAGGAGGTGATCAACTTAAGGAACATGATATATTTTGCCTCCAGGAAACTTGGCTCTGCACACCACCAATTGTGCAAGGCTATTCAACCCATTTAAAATCTGCAGTTAATGGGGACAAAGGCCGTCCACGGTCAGGACGTTTGATTCTTATTAATAACCAACTAGAGATCACGATACTGGAGGAACTAACTCTGTCCCCCCAATCCAAATTCTGGTGGGAACCCTGGCTATCATCAATGACAATCTTCACAAATTGCTAATTATCTTTAATATATATTGGAATCCTGGAAGCATGGCAAGTGCAAGAGTTCCAGGCCAAGTGGAGAAATAGATTGATAATTGCAGATGTAAATGGCCAGACTCGTGATTCGTGATATGTGGTGATCTTAACTCCAACTGTTTTGACAGAGAAGGAAACCTCATCAATCATGACTCTTTTATTGCAACTCCGGGTGAAAAGAGGGTATACAAATGGATCTCAACTGTAGAAACCAAAAATGTATACATCCTTAATTGTTCTACTTTGGGAAACAAACCTCCAACGATCACTAGAAAAAATAATTCAGGTGGACAAATCTTGGACTATATGGGCCTCATTACGAGGTGCCCGGTAAAACCGGGTTCATTACCGGCATGCGGGATGAGCGGGTCCGTGCTCGTATGAACCCGCTAATAGCGGGTGATTACGAGTGCGCGAGCACGCGCCTCCCCCCATGCCGGTAGTGGCAATACCGCCATGCCGCTAAAGGGCCTCCAACCCCCCTATACCGGCATCGCGGGCCCCGCCCATAGCAGTACCGCCTCATACCAACCCCTAAATACCGGCATGGTAATACTGTGTTCGTCAAAAAACGGACCCGGAAATTACGTCATCGCGAAGGAACGAGAAATGGGCCGGCGGCCATCTTTAAAAACACAATCCATTGCCATCCTCCATAACCACCAGCCGATACTCGGAGAGCACAGTGGAAATCCATAGAGGTTGTCAAAGGCTACCAGGAAGACCACCCCCCGGCTGCGTAAACAGCATTACTCAGACGCAGAGCTCACCATATTAGCGGACACTCTAGCTGCACATGCAGACACAATACAATCCCACGACAAGAAGCGGGAGGTGCAGCAACAAAAGCGGCAAATCTGGCAGGAGGTAGCCCGCAGGGTATCAGCCGTAGGTCCCACCCCACGCAGTGTGAGGGACTGCAGGAAGCGGTGGGATGACCTCCGGTTGAGGGTACGCAAAATCATGGCCACCAATCGGAGGGAGGCCATGGCCACAGGCAGGGATGCCCACCCCCCTGCCAAATTGATGCCCTGGGAGGAGACGGCCAGCAGATTCATCAGTCCTGAGTCCATCGAGGGATCATGCGAGATGGAGACGGGTGCGGCATCAACCGCGGAAGGAGGTGAGTGACCCTGCAGATCCCTGTAGGGGAGACCATGAAGTAGCTCAAGTGAAGTGGTAGAGAGTCTAGGCAAGGCAATGCATGTCCCAACACCCACATGACCATACCCAAATAGAGATGGCGGGCCAGACGCTGCCACACTGAAATGCATGCTGAGTGCCCATCCCTTAACCAACACACCTGGAGCTTCCCCATGTGATACTTCACACAAACCCAAAATCAAAGGCATGCCACCTGCCATGCAGTGAATGCTTACATGCCCTCTCTGAATACCCTGCGTGACACACCTGTAAGACATGAAAGCATGATCAAATGAATAATGAACAGCACTGCCACTGCCATGTCACACCATCACTGATGCCCGGCATCTCTTCTACCCCCCCCAGGCACTGATGAGGAAGAAGCAACCCAGGAGACAACTGCGAGGGCATCCACCTCACACCGTAAGAAGAGGGCAACCACCACCTCTGCTGGAGACAAGCAGGCCACACCCACACCTGTCTAAGGAGAGTCCCTGGAAGCACCCGCCTCCACTGGGGAAGAACTTGATGCCAGTGTGGAGCCTGAGGGAGACACCGAGGTGTCATGCCCGGCCACCCCGAGCCACGTGCCCAACCCCTCGCCCCAACACTTGCAGTCACCCACCTGCAGTGAAGTTGATCCCTGCCTCCGTGACTGTGACCTACCCACCTCTGAGGAGTCCAGTCCCGAAAATGCCATCCACGTGACTGCACAACCCACCACTCCAGCCCCCTCCAGAACCCGGGAGACACGATTGTCGATGGTGGAGGCCCAACAGGAGGCCATGTTAGACCTACTCCGCCAGTATGTAGCGGACGGGGAGGAAACCAGGCGGGGTATTGCCACAGCAATTGCAGGGACCACAGCGGCCATCGAAGCAAACACAGCCGCTGTCAATGCATCGGCTCGGCTAATGAGGGACTGCCTGGGGGCGGTGACACAGGTGCTGACCTCAATGCTGCTTCATATGCAGCGGCCACGGCTTGCAGGAGGTGTGGAACCTGCCAGCGAATCACCTACTACCTCCACACCAGCTTCATATGTCCCCACCAGCCCAGTGCGCCACACACGTAGGAGTGCAAGGCACACTGAAATGCTGCCTCTGGACAGGAAGAAGTCCCGGAAGTAGTGTGGGGGGACAATGGTAGTGGGACACAAGGTTGGGGGTGAAGGGGTGCATCTTGTGGAATCTATTGGGGGTGTTGGTGTTTGTTGGGGGGTCAGGGAGTTTGTTGGAGGGGGTCAGGGAGTTTGTTGGGGGAGTCTGGGAGGGCGGAGTGGGCACATTTTTAATGTTGTAAATAATACACACGTTGTGATAAGAAAAATCCATGGCTGGACATTGTTATTTTTGTGTCCATCCATTTAATGTGGTACGGTGTTCAGTGCCCAACTCCCAACATTCCCTGTGTGCATGTCCACATTGGCCCAGTGTCTGACTGACACAAGTCTTTCATAGTCCCTGTGTTTCAGAAGTATTCGTGAATCAGTGCTTGGCGTACAGCATGGCCATCCCGTGCATCAGGTACTGGCAGGGGGGCTACTTCACCTCCGTCTCCATCCTCATCATCCTCACCCGGCCCATGCAGGTCAATGTCAGGTGGCAGTGGTACATTTCTCCGGACGCACATGTTGTGCAGCATGACACAGGCCATGTTGATCTTTGCCACCTTCTCAGGCCTATATAGGAGTGCCCCACCAGACCTGCTCAGGCAGCGGAACCGCCCCTTCAACAGGCCAAAGGTCTGCTCAATCACAACACGGGTACGGGTGTGCACACGGTTGTACTCCTCCTCATGGCTGTTCTGCGGGTTACGCACAGGGGTGAGTAGCCACGGCCTGAAGGGATATCCTCCATCACCTGCAAGCAGATTCAAATAGGTGTGTGTCACTCTGAACTGCCACATTCAGGGAGCACAGTCATGGCGGCAGCTATTTGGTGTGGGCATGCACATGTCCCAGTAAGCATGAAAAAATGTTATCTAGGTGCAATCTATACTGTCATGAGGTGTGGTAGTCTGGATGGCGTTCAATAGATGATGCAGGGTGTAATCATGCATGCTGAGGCAGATATGCTGTGGTAGTGCAACAATGTTTTGACTCCAATTCATGCTGTTCATTATTTACTATGCATGGACACACTGCCCACATTGCCACACTTGCCATCCTGTTCATTCATGCATTGCTTGCCATCACCATGGTGGCCTGGTTGTGCCTCTTACTTGTTCTCATCGATATGCATTATTTGTGATATGTGGCCCAGTGAAGTGTCATGTACCGTTTGAATGGTTCAGGTCAGTAGTCTTTGGCTCTGCATGCATTCTCCAATCACAGGCTATTCCCACCCAGGTGCAGTATTCCCCCCCTTATGCATCCCCACACATCAGTACCCCAAAGCACTGCCATGGGACGGTTGTGCAACTCACCAAGCAGCCAGGCACGTGGTCCGGCATGTTGCTCCATGTGATGGGGTAGCATGGAATTACCCAGTAACATGGCATCATGTGTTGATCCAGGAAATCGGGCGCAGCAATGGGTGATGATCTTCCTGGAGTCACATACCATTTTCACATTGATGGAGTGGTATTGCTTGCGATTGCGGTACACCGCCTCTATGGCATGGGGGACTACCAATTCCACATGGGTTCAGTCGATGGCACCGACACAATTGGGTATGCCTGCCAGTGCATGGAAGGCTACTTTGGTTTCGGCTATCTCCTGGGCAGTCCATGGTAGGGATATTTGGGTGCTTGCGTGCTTCAGGAGGGCATCCAGCACTTGGTTCAGCATGCGTGAAAATAGTGGTTGTGAAATGCCATGCAGCTGGCCCACTGTGTGTTGGTAGGTGCATGTGGGCAGGAAGCGTAGCACAGACACCACCTTTAGTAGTGGGGGGATGGCAGTGCGTATTCCTATGTGGCTGGCAATGTTGTTCTGTATCATGTCCACTATGGTGGTGATGGTGTCACGGTCCAGCGGTACAGGGTGTGGATCTGCTCAGGTGTTAGGTTGAATGGGCTGGGTCAGGTGGAAGGGATTGGTGGCTGCCTACGAGGCACTGGTGGCTGCGCTGGTGGTAATTGCTGGCCCTGTCTCACCCTCCTTCTCCTCCTGCGTCTCCTCTGTGCTGCCTGTTGTTGTTTCTGTAGTTGTTGTTGTTGCTGCTGTAGTTGTTGTTGTTGCTGTAGTTGTAGCAGTATAGGCATGTCCTCCAGTGCCATGATTGCAACTGCTAGTGTTAGCATTTTGGTGTAGGAAGGGGTGTGGTGTGTAGGTGTGCTCCTTTTGTACTGGGCCACTCTACATTGCCTACACCTGTGGGGGGGTTGTGGTGTGCGGGTGTGCTCAATTTATACTGGCACAGCCCCCATTGACTCCACCTGTGGGGATTGGGTGCACCTGTGGCAGCTGCCTTGTTTCCTGCTTGCTGTTTGCGGGTGGTCTGAGATGCCTGTATGGGCGGCATCGTGCAGGCCGTGAGTACCGGCTTTGCGATGCCGGTATTTGCAGGTATGCGTGGGTTGGAATTACCCCCTATTACCGGCATGCCGGTATTTGCTCCCTGAAGGTGCGCGTGTACGCGCCTATGCCGCTATTAGCGGCACTGTTGTTTAGTGTGCTGCTAATACCAGGTTTGCGGGTCGGAATGCAATGGGACAGTAAACGATGCCGGTATTACCACACCGGCATCGTTTTTGCCTTACCGGCATACCTCGTAATGAGGCCCTATATGTATTTCAGAGGAATTGATCTCCACAAAAAACACAATGACAGTAGAGCATATGAAAGATAGTGATCACAATCTCCTTTCTGCTTCTTTGATACCTGTCTTGAACACCTCTAATTATATCGACTTACCTCCCATGGAAGTCACGATGGGAAGAAATCGATTGAAAATTGCCTCATGCGAGTTACCACTATTGATTACTAGATTAACCTCTTCAGTGAGAGCTCTCCAATTGGAAAGGGCCACCAACACCCTAAATTATTTGGGACTTTTCAAATCTTTTGAGACGGAACCTAAACACCATGGACCAAAAAAGCATCCACATCGTCATGTTTATAACGATCAGGTTGCTTATCAAAAGAAGTGTGAGAGGCAAAAACGTAACCTCCTAAAACACGATCATTCACACTCGGCAGCATTACAAAGACACAAGATACGACAATACTAACGCAATTGGATACATCACCACAAACAGTTTCAACAGAGGCTTGATTCAGAGAAGATGTTGGATACTTTAAGAAATTCAAATACCTCAGAAATGTGGAAACTGGTAAATCAGCTGGATACTCCACAAGATTCATTAATGCTGACACCTATATTACCTGAAGTATGGATTTCATATTTTGACTCCTTCCGAGATCAAGCTCAAGAAGTTTCGACACCTAATCCCATTTCTGCCGAGTGGAGATGCATAGATACTTCAGAAGAAGCAATCACGGATGTGATTAAAAAATTATCTCGCTCGAGAGCGTGTGGCCCTGATGGACTCAGTAATATGATCTTCAAAGAAGACACAGTACATTGGGCAGTGTTTTTGTCCATTCTCTTCACTTACATCAAAAGATTCCTCCCATGTGGAAAGAATCGATAATTATCCCGATCCACAAAAAGGGCTTACGGATGGAACCATCTAACTATCGTCCGATAACCCTATTGGATGCCCTGGGAAAAATCTTTGGAATTTTAACACTAAAATCCCTAAGACTATGGGCAAAAGATTCTGGTCACTTGGATCCATGGCAATCAGGGTTTGTGAAGGGGATCGGGACAGCACTCAACATCTTCTTAATAAATGTATTAAAGAGTCGAACTGAACTTGACAAAGATCAAAAGATTTACATCGCATTTATTGATCTAACGCAAGTCTTTGATAGTATCTCACGCCCGCTATTATGGACAAAACTGTCTGAGTGGGGGTGTCCGATTACCTTAACGGCTCCTATCAAGGCCTTCCACCAAGACACCACCATCAAGGTTCGACTCAACAAAGCAGTCCTACTAACAAGACCAATATCTACGAATAAAGGCCTAAAGCAGGGTTGTCCGATGGCATCAGAGCTATTTAACTTGTTCATCTTGGATGTAGAGCTAGCGTTTGTGGATATCATACGCTTCCCTCCATCATTAGCCGGGATGTTACTTGGAAGACTCATCTATGCGGATGATGTCGTCCTCATTGACCAGACCCCGGTGGGCCTAGAGAGATAATTAAACGCTCTGCAGGTATATGTCAGCAAAAATGGACTCACCATTAATCCAAAGAAATCTGCTATTATGCCCCTTGGCACTCAAAAAGGATCAGCACGAGTACAGGAAGGGAGCTTTTTGAAAAAGCTATTGAGACTTCTTTAAGGCACCCCAATACAGGCTGTTTGAATGGAATTGGGTCTGACTTCGCTGGCTGCAATAGCTGAATGGAAAAGGCTTTCCTTATATAGAAAATGCATTCAAGAAACCGCCAAGGGCGGATTCGAGTGTTTAAAAAAAAGCTCTAAATGAACACTGACAGCCTGAACTGATCGAGTGGGAAGCAAAATGCCAAAAACCTCTACTATGTTTGGGAGAGACAGCTGACATTTTTATTAACAATCCAGACAAAATCCAAAAAAAACTCTTCTCTCAAGATTGGTTTAGAACTGAGGAAGAAAGACTAGTTTATAAAGCCTATGGAAAATCATAGGAGGATAGCAGAAAACCAAATTCACTACCGGCCTATCTACGACTATTTCCTCACTGGTTTTTCAGAGATCAATTCTCCAGATTCCGTTTAAATCTACTGAAAACAAAAGAAACCACATGGAGTAGATCTCTGGAAGACAGATATCTTAAATGCAGATTATGCAAGGAAGATAATTCCATCAAAAATATGCAACATTTGGTGATGGACTGTTCTGCGTTGTCGTCACAAAGAGGTCTTGTAATGTCTGTCATAAGGAACAAGTTACTTACCTGTAATTGTTGTTCTCCAGCATGGGTCTGGCATGGATTCACATGCTCATGAATATTCCCCGTCATCAGGCTGGGAATCCTCGGTAAAGAAAAAATCAGTTTCAGTTTCGTTTCTTAACTGTCTTTCTCCTAATAACCAATCACTGGTCTCTAGGTCATACTGCTCCCAGCCAATGACTGCCCTCTACCTAAGCCCCTCTTCTGGCAGCCATCTTCAGATTTGGTAGCACGTAAAGTGGCAGTAGAACCAAGAGAAGAGCCGCAGACGGGCAGGAGGGAGGGTTTGCATGTGAATCCATGCCAGACCCATGCTGGAGAACAACAGTTACAGGTAAGTAACTTGTTCCTTCTCCAGCATGGGGTCTGCATGGATTCACATGCTCATGAATACAAGAATACATAGCAGTATACACATGCACAACCACGGGAGGTGGCAAGGCTCAACATTAAGCATTTCATCAACTCAACATAAAGCATCTCTTACCTCCTCACCAGGCCGACCATCAGGCGAACAGGTTGCGCAGCACTGCCTCGCCGACTCTGGACTCTTCCCTGGAATCCCGGTCAATGCAGTAGAATCTCGTGAAGGTGTGTGTCGACCTCCACGTAGCAGCCTGCAGATGTCCAGCAAGGGCACACTAGACAGGAACGCCGTGGTAGCAGCGATCGCTCTGGTAGAATGGGCTCTCGGACGGCCGGGCAACAGTCGGTTTGCCAACCGGAGACAGTGCATGATGCAGCCGGAGAGCCATCTGGAAATGGAAGCCTTCCAGAGGGCCTTCCCTTGGTTCACAGGTCCAAAGTTCACAAATAGCTGTGATGTCTTCCGAAGGGTCTTCGTGCGGTCAACGTAGAACTTCAGTGCTCTAGCTACATCCAGCGAGTGCAAAGTCCTCTCGGCCGGCGACGAAGGCGACTGAAAGAAAACAGGTAACACCAAGGGCTCGTTGAGATGGAAGTCCGACGGCACCTTGGACATGAAGGAGGGGTGCATCCTCAGCACTACCCTCGTCTCGTGGAATGTCAGGTATGGAGGTTTACAGGAGAGGGCCTGGATCTCTCCCACTCGTGGTGCAGAGGTGATGGCCACAAGAAACGCTGTCTTCCACGACAGGAATTTCAACGGTGCCGAATGCAGAGGCTCGAATGGTGACCCCATGAGCCTGCTCAGCACCACGTTGAACTCCCACGCCGGGGCCGCAGCCTTCACCGGCAGGAATGACTGGAGCAGTCCCTTCATGAACTCCTTCACCAGGCGATGGGACCACAGCGATGATCCCCCCGGAGTTCTGGTGTAGCAGATGGATTTTGATGGAGGCATGAGCTAGCCCCGTCTTGGCCAGCGACAGTAGGTACAGCAGCACTTGAGGGGCCGTAATCCGCAGAGGGTTAATCTTCTGTGCATGGCACCAGACAGAGAACCTCTTCCACTTGCGTCCATAGCACTTGAGGGTCGAGGACGCCCTGGCCTTTGCAAGCATCTCCTTGCAGTCCGCCGGGATATCGTATCCTCCAAACTCTAGTGCTGCAGGAGCCAGGCCTGCAAGTTCAGAGACTGTGGGTCGTGATGGAGGATGGCGCTTCCTTCTCTGGCTAGAAGATCTGCGTCCGTCGGCCGTTTGACTGGGGGTGACGATGACATGTCCAGAAGGTCCGGGAACCAGAACTGCCTGGGCCACGCCGGTGCGACGAGGATCATCCTGCACTGGGACCGTCTGAGTTGACTGATGAGTCGCACCAGCAACGGCAGCGGTTGGAACGCATACAGGAACAGGCCGTCCCAGGGGAATGAGAAGGCATCGTCCATGCTCCCTGGCTGGAGAAACCTGCTGGCGAACCTCCGGCACTTGTCGTTCGTCGCCGTCGCAAATAGGTCGATCTGGGGATTGCCCCATCGTCGGAATAGGAGATCCACTTGATCCTGCCGCAGCTCCCTGCTGAGTGAGTCAGCGATGGTGTTCTTTATTCCTGCCAGATGGAAGGGTACCAGAAAGATCCCTTGGGCGACAGCCCAGTGCCACAGATCCTGGATTTCCATGGATAGGGCTGGGGATCTGGTGCCTCCCTGCTTCCGGATGTAGAACATTGTGGTGGTGTTGTAGGGACGGAAAAAACGAGCTGAGGGTCCAGAACACGGCTCGGAGCTACAAGAAATTGATGTGTAGTGACCTCTCCTCCGGGAGCCGAAGGCCTCTTGCGGGGAGATCTCTGGTCTGCGCACCCCATCCCTCCAGGGAGGCATCCGTCATCACCGTTTCCTGATGTGCCGGGGTCTGGAAGTCCATGCCCACCGCCAGATGTGCGTGGGTGCCCCACCATCGAATCGCTTGGCAGAAGGTCTCGTTGAGCGAGATCCTGTCTTTGAAGCTGCCCTCTGCTTGCATTCAACGGGCGTCGAGGAACTCCTGTAGTGGTCGCATCCGCAGTCTGCATAGGTTCACGAGTTAGATGCACGAGGACATCATGCCGAGCAGGGACTTGATGGACCTCACCCTGGCCACGTCCATGGTCGATAGCCGTTGCACCTTGCCCAGGATGGCCTTCGTCCTTTCCTCCGACAGAGAAGCCAATCACGCCACTGTGTCGAACCTGGCCCCAGGAACAGGGCGACTTGCGACGGTACCAAGTGGGATTTCGCGAAGTTGATTGAAAATCCCAGATCCGTGAGCAGTTGAACGGTCTTCGCTGTGTGATCGACGGCGAGTTCTCTTGACTTTGCTCGGATGAGCCAATCGTCCAGGTAGGGGTAGACATGGATCCCCTGCAGGCATAGCTGCGCCGGCACTGGTGCTAGGCACTTGGTGAACACCCTGGGCGCCGACTTCAATCCGAAGGGAAGGGCCTTGAACTGATAGTGTCGCCCATGGACCACGAATCGCAGGAATTTTCGATGTCCTTTTAGAATGGGGATGTGAAAGTAGGCATCCTCCATGTCCAGCGACGATAGGAAGTCGCCTTCCTCCAGCTGTCGCAGCACGTGCTGGAGGGTGACCATCAGGAACTTCTAGGTCTTGATGTACCTGTTTAGATGACGAAGGTCCAGGATGGGTCGCCAACCGCCGGTCTTCTTCCTTACGAGGAAGTTTTGTGAGTACACTCCGGAGCCCCGGAGCCTCTTTGGGACGAGCTTGATGGCTCCCTTTTTTAGCATCGCCCGTACCTCCAGCAGCAGTTGAAGGACATGGTTTTCCTTCCTGGCCACGGGTGGAATACCGGGACACTTCCTTAGAAATTCCAGAGTGTGCCCGCGGGCCAGGGCATCCAGCACCCAACGGTCAGTGGAGATGGACTCCCACACGCTGACGAAATTCACCAGCTGTCCACCCACCGGGATGCTCAGGTGGGGGCCCGACGCTACAGCCGGTTCAGTCCTGCTTGGCTGCGGCCTTGCCACCTTTGCCTCTTTGGCGACGACGATGAGATCCTCCTGTCTTGCCGCGTCCTCTGTAGGCTTCCTGTGACGAGGAGCGCGCCTGGTGGCACGACGTGGAGCCGCCGCCGAATCCTTTGAGGCACCTTGCTTGCCTCAGGAGTGCCAAAAGGACGGCCGTCGTTGTTGAAGAACACCCAAGGCCCGAGCCGTCTCCATGTCTACCTTGATGGCCTGCAGTGACTCGCCCACTGTCTTGCCGAACAGGTTGTTCCCATCGAAGGGCATGTCCAGAACCCTGGTCTGCACGTCCTGGCAGAAATCGGTTGCCTTGAGCCAGCTGCGCCGACGAAGGCAAACGATGTTGCCCATCTGGCGAAAACCGGTGTCAGCAATGTCTGTGGCCACCGTAATGGCGTGGTCCGAAGCCACCTCGCCTTCCTGTAGGATTTCGAGGGCCTCAGCCCTCTTGTCGTCTGGGAGGAAGTCCAGCAGGGGAGCGATCTTAAACCACAGCTCCCTGTCGTAGCGTGCCACAATCGCGAGGGCGTTGGCCGCTTTAATCGCCGTTGCCGCCAACGAGATGACCCGCCGTCCCATGGCGTCCTGTTTCTTCCCCTCGCCGTCCGGCGGGGAAGGCGAAGTTGAAGCCGTCGCCCCCGCCGCTTTCTTCTTGGCTGCCGCGTAGACGACCGAATCCGGGGACGGCTGCGCCCTAAGGCACATGGGGGCAGAGTCCGGGACCCGGTACTTCTTCTCGTACCGGTCCCTCTTAGCGGGAGACGTGGAGGGGTTCTTCAGGAGCGTCAGCCCCTCGTCCCAGATGTCGTCCAGTAATGGAACTGAGAGGACCATCTTCCTCTTGGCCTCACGCCGTTGGTAGAGGAAACCTTCCTTCTTCTGTTCTTCGGGGCAGAGCTGGAAGTGCTCAGATGCCCTGGCGATCATGGCGTGTAAGGAGCCAATTTCATCGGGCGGGGAGGCCCGAGCGGGTGGTGATGGAAGGTCCATTCCGTCGTCACCACCGTCGTCATGCGTCCCCGTCGTCGCCGTCTCCGTTCCCGTCTCATCCCTCGGAACAGGGGAAGGAGATGAAGGCTGTGAAGGCTGTGAAGGCTGTGAAGGCTGGAAGGGGGGGGGATGGGTTCTCCTCCGCTTGGTTGGTGGGCTTCCCGATAGTCAAGGCTCCGCTGGATCATCCGCTCGGGGTAAGGGCAACCTTGTCCTTATCTCCATATGTAAGGCCTGAATCGCCATCAAGATTGCTCCTGAGTTGTCTTGTGGCATAGGCACCGGCTGCGACGGGAGCGACGGTTGGGGAGTAGGCTCCGTCCCCTCCACAGCTCACGGTTCCTCGTCAGCACCGCTGAGGACCGGACCTCCTCGAACTTCTTGTTCAGGATCTTTGCAACGCCAGCTAGATCCTCTTCAGAGGTGGTATCTGTGTCTGTAATGGCCACCGGGCCCCCCCTCTTTTTCCACCTGGGGTTTCACGGGGGTCTTATCGATGTGCTGAAAAGAGGATTCCCTCCGCGGTGGCAGGGAAACTCTAGGCCCCGAGGTCACCTCCACTGGGGTAGCCTCCGCAGGCTTCGCCAGGGCCGCCACTACTCCCTCGATCGAGGCCTTAGCCGGGTGAATCAGGGCCTTTGCGACTTTGGGCGTGCCTGAGGCCTTGGGGGGAGGGTCACCGCCTCGCTCCCCCTCAGCTATCTCCGTCGGGATCGACCATGGCTTCTCCCGAAGCTTACGAGTTCTCCGATTTCCTCTTCCTCGAGCCAGAGTGTTGGCTCGTGGTTGATGGCGTCGGTGATAATGCGCCCTGCCTGGCAGCCAAGGAGCCCGACCGATCGGCGCTCCCGGTGCCCGCGGACTAGCAGTGCTTTGCCTTTTGTTGGGCCCCTGTCGCCGGAGCGCCCGCAAAGGTCTTAGAAGACCGCTCGGACTTCTTCTTCTTCTCACCTGCTGCTGGGCTCTTCCCTTCCAGCCAGTTGGTGAGTCGGATACGATGATCCTTCATAGTCCGTTCGGACATGTTCTTGCAAAACGCACAGTCCTTCTCCACAGGCGTTTTGTCTTCGTGAAGGCAATAGAGGCATCGAGAATGCTTATCCTCCTTGAAGACATTCTGTAGTCCGCATCCAGGGCAGCTGCTGAACAGCTTGGATCCGGGCGTCGTGTTTCCTTTGTCCTGGGCAATGTCCACACGGGGTAGGCCTCAAAGATCTTCCATAATCCTCCAAGAAGCGAAACTCGACGAAATCTTCGCCCTTGAGGGGCGTAGAAAATTCTGAAACGGGTCCCCGTTAATCGGAAGTAGAAACAGTGGAGCTTGAGGCTCGATTGACCGAAAAAATTAGGTTAAACTCTTTGAAAAATCGCAAAACGCAGTAAAAGCTTGAGAGTGATAGTACGAGGACTCCCAACACTTGAACGTGCGGTAAAAATCTGAAGATGGCTGCCAGAGGAGGGGCTTAGATAGAGGGCAGTCATTGGCTGGGGGCAGTATGACCCAGAGAACAGTGATTGGTTATTAGGAGAAAGACAGTTCAGAAACGAAACTGAAACTGATTTTTTCTTTACCGAGGATTCCTAGCCTGACGACGGGGAATATTCATGAGCATGTGAATCCATGCCAGACCCCATGCTGGAGAATAAGCAAATATGGACACAGACTCAAAGATCTATGGTGGAAAATGTTATTGTCTGGCGAGAAAATATCAATTACATTGACTTTGGTGAAATTGCTAGTAGTCATTCAGAAAAAGTTAGCAGTAGAAACATGAATTCTGAATTTCTTCCTTTTGAATAATGATAATTTTTGCTATTGTTTGACAAGATGTACTGAAGATCGTGATCAAAGGTTAATTAGATAACCAAATGAATCACGTAAATAAATAATAATAATAAAAAAATAATAATAATAATACCCCAGCCAACACAGTACCTAAGCACAGAAGAAGAGTTTGCAGCAGGACGTCTTCAGGATCTGCAGCCAAAAACCTGGGTCGATGCATTCCTTGTCGTGAAGACTGAAGACAGGACACTGGAAGGGAATTTGCCTCAGCGATCAATGGGGAAGACTCCAGGCAAGGGTTTATTCGCGGCTGGATGCAGCTCTGTGGCTTCGGCATCCTTTTAAGGAGCCAGGAGGAGACCGAATATGCCAGTCGGATTCTCATCGCTAATCTGGTCCAGCACTCTGGTGATGGGACTTCAAGAATTAAAATCAAGTCTCTGGAGGTCCAGCAGGGTGCCACCAAAGATCCAGCGAGATTCGGAAGACTGTGCACCGCACAATGGCTCGAGGTCCAGGGTATTGGGCTATTGCAGCCCCATAAGGTCGCATCACGCCGTGGGGTGGCTCAAAATGCAGGTCGTCTTGAGACTAGTGGATCTAACCAGCCCCTGGGTAGGAGCCATCACTTTCGGGACCCCCAGGTCGATTGGAAGGAAGGGTAACAGCAGACTCCAGTTACAGAGCAGGCTCTCCGGTCGCTGAAAATGACTTCAGCCGTCGTTTCTTCATCTAACGCTTTGGTTTCAGCTCCAGTGGTCGACTTGTCAGCAGCTTCCAAGTTCAGAGTATTTAACAGGAACTGCAGCCCAACTTCTGCATTCTCTCCCCGCATATTACAGCAAGGGGCGGTTTGGCTGTCCAATTAGGAAAGCCAGCCCACCCCCCCACCCCACTGGGAGTTGGTACCCTTCAGGCCAGGTGGAAGACAAAGGGCTGCAGAGTTTTGGACTCCTCCCTCGCTTCCTGCCTTCTCAGACACTCTGTAGCCTGGCCGTGAAATCCAAAGGATTCCTGCCCAAGACAAAACATCCACTGCGGTCGTTCCCACCTAGAATGGCAGGGGAAGACCTCAGAAACAGCAAGCATACAAGAAATGCTGAAACAGCCATCAACTCTTTTGTTTTGCTATTGTCACCCCGAGAGGGAAGGGTATGCCCAGATGTGGGTCCCTTGCCTGCTGGGCCTAGAGACCCAAGCTACTCCTCACTGATGACACCCAACAAGGCTGAAACATGTCTGGGGATGCTTGTGGTCTCGTCCAAAAGGGATGTGACCTAGCAGTTCGGGCTGGACTACCCCTTTGGGGGTGGGACCAAGCCTGATTTGCATATGGTCTTTCCCCTTTTGTAATGGCTTGGCAGGTGAAGAACGATGGTCTGGAGGGTTGCCCAGAGCAATGCCAGAGGTCAAGATTTATTCTAAACCTTCCAGCCATCAACTCTTTTGTTTTTCTATTGTCACCCCGAGTGGGAAGGGTATGCCCAGACATGGGTCCCTTGCCTGCTGGGCCTAGAGACCCAAACTACTCCTCACTGATGACGCCCAACAAGGCTGAAACATGTCTGGGGATGCTTGTGGTCTTGTGCAAAAGGGATGTGACCTAGCAGTTCGGGCTGGACTACCCCTTTGGGGGTGGGACCAAGCCTGATTAGCATATGGTCTTTCCCCTTTTGTAATGGCTTGGCAGGCGAAGAACGATAGTCTGGAGGGTTGCCCAGAGCAATGCCAGAGGTCAAGATTTATTCTAAACCTTCCAGACATCAACTCTTTTGTTTTGCTATTGTCACCCTGAGTGGGAAGGGTATGCCCAGACGTGGGTCCCTTGCCTGCTGGGCCTAGAGACCCAAGCTACTCCTCACTGATGACGCCCAACAAGGCTGAAACATGTCTAGGGATGCTTGTGGTCTCGTGCAAAAGGGATGTGACCTAGCAGTTCGGGCTGGACTACCCCTTTGGGGGTGGGACCAAGCCTGATTAGCATATGGTCTTTCCCCTTTTGTAATGGCTTGGCAGGCGAAGAACGATGGTCTGGAGGGTTGCCCAGAGCAATGCCAGAGGTCAAGATTTATTCTAAACCTTCCAGCCATCGACTCTTTTGTTTTACAAGAAGCAGCCCACCATTTTAGAAGAATTGTGGCCTTTCTGTGCATTACCAAGGCTGAATTAACAGCCTGCGAGTAATAAAGCCTAAAAGTCATAAAGGTAAAACCACTGCCACCAGCCATTCATGTAAAACTCGCAATTGTAACAAAACATGACCAGGTAAGTAAGAAAGGGGATACATTGTATTCTCCCAGCACTCCACATAAGGTGGGGTGTGCTGGCTCACTTTTTACAAAATGTTAAGGGGATGAAAATCCCTCTTTAATACTTGGGAACAGTAGTTCATCCAAGTATATGAAAGAGAAATGTACAGGGGAGCCCAAAGGGACAACCCAGCTTAAGCCCAAAAGTTGTAGGAAACTATAATCCATAAAAACAGTACAAGTCTAGGTGAGAGGGGGAAAAAGATTCCCCTTCACCTAGGGACAAGGTAAACTATAACTATTTTATAGTCCAAGCAAAAAGTTCTGGGGTTGACACAGGTCAGGAAGATTTATCATAATTATTATTTTATTTTTATTTTTTTATTTGTATCTTGTTTATACAAATTAAACCTTTACAAAAGTTTACATAACATTTTCAGAATTTAGAAGTTAAAACACAATTACAATAACATTCCAAGTATTAACCAATCTAAAATAATATACAATGTGAGTATTATAAATCTGACTTTTAGAAACGTTAAAACAAATGTACAATATACTTTGAGTATATTCCAATCTATGATCATATACAAACTCTTTTCAATATTTAACAATTTTTTGGAATCAAGAAAAACGTAAAGAATCCAAGGGGCAGAAAAGAAAAAGAGAGACACCTTTTCCATTCATTTAAGTTCTCAAATCTATTAGAACCTTCTGCAGCACTTTACATTTTTGAGGATATATGCATATGGTCAAAGCAAGAGAAGGAAAGAAGACCCACACTTTGTCTTCAAGGATGATTGAAACTCCAATGTGGGTTCTCTGCAATGCTAGTTTGTTCTTCCTAGGGTTGCCAAACCACACACTTCTACTAAAAAGGTTACCACAGCTAGCTTTAGTGCGTTTGACTTACCAATGAGCATGTACCACCATAATAGTTCGGTAAATACCCTCGAGGGGTCATGAACAAATTTCCCAAACGAGGTTAGTCTCTGTGGGGCAATCGTTGCACAATGTAAAAGTAGGTGTTCAAGAGATTCAGTCGTAGAATTGCAATGACAGAAGCGACAGGGTATTTTTTGCCCTGTAGCAGATCTAATTTCCCCAGTAGGGAGAACATTAAAACGGAAACGTAGATAGACTGCTCTCCTTATGGGATCTGGGAATTTAGTCAAGTAGGATTCCAACATGCCTAATTCTTTCCCCTCTGCGATAAGTTGTTTATAAATCTTAGAGGCAGCCACCTTTTCCGTGGTGTTGGCCCAGTCCGACCATTGTAACCGTTTTTTCACACCCATTGGATTAACAATTAACATTTCATGTGATACGTTAATGGTATTGAGGAGATCTACAGTCTTTCTGTAGTTTCAGCATCCACATTGATTCACTAGTTCCCCTTCTCAGTCTACCTCCCAACAAAGTATAGAGGGAGTTGCTTTTAGATACAACCAAATTCCGATATAGTGCCATTTTTTTCCATTTC
Source organism: Ambystoma mexicanum (assembly GCF_040938575.1). Lineage (NCBI taxonomy): Eukaryota > Metazoa > Chordata > Amphibia > Caudata > Ambystomatidae > Ambystoma > Ambystoma mexicanum. Next base: position 91,098,767 of record NC_090937.1, on the reverse strand, counting down.
ATTCTCATGTTTAGTGAGATAAGGCCTAATTCATAATGAATTGCGGATATAGGAACACTCTGGGGCAGGTAAAAGATGATTTTCCGCCATATTTTGGATTCCATTTTCTGTACCATGCGCGATGTTTCAAATGGTAAAATTTCCAGACCGTATGTTAGTTTTGGCACGACTTTCAGATTATAAAACCTGATCAGGGGAGTAATAGAAAATTTGCAGTATTTGCCAGAAACCTTCCTCATTTGGAGAACAAGCTTATCTGTTTTCTCCAAATAGAAATTCCTGTAAGACTGTATAGAAGCGCTCCCAAATACGGCGAAACCCAGATAACAAAGGGATCTTACTGTTACTAGGCGACATGCATTTATTCGCCATTTGTATTTTGCATTTCTCTTCCTGGTAGTGTAGGATATTACAACTGATTTCTTTTCATTTATCACCAGTGCGTTTTTTTGCGCATATGTTGATAATGCCGTACGTTTTCGCTGTAAACCAACGGGAGTGTTATCAACCAAAAGCAGGTCATCAGCGTAGGCGTTCGAACATATTTTAATGCCCTCTATCTTTGGGGAAACAAGAGAAAAGGTTGTAAGAGGGACATTAGCATCTGTAGTATAGAGGTTAAAGAGGGTTGGGGCAAATAAACACCCTTGTCTAAGGCCATTATTGGCTTGGATTATTTTGGAGAGTTCACCAGACATATTCAGTCTCACTTGAATTGCTGAATCTTCATGGAGATTAATAAGGACTGTCAGTAGATGAGACGGCAGCCCCATTTGGGCTAGTTTTGTCCAAAGTCTCACCCTGTCCACCTTATCAAAGGCAAGCGAAAGGTTGACTGACGCCAGGTATATTGGGGTTGCAGTTTTTTTACATGCCTTCTCTAGGAGTAGACAAATAATCAGTCCCCCTATTTCAGTTCCCATCCCTTTTCGAAAGCCAAACTGCTGGGGTGGTAAGATCTTATTAGAATCCGCCCACTCCTCTATTCTCTGTAATACCAACCCTGCAAAGATCTTCGAGTCGGCGTCCATAATCGAAATCGGGCGGTAGTTTGTCGGGCAGGTTCTGTCCCCCTTTTTATATATGGGCACGACATAAGATATCCTCCAGGACTGAGGAATTATCCTGAGCTGTATAATAGAGTTGAAGAAGATAAATAGCTATTTTGCCCAATGTTCCCGAGTCTTCTTCAGGGTATTATTTGTCAGCCCATTGGGGCCGGCCGCCCTTGAGTTGTTTGCACTCTTAATCTGGGATTCAATAACCTCAATCAAGAAATCGAAATCCCAGGACTCCTTTTTTATGAGCAGTAGTTCATGCTTCATTGCCATTTTGCCTTTATAGAGGATTGAAAAGTGTTTTTCCCAAGTATCTGCCTGTACGTTGGCCGATTGAAGTATGCCCTGTCTTTTTTCAAGTGCATTTATCAAGGCCCAAAATTCACGACCCGAGGAACCCCTTAGAGCTGCTAGCATATTGATGTTATCATTATTTTGTAGAGCCATTTTATGATTTTTCATCCCGTTTTTTTAGTTTGTTTAATTTGTAGGATTTGTCTCTTTTTTCCGTCTTAGTCAAATTAGTTTTCAGGATGGTTCTAATTTGACGATTTGCAAGATTTTTTTTTGCCTTACCAAAGGATCATATGCATGCATATGAATGGGTTTCATAATGCCATATTTACTTTGTTTTATAGATCTCCCTATCATGTCTTTAATATACTCTATCAAATTCGATGCTGAATAGCACTGGAATTTAGCGGACAGAGGCATTCTATTGTAGTCTTGAACGAAGACAGTGTTGAATTTATTAACATTTCCCTCGTGCCAAGTTATGCGATTATCACTGCAAGACACTATAGAATGAATCTGCATTGTGCTTTGTTTGGGGAGTACAGTATTTAATGCCATTTTGATCTCCAGGAATCTGTGATCGCTCATGTTTGTATCGTTTATATGAAGTTCTAAACATAGCGCAGATAAAGATTTTGACATGAAAATGTGATCAATATGCGATTTATGAACGCCATTCGACCATGTATGCTCATACAGAGAGGAATTTAATAGACCATTAACATGGTCCAGTCCCCAGTAATCAAACAGGTTCCTCCAGATTTCACCATTAATTGACTTTTGCTTAATTGCACAGGGAACCACCTACACATTTTTCGAGTTCAGCTTAGACCTTAATACTGAAACACCCATCTTTTCCACAATACCTTGGCCATATTTAATTTCTGAGTTGAGATCACCCGCAATTATGACATCCATTCCTCTATATTTGAGCAGCATGGCAGATATGCAATTGTTCAAGTACAAAGCAACATTACCGAATGGTACTTGAGAGTTCCAATAAATATTTAGAACCAACATCAATTCAGAGTGTGAATCACTTCAGTGTTCCACTACAACAGCAAGTGCAAAATTCATTAATTCAATTTTTTTCTAGGATTCGTGTACCTAATACAACTTTGGCCGCGACGAGCAAACCTCCTGCTGGTCTTCCACGTAATCCCATTTTAGCTAAGAGATGTATACATATAAAACCATCAAATTGTATAGGAGATGTAAGCCACGTTTCCTGTATGCAAAAGAGATCAAATGATTTAAGTTTTGCACAAAGTGCCCCAGAATTCACCAGATTTGAGTGGCCCCTAGAATTCCATGAGAGCAATTTCCAATGGTCTACTACTTTAGTGGCACTAAAGCTTTTGTTTCATTTTCTGGATTTCGGATATTGACTCTCTAAGCGTTTGGGCTAGCCAAGTCCAATCCTGACCCTCCTCTCCCTTATGAGCGTATTTTCCTTTTGTGAATCTGCTTCCTCCCTGGTTAAGTTAGAGTTTCCTTTTTCCATCCCCTGGGCATTTCCCTTCTCCCAACCATTACTAAAAATCAGGATATCGTAACCCATTCTGTTGAATTGTTCTGTCTCCTGTATAATCATGTCAAAAATCTTCTGTGAGTTAGGAACAATACGGACATGGTCGAAGCGTGAGGGATGGATGAAATCCACTAAACAAATATCAGCGGAGGCAATCATCCTCAGTCGGGGGACCTCGTTAAATAATGACAGAGTACGAGGTCTATTCAACGAAGATGGCCCTCCAATGTCACACAGATTATAAAGAAGGATACTCGGATATTCCGGGAATGAGATATTTCGCCACATTGTGTTCCTTAAGTCGCTATCCTTCACATGCAGGGGCCTTGCCGGTTCATATTGTATAGGATTCCTCGTTTCCTGTAGACCTTTGGGGTGGAACTTTCCTTGTTCATCAGACAATTGTGTAGGACCTCTTTCATATTCCTCCCTCTGTGCCCACAGATCACGCTGCAGCAGCGCTTTTTCTGGGCCCCCTCCCCTAGATGAGGAAGAGATGGACATTTCATTCATGGCCCGAGCTGGGTTTTCCTTTATCACGTGGTCCCCTCCCATCAGATCCTTATTACCCAGCCGTGACAGGTCGGGGAGGAGGTGCATCATGATCCTTTTTATGGTGTCAGGGAGATTCGCAATTTCCCCTTCAATCCCAGTCAGGGGTTGTTGGTCTCCCTTCAAGGATGGTGTAGGACCCTCATTCATAGCTCCATCAGATTGAGGCTTCCCAGGATTACATTTCATTTTCGCCTCAGTTACGTCAGCCCCCGGAATCTTTAAGGTCCCTGTTGGTGTGGGTTCTGAAGAGAGAGCTGAAGGTAAAGAGGAAAAGCTCAGTCTATTAGATTCTGCTGAAGTCATTGGGCGTTAGATCATGGGGTTGGAGATGTCTTGTGGTAATATCTGGCGAGATGTCGACTTCTCCAAAGCCGTGTAGAAATGGAAAGTTGTGACTGTTTTGTCTCCTTGTTTCCCCCCTCCATTTGTGGAGGGTGTGCTTTCTCATTATCAATTCCTTCTGTCTTGTCATCTGCCTTTGATCTGATATCTTCCCCCTGTTTCGTATTTGTATTTTTTATTTTTCTTCAAGTTTTTCCTGTTTTTATTACTTCCCTGAATTGCTCCCGGGATAGATTTTGAAGTATCAACACTATTTAGTTGCAAGGCCATCCTACTTTCCTCATTGAGTTGTATTAGGTCGGATAGTGCAACTTCATTCGAGGGCGCCTTGAGTTCTTTCTTGGGAATTTCTGACTTAGAAGAGGTCAGTCCCTTTTTCATCAGCCTTTTTTTTGCCTTTAAGGCCAATCGTTTCTGTTTCCTTGAAAGGAAGAAACCATTTCCAGTCACACTTCCCTCCTCCTCTTGCTTTTTTGTTTCATCGTCTCTGGCACAGAGGAGTCCATTAATTTAGTTAGAGCAGATGGACTGTCAGGGGTGGCAGAGGGAGTGGTATCCTCTTCCTGAGCTGACATTGCCGGTCTCAGGGGCATTGTGGGGGTGGGGTTTCCTTGCAACACCAGCATGCCCTTTTCCAGTGAGGAAGTTTTCACTGATAGCTCTTTAAGGACCTCCATGATCCTTTTTCCCCCTCTAAGTCAGGTTTCTGGGCATTTTTCTCTTTTTTTTCCTTCTACAGATTCATTGCAATCCCCAGGGGTACCACACTTGCAAAACTCAAACCTTCCTTTCCAATAGCCATGGTTTGGGATCCTTGTGAGTTGGTTATTTTAGGAATTTGTGTGATATCTATCTTCTTTAGGGGTACCACATTATCATATTTACCCATAAGAAATCCTTCCACTTTGGTAGGTTTTAATTGGGTATCCAATACAATCCTTTTCAAATCTCATCTCCCAATGGGTAAGCTCATGACCTTTATCTAAAAGTTTTAGTATTCTAGAAATTACTGGCAGTGATTCCTCTAATTTGGCATTGCTATCATTAATAGTGGAGCTTGTAAGGGAGGCCCCTAAAGTTGGGGGGTTATTGATGTGAGTTGGCAATTCAGGCCCCGGCAGATTTTCCTTTGGTATGTGCCCCCTCTGCTCCTCCATTACATTGTTGTATTCCACTCCCCAACCCTCTTGTGTGTTTGTGAATATTGAGGCGGATGGTAGCAGAAGTTTTGCATTTGGTGAGAATACTCTGTATGGTGTAGTAGTCCTCAATTGAGGAAGTGTATTAAATAGGTGCACTTGATCAATCCCATTTCTAGCTGCATTTACAGGCATAGAGGGGCCCCTTGAGAGCCTAGCTCGCTTCCCCAATTCCGTCCTCACTGCCTGCCCCATCATGGATACATCAAGATTGATCTCCTCTGGCATGTTTTCTGTCCCCTCAATTAGTTTGTGACTTAATGACTCTCTTACACTCAGAAAACTTGATTGAATTGGGATTTGGGAGTCAAATGACAGGCCCGCGGGCACAAAGGATATGTCCTCTTCCCCTAAAGATTGGACACCCATTTTTGTGTGTATTTGCGAGTGCATGTAGGAAAATTCCACCTCCTGTTTAATGACATCCATTTTTGCCCTTATATCCTCCCCCACATTTACCCCCTCTAGGTTCTCCTCTTGGGTAATGGTAACCAAAGGAGGGGTCACAGGTTTTTGATCTTCGTGCCCCTCCCCCATGTGAATGGTTTCATGTGATGCATGCGTATCCGTAAAGGATTTTATCTCAATACCGACGCATTGAGAGATCGGGATATTTTCTGCGGTCAATATAGACCCTGGAACCTTTAAAGCACATATTTTTCCGTTGCGCAACACAGTTGCCATAATATCCTGAGAAATGGCTTTAAAAAACAAAGAAAGTGTAGATGGAGGGAGATATGATATATACTTCTTACCCCAAGAGCAATTGATGAATTAATCTCTCGCTGCCCCCGCTCCCCTGCCCAACCGAACAGCCAAACAGCCACTTGTGAGCCCACTGCGGATGCGTGCGCACAGGATGGATATAGGAAGTGGAGCTTCCCAGGGCAGGCAGTGTGGGCTGGGCAGGGGGCGGGATCAAGCAGAACTGCAGCAAGGGAGAGAAGAAAGAAACAGAAAGACTCCAATGAGTACTTCACAAGCACAGTGAACCGCGGTATAACCGCGGTTCACAGAATAGTTACTGAAAGAGTCTTTACACCAAAAGTCCAATTACTTGGAAAACAGAAACCGAGGTCTGCGTTGCGGCGTCACGGCAGTATTCCTCTTGCAGACGGTGAGCAGAACAGAGTTCAAAATTGTGGCAGAATGAGGATTCGTAGCAGCACACTTCCACACGTCCACCCCAGCCAAACAGCCACTTGTGAGCCCACTTCAGGTGTGCCCGGGCGGATGCGCACGCACAGGATGGATATAGGAAGTAGAGCTTCCCAGGGCGGGCAGTGTGGGCTGGGCGGCGAGCGGGTGGGCGGGATCAAGCAGAACTGCAGCAAGTGTAACGCTTACCTCTGGGGTAACAGGAGTGGTTACCTGTAGCTGAGGGACTACTGCGGCTGCTCCATCCGCCGCGCCTGGCAATGGGGTTTGTCCTTCTCGAGTACTGGTGAGGCGCCTTGCCAGTTCTTAAGTTCTATCTCGATTCACTACCAGCTCCTTCCTTACGGCACTGGTCTTTGAGCATGCCCCATGTAGCTCGGCTCTCAACTCCCCCAGCAGGAGGGCCAACTGGTCAACCTCTGAAGCCATGGCACCCGGGCAGAGCAATTACGTGGGCTTAGCATTCTATAACGCTTACATCTGGGGCCCTGCAGGAGTGCCTGGTCCGGTCTGTCGACGAGCTCAGGTCCGGTCTGTAATCGCCTCCTGATGCTGCCCAAAACCTCTCCCTCCACTCTGCTCGCTGCAGGTGAAACCACCCAGCGGTCAGAGGGGTAGGAGTGATCTGGAGGTTCAGGATCTGGATCTGTTGCGCCTCAGAGGCGTATTGCACCAAAGTCACTCTTAGTCTCTCGATGTTTCTGCCCAGTTTCCTCACTAGACTAGTTCCAGTCCTGCTCAGTTCTATTCCTTTTCCCAGTACACTCGCCTCCAGTTCCTTCACTGAGGTGTGGCGGCTTACCAGTTACTCCACTAGATGTATGGGAGTCCAGGCCTGCTGCGACCTCCAAGCCGCCTTTCGTTGTGATAAGGCACCTTCCCACTAGCCAATGGGTAATATGTCCAAGTGCCTGTTGTTGCCCTGTTTTACTCTATTGTCTATTTTCTTCCCAGGTTTCAGTATGCTGATGGAAGAGTTCGGCGCACTGCTGCTGGAATGCAGTTCAGGTAAAGCAATGCGCGGGTGGCGGGTGGGGCTGTTTGATTAGACCGGCACTTACCAAATGTCTTTCTTTTCAGATGCAGAATGCTGACTTCGCGGCACGGGTGAATCCAGCGGGAGTTGCGGCTCGGGCGTTGCAAAAGAAGTCAGAAGAGTCCCAGCGTTCAGGTAAGTAGCAGACCTTGACCCGTGTAGTGAAGTCTTTGGCTTCTCACATAGTGCAGATCTGGAGACACGATGTTTTGACACGTCGTGTAGATCAGGAGTTCCAAACTTGATCCGACGTGCAGAAACAAACAGACGGTGACAAGCAAGCGTCACACCTGCAGCCGAAGAAAACGCTAAGCACCGGGTGTGGCCCAGGGCAGGGTTTATATAGCCCTGGGCCTGCCCAGAACCACTAGACCGCCATGGAAATCAACCCGGTGGCCCTCTAGGGGCCATGCTGAATATTACTGTTGGGCTCAGCCTAGGGGCCTTCTTGGAAGGGACCATAGGCATACATAAGCCTATGTCTGTGCCAAGTAGCCAGCTTCTTGGTCCAGGTGTTTCTTTGGGCCCTTGGGAGTCCCGGAATCGTGACAGCACTCCCCCTCAAAGCCCCCCCAAGGAGAGCCACTCACGGGCCGGGTCTTTCCGGATGTTCTCTGTGGTAACGAGCCACTAGGCAAGGTGCATGTACATTTTCAACTGGTTCCCAAGTCCGATCCAATACCCCATAACCCTTCCAGTCCACCAGGTAATAAAGTTTCCTGCGGATAATTTTAGAATCCAGAATTCTTCTGACCTCGTATTCAGCTTCTCCCTGTACAACTATAGGTGGAGGTCTTTTAAGAGTGTCTCGAGTTACAGAATGGACTGGTTTCAACAATGAGACATGAAATACTGGATGTATACGAAGCACGGGTGGTAAATCCAGTTCTATGGCCACTGGGTTACAATGTTCCTTATTGAGTACGGACCAATGTACTTCGGGTGAAATTTCCTGGGTCCTTTTAGCTGAATATGTCTTGTAGACAGCTACCTTATCACTGATCTGGTACTGGGGTTCAGGTGTTCTTTTTCTGTCTGCAAAACATTTCTGGTTCGTTTTAGCTTCCTGAAGAGCTTGCTTAGCTCTTTTCAAAGTTTCTTTAATATTAGTATGCAGGGTGCTCACGTCCGGCGGGTCCAAAACCTTGGGTGGATCTAAAGTTGAAGTTCGTGGATTCCGCCCTTATAGGAAAAAAAAAGGTGATATGCCAGTGGAACTGTGGCCGGTGTTGTTATATGCATATTCAGCCGCCCATAGTAGTTCCTTCCAGTCCTGATCTGTTTGGGCAAGAATGCACCGAAGGTACTGTTCGAGTGATTGATTTGTCCTCTTGGTCTGTCCATCAGTCTGTGGATGGTGGCTCGTGGATAGACTGACTTCGATCTGGGCCTTAGCACAGCAAGCCCTCCAAAATTTGGACACAAACTGGCTTCCTCGGTCTGAAATTACCACAGAAGGAAATCCGTGTGGTCTAACGATGTTGGTCAGGAAGGTATGAGCTAACTGTCCGGCATTAGGCATTCCTTCAAAAGCAATCAAGTGTGCCATTTTTGTCAAGAGATCTTCTATGACCAATATGGTATTATACCCTCCACAGGGGGGCAGGTCTGTGATAAAGTCTAAAGATATTGTGTGCCATGGGGTCGGTGGATCGACAAAGGGAGAAGCAATCCTTGAGGCTTGGTTCTAGATGCTTTGTTCCTAGCACAAACATGGCAAGACTTTACATGTTGTACAATGTCTTTTCGCCAGGTTGGCCACCAGAAATGTCGCTGAATCTTTGCCATGGTTTTAGCTATGCCAGGATGGCCTGCTGTAAGAGCATTGTGATAGGTTTCCATGATTAGTTCTTGCATTTCATAATGCAGAAAATAGAGACGCCCTCTGTAATATGGCAGATTGTTGTTAACAGTGCGTTGTGGACCTAGCGCGGCCCATGCTTGTACTTGCACTGGGGTCAGGGCTTCTTTGATTTCTTTATGCAGTGTTCCCAGTGTGGTCTGGTGGTTGCTCAGTAGTCCGATAAGTGTCTCTTCTGGTATTAATGGGCTGAGGAAGAGGGGATGCGTAAGCGTCTTCTTTCTCAGTATTCTAACCGATCCGTGACAGCGCATCCGCCTTTCCATTTTTCACTCCAGGACGATAACTGACTGTAAAATCGTACTCTGAGAAGAACTGAGCCCATCGCAAATGTCGTGGTGTTTGCGTCCTGGTTGTCCGTAGAAATTGCAGGTTGCGATGGTCAGTAAATACAGCGACCGGATGTCGCGCTCCTAAAAGATGGTGCCGCCACTCTTTGAAAGCTGCTTTTATGGCAAGGAGTTCCTTATCAGTTACTGCATAGTTCAATTCTGTGGGATTACATTTTCTTGACCAGAAGGCCACTGGATGTAATTGCTTGGTACTTGGATCTCTCTGTGACAGTATTGCCCCCATGGCCCCATTTGAGGCGTCTGTTTCTACTAGAAATGGGAGGTCCGGATTTGGATGGCGGAGTATTGGCGCTGTGGTGAATCGTGTTTTTAATTCTCGGAAAGCCTTCTCAGCTTCTTCAGTCCACTGAAAGATACGATTTTTCCTGAGCAGCGATGTGATTGGATGGACTGTTTCTGAAAAGTTTGCTATGAACCTCCTATAAAAGTTCACGAAGCCCAAAAAGCTCTGGACCGTCTTGATTGAAGTAGGTGATGGCCATTGCAGAATTGCTTCCACTTTACGTTTATCCATCTGGATACCCTGGGGACTGAGTATATACCCAAGGAATTCCACCGTGGTGATGTGAAAAGCGCATTTTTCAAGTTTTGCAAACAGATGGTATTCACGTAACTTAGCCAAGACCTCCCTTACGTGACGTGCATCTTCTTCGTAGGTTCCATAGTATATCAGAATGTCGTCTATGTAGACCATAGCGCAAACGTCTAATAGTTCTCTTAGTACATCTGTCATAAAGTACTGAAAGGCAGCCGGAGCGTTGCATAGCCCAAAGGGCATGACAGTGTACTCGAATAGCCCAAACTTAGTGTGGAAGGCCGTCTTCCACTCGTCTCCAGCCTTAACGCGACCAAGTGGTAGGCCCCCAGCAAGTCCAGTTTCGTGTAGATCTTTGCCCCTTTCACTTGGTCTAGAAGTACTGGAATTAGGGGTAAAGGATACCGGTTTCTTACCGTGATTTTGTTCAGCCCTCTGTAGTCTATGCACGTTCTCAGGTCTCCCTCCTTTTTTGGGATGAAGAAGAGAGCTGAGGAGACCGGAGATTTGGAAGGGTGTATGAATCCATTGGCTAAGTATTGGTCCAGGTATTCATGCAGGTGCTGGTTTTCCTTCTCCATAAGGGCATAGATACGACTACATGGTAATGGAGCTCCAGGGATCAGATCGATTTGACAGTCGTAGGGCCTGTGAGGTGGCAATGTATTGGCCTGTTCCTTGGGGAAAGCGTCTTGAAACTCGCTATACTCAGGAGGCAGGTGCCCTACAACCCCAAGAGCAGTTCCAGATGTCAGTACCATTGGCGTAGGTTCTTTATGGGTTGTGGCTGAAGCTGAATAACATATTTGGGCACATTCGGGTGAAAACCTCACTGTATGCTTACGCCAATCTATGACAGGGTTGTGATATACCAGCCAGAGCATTCCCAGGATTAACTGGAACTGAGGAGGGCTAATAAGGTCAAAAACTATGTTCTCCCGATGACCGTCATGGCATAGCATCACAACAGTACCAGTACAGAGGGTCACCGGCCCGGAAGTCAGCTGAGTTCCATCCACGGACAATACGGTATCTGCCTTTTCCCTTTTTCTGGTAGGCACCCCTATCCGTTGAGCCAAGGTGATGTCCATGTAGTTACCTACAGCTCCGCAGTCGATATACGCTTCCAAGGCGTGCAATAGTTGTGACTGTTCGGGGCATAGTAGGATGACTGGAGTTGTTAAATGCGAGACCGCTGACGTCTCTTCCTGTCCCGACAAGCCGGTCTCTACTCTTGTCGAGTCAGGTACTTTTCCGATGACTCTTGCGACTCTGTTGTGGCTGCTGCTGTGGTTTCCATAGCTGTCATGAGCAGCCGACCCTGGCGGGTATGGAGAAGGTGGAGATGGTAGACGGACACCGCTCTTGTAAACATCAGGCACACTCTAGTCTTCCAGCCTATAAAAACCCGGAAGAAGCTAACGCGCATGCGTTGCAACTTTCCAGTGCTACGGGAAAGTTTTTCCTAACGCTCCTGTGCGTTTGTTTTTCTTCCCGTTTTCAGACGGGATCCCCTCCTACTCCTTTCCGGCTTTCCTGCCCTTCCCTCCTTCTGACTACTTTCCAGTACGTAGTTCCCTGTGCCTAGTACTTTCTACCTGTTCCGTGCTTCCCTGTTAGCCTTGTGCTCTGCTTACCTTCGCCTGACCTCTCCCTCTGTTGGATTCTCCGCCTGACAATCTTTGCTGTACAGTTGCTGCTCCATTTCGCCGAACTCCTGCGAATACTCGCATCCGCATCTCAGTGCATCCTGGGAATTGGGCATCCTGGGAATTGAAGTCCTCAGCTGGTTTACGCCGTTACAACTTGCCAGGGTTTTTTCAACAAGCTTTTTCCCTGGTTTGGGGTGGGCTCCCTGGGGTCCCCGCTGCCAGATTTACCCACGTTTCTGGCAAAGTGGCTTCCGGTGGAGCCCATACCTGCAACTACAAGCAGAAGGGAAGGATTTACCCGAAGGAGATCAGCGAAACTTGGCGACAAAGAAGGAAAGGACTATCCTCAGACAAGTCGGAAGAATCCTCTACAACTCATACCAGCTCAGGTGAGGAGGGGGTCGGGAAACCTGGTGTTACCATACAGTCCAAACCTGAGAGATTGCAACGCCCAAAAATGGCCTCCCTTGAACAGTTTCAGGAAATGGTAAATGCCATTCAGGCTCTGACCTCAGAAGTGCAGTCCCTGAGAGCGGATAATTCCGCACTCAGACAAACTGTCCAACAAATACAACAAGCAGGGCAGCATGTCCCACAACAAGATAACTATCGTGGAGAATTGCCTCCCATTCCATTACCTTGTGGGAAATACGACGGAAATCCCAAAAAGATCAAAGAATTCTTGGACGCTTGTATTATCCAGTTTACCTTTCGGCCTAGAACTTATGATTTAGATAAAACAAAGGTGGGATTCCTGGTTTCCAATTTGACAGGAAATGCCCTTGCATGGGCCACTCCTCTGGTGACAAGTGCAGATCCGATTCTCACTGATTATTCCGGTTTTGTCCAAAGATTCCGGGACAGATTTGAAAGACCCGAAGTAGGGTATTCGGCGTATGAAAACCTGTTGGACATCCGCCAAGGTTCTTTTGATGTCCAGACATACGTCACGGGTTTTCAAAGGATAGCTGCCGAAGCTGGATGGCCAGAGACGGCTCAACAAACTATCTTCAGAAGAGGACTCCGTGAGGATATCAAGGATGAACTGGCGAGAGTAGCCAGACCGAATACCTTTCAAGAATTGATTTCACTAGCTCTACAAATAGAGTTTCGCATGGCCGAAAGGAAAGCAGAAAGAAGAAGACCAAGAACCTTCGTTCCAGGTCCAAACCCCTCCTCAATACCTGAAAAAGGATCCATGGAAGAGCCGATGCAAATTGGATCCACCACAAGAGGACCGCTTTCCACCAGTGAACGCAAGAGACGGAAGGACCTTGGGTTATGCATGTATTGTGGTTCAAATGGTCATCTGTTACGGGACTGTACGGAAATCCCTCTCAGAAGACAGGGAAACGAAAGACCCCAACCTTAAACAGGGAAAGGGAAGGGGTGAATAACGTAAATCCCTGTCACCCAGCACAGCCTCCGGTTTTGAACAATAACTGTTTACTGGTTATCAAGGTTCAGATCGAGTGGGTCGAACATGAACCGGTGACATGTCTAGCCATGCTTGATTGCGGAGCTGCCGGCAACTTCGTGGACGATAAATGGGCTCTGGACCAGCAGATTCCTAGACACCCCAAGATACGACCTATAACCGTAGAAGGGGTAGATGGTAGCCCGTTAACCTCCGGTCCCATCAGTCATGAAACTCAGGATCTTAAGATCACAATGGCTTCCCATCAAGAATATCTAACTTTCGATTTGATCAGGGCGGCACATTTTCCAGTGATACTAGGCATACCCTGGTTGAGGAAACACAACCCGTACATCGATTGGAGTCTTAACACAGTGGACTTCAGATCTCAGTATTGTGAACAACATTGTCTTACTGCAGAAAGTTCAAGGTGCGTACAAGCAGCACTACACCCTTCTAATGGTATTCACATGATTCCAGCACCCTATCAAGAGTTTGTAGATGTGTTCACTGACACACAACCCCGCCTACTACCTCCTCATCGCAAGGAAGATTGCAAAATCGACCTGATTCCAGACGCAGTCGTTCCCTTTGGAAGAATGTTTCCTTTGTCCTTACCCGAGAAAGAAGCCCTAAAGGAGTATCTTGCAACCAATTTAAAGAATGGTCTCATCAGAGAGTCGTCGTCATCAGCTGGAGCTTCACTTTTTTTGTGTCCAAAAGAGGGACGACTGAGTTAAGACCCTGTATAGACTACAGAGGCCTGAACAGTCTTACGGTGCGGGGCAGATACCCTATGCCCCTAATTAAGGACATCTTAGAAGCGGTTCAGGGAGCTCGAATATTCACGAAACTGGACCTGAGAGGGGCTTACCACCTCTTACGTCTCCGTGAAGGGGACGAGTGGAAGACCGCTTTCCGGACACCACTAGGTCATTATGAATATAGGGTTATGCCATTTGGCTTAGTCAATGCACCTGCTCAATTCCAGCGTTTTATGGACAATGTGTTTGCAGATATGCTATTCTCTTCAGTAGTAGTCTACTTAGACGATATATTGGTGTATTCTACAAACCTGGACGAACATCGCATGTTGGTTATAGAGGTTCTACACAGATTAAGAAGACACAGTCTATTAGCTAAGCCCGAAAAGTGCGTCTTTGAAGCAACCACGGTACCTTACTTGGGTTTTGTTTTATCCGCTGACAATGTACAGATGGACCCAGCTAAGACTAAAGCAATCACCCAGTGGTCCGTACCCTCCAACGTGAAGGAAGTACAAAGATTCCTAGGCCTTGCGAACTTCTATAGAAAATTCATACCGAACTTCTCAATGATTGTTCTACCCATAACGAATTTGCTAAAAAAATGAGTCAAATTTATTTGGGACACAAGCACCGAACAAGCCTTCCAAGTATTGAAAGAGACATTCGTAAGCGCTCCTATTTTGAGACAACCGGACCAGACCGTTTATCGTGGAGACCGATGCCTCCCAAGGTGCGATTGGGGCTGCTCTTCTACAGAAGGAAGAAGATGATTTGGAACACCCTGTCTCCTATTACTCACGGACGTTAAGTCCAAGTGAAAGGAACTATTCAGTCCTAGAAAAGGAGCTTCTAGCTATTCGCCAGGCCTGCAAGGAATGGAGACATCTTCTCCAGGGTTCAGTGGTTCCCTTTCTAGTTCGCACCGATCATCGAAACCTTAAGGTCTTACAACAGATGGAGTGTCGTAATTCAAGACATGCCAGATGGGCCTACTACTTTTCACAGTTTGATTTTTCTATCACCTATCTTCCAGGGAAAGAGAATACTCTAGCAGATGCCCTTTCACGCAGCTTTTGCGAAGAAGCAGAAGAGCCACACGAACAGGAACTCATACTAGCAGGAAAGACATTCATCAACACAATCAACTCTTTTTTACAGAAGGTACAGGCAGGACAACAAAGAAACCCCAGCACGGAAACAAGTCTTAACCAGAAAGGTGGTTTTCTCTTCAAAAACGATGCCTTGTTTTTACCTACCCGAGACCTACAAACACAGGCGGTTTCATGGTGCCATGATATTCCGTCAGCAGGACATAAGGGTCAGAGAGCCACGATAGAACTTACATCCCGTCATTTTTGGTGGCCTTCTCTGATCAAAGATGTAAAGGAATATGTAGCGACTTGTCCAGTGTGCGCTCAGAGCAAATACTCCTGCCATAAACCTTTGGGCCTTCTTCAACAAGAAGCACCTCCAGGTGGTCCATGGCAACACATTTCTACGGATTTCATTGTGGATTTACCGGACTCATGTGGATACACCGCCATAATGGTCACAGTGGACTCCTTTAGTAAACTGGCTCACTTTTCTCCACTTAAAGGACTCCCTACTGCCAGTGTTACCGCAGAAGTTTTCTTGAAGGACATAGTGAAGCTGCATGGGCTCCCCAACATTATCGTCTCTGACAGAGGGACACAATTTACGTCCAAGTTCTGGACCGTTCTGTGCAACATGTTAGGAATAAAGAGAGCACTTTCTTCAGGATTCCATCCAGAAAGCAACGGACAAACAGAACGTCTAAACGCCACCTTAGAACAGTATGTTAGGTGTTTTTGTAACCAGGAACAAGACAACTGGCTCCATCTTTTGCCGCTGGCTGAATTCTCATATAACAATGCCATCCATACCTCCATTGGAATGAGTCCCTTTAAGTGCACTTACGGATACGAACCCAAGCATATACCACTGTCTGGTTTGCCTCCTACCAATACACCTTCAGCGGATCAATTACTGGACACGATACAAAGATTGCATCGGGATACGTTATCTAATCTCATGAAGGCCCGACAAGACTGCAAGAGATGGGCGGATTCCAAAAGGAGCCCAAACCCTCAGTGGGATATAGGAGACCGCGTATGGTTGTCTACTAAATACTTACCCAGATGGGTTCGTCCAGGAAAGTTTGCACCCAGATTTCTGGTCCCCTTCCGGATAACAGCTAAGATCAATCCAGTAGCATTCAAGCTAAATCTCCCATCAAGTCTCAAGAGGGTTCATCCAGTCTTCCATACGTCGCTTCTTAAAGCCTACCGTGAAGATCCCCATTCTAGAAAGATACAAAGACCACCGCAGAAGACCCCGGATTCTACAAAGGAATATGAAGTATCCGGCATTCTCGACTCCAGATACAAGAAGGGAGTTCTGCAGTACCTGGTCTTTTGGAAAGGGTATCCAAAGACCGAATGCACATGGGAACCACTTAGGAACATTTCTGCTCCTAAATTGCTTCGGAAGTTTCATTATCTCCATCCGGGAAAACCGGGAGGGAGAGCACTGAAGAGGGGTCATACTGTCATGAGCAGCCGACCCTGGCGGGTATGGAGAAGGTGGAGATGGTAGACGGACACCGCTCTTGTAAACATCAGGCACACTCTAGTCTTCCAGCCTATAAAAACCCGGAAGAAGCTAACGCGCATGCGTTGCAACTTTCCAGTGCTACGGGAAAGTTTTTCCTAACGCTCCTGTGCGTTTGTTTTTCTTCCCGTTTTCAGACGGGATCCCCTCCTACTCCTTTCCGGCTTTCCTGCCCTTCCCTCCTTCTGACTACTTTCCAGTACGTAGTTCCCTGTGCCTAGTACTTTCTACCTGTTCCGTGCTTCCCTGTTAGCCTTGTGCTCTGCTTACCTTCGCCTGACCTCTCCCTCTGTTGGATTCTCCGCCTGACAATCTTTGCTGTACAGTTGCTGCTCCATTTCGCCGAACTCCTGCGAATACTCGCATCCGCATCTCAGTGCATCCTGGGAATTGGGCATCCTGGGAATTGAAGTCCTCAGCTGGTTTACGCCGTTACAACTTGCCAGGGTTTTTTCAACAAGCTTTTTCCCTGGTTTGGGGTGGGCTCCCTGGGGTCCCCGCTGCCAGATTTACCCACGTTTCTGGCAAAGTGGCTTCCGGTGGAGCCCATACCTGCAACTACAAGCAGAAGGGAAGGATTTACCCGAAGGAGATCAGCGAAACTTGGCGACAAAGAAGGAAAGGACTATCCTCAGACAAGTCGGAAGAATCCTCTACAACTCATACCAGCTCAGGTGAGGAGGGGGTCGGGAAACCTGGTGTTACCATACAGTCCAAACCTGAGAATAGCCCCTAAAGGCCTTCGTGCTACCTTATTCGGACAGTCTTTTAAGAAATGTCCCGCTTTGCCACAGTACAAACATAGTTGTTGCTTCCTGCGTCGCTCCCTTTCCTCCTTGGTCAGTGGCCCTCGAATACTTCCCAGCTGCATTGGTTCTGGTGCGTTATCAGTGGCCCGAGGTGACTCCCAGGGGCGAACATACAGAGGCCGATTGTCAAAACGGGCTCGGTCGGACCTCCTCTCCTGCAGGCGATGGTCAAGCTGGACTACCAGGTCTATGTACTCAGCACAACGATCAGGCGGGTTCACGACCTGTGCAAGAACGTCCTTCAACTCGTTTCGTAGACCTCGATAGAACAAAGTGGTCCTCTTGTCCTCGGGCCAGTTGGTTTCCACCACCAGGCGATTAAATGTGGTAATATAAACCAGAAGATCTTGAGACCCTTGTCGAATGCCGAGCAATTCGGCATCCAGAGCATGCCCCCGGGTAAGGCGGGAAAATAGTTTGTCCATCTCCTGCTGGAACTGTGAAAAATTGTGCAGAACAGGGTCATCACGGTCAACCAATGGAACTGACCAACTAGCGGCATGCCCCCCGAGGTAAGACAGGATGAAAGCAACTTTAGTTTCATCCGTCGGGAATGCTCTGGGTCGGCATAAAAAGTGAAGCCGGCACTGTGTCATGAATACTCCATACTTCAGTGGATCACCCATAAATCTTTCTGGTGGAGCCAAAGGGACGGTAACAGGAGTGGTTACCTGTAGCTGAGGGACTACTGCGGCTGCTCCATCCGCCGCGCCTGGCAATGGGGTTTGTCCTTCTCGAGTACTGGTGAGGCGCCTTGCCAGTTCTTAAGTTCTATCTCGATTCACTACCAGCTCCTTCCTTACGGCACTGGTCTTTGAGCATGCCCCATGTAGCTCGGCTCTCAACTCCCCCAGCAGGAGGGCCAACTGGTCAACCTCTGAAGCCATGGCACCCGGGCAGAGCAATTACGTGGGCTTAGCATTCTATAACGCTTACATCTGGGGCCCTGCAGGAGTGCCTGGTCTGGTCTGTCGACGAGCTCAGGTCCGGTCTGTAATCCCCTCCTGATGCTGCCCAAAACCTCTCCCTCCACTCTGCTCGCTGCAGGTGAAACCACCCAGTGGTCAGAGGAGTAGGAGTGATCTGGAGGTTCAGGATCTGGATCTGTTGCGCCTCAGAGGCGTATTGCACCAAAGTCACTCTTAGTCTCTCGATGTTTCTGCCCAGTTTCCTCACTGGACTAGTTCCAGTCCTGCTCAGTTCTATTCCTTTTCCCAGTACACTCACCTCCAGTTCCTTCACTGAGGCGTGGTGGTTTACCAGTTACTCCACTAGTTGTATGGGAGTCCAGGCCTGCTGCGACCCCCAAGCCGCCTTTCGTTGTGATAAGGCACCTTCCCACTAGCCAATGGGTAATATGTCCAAGTGCCTGTTGTTGCGCTGTTTTACTCTATTGTCTATTTTCTTCCCAGGTTTCAGTATGCTAATGGAAGAGTTCGGCGCACTGCTGCCGGAATGCAGTTCAGGTAAGGCAATGCGCGGGTGGTGGGTGGGGTTGTTTGATTAGACCGCCACTTACCAAATGTCTTTTTTTTCAGATGCAGAATGCTGACTTCGCAGCGCGGGTGGAATCCAGCGGGAGTTGCGGCTCGGGCGTTGCAGAAGAAGTCAGAAGAGTCCCAGCGTTCAGGTAAGTAGCAGATCTTGACCCGCGTAGTGAAGTCTTTGGCTTCTCACGTAGTGCAGATCTGGAGACACGATGTCTTGACACGTCGTGTAGATCAGGAGTTCCAAACTTGATCCGACGTGCAGAAACAAACAGACGGTGACAAGCAAGCGTCACACCTGCAGCCGAAGAAAACGCTAAGCACCAGGTGTGGCCCAGGGCAGGGTTTATATAGCCCTGGGCCTGCCCAGAACCACTAGACCGCCATGGAAATCAACCCGGTGGGCTTCTCGGGGTCATGTTGAATATTACTGTTGGGCCATAGGCATACATAAGCCTATGTCTGCGCCAAGCAGCCAGTTTCTTGGTCCAGGTGTTTCTTTGGGCCCTTGGGAGTCCCGGAATCGTGACAGCAAGGGAGAGAAGAAAGAAACAGAAAGACTCCAATGAGTACTTCACAAGCACAGTGAACCGTGGTATAACCGCGGTTCACAGAATAGTTACTGAAAGAGTCTTTACACCAAAAGTGAAAGTCCAATTACTTGGAAAACAGAATCAGAGGTCCGCGTTGCGGCGTCAATGCAGGATTCCACTCGCATACGGCGAGCAGAAAGGAGTTCAAAATTGTGGCAGAATGAGGATTTGTAGCAGCACACTTCCACACGTCCACCCCAGCCAAACAGCCACTTGTGAGCCCACTTCGGATGCGCACGCGTGGATGCGCGCGCACATGATGGATATAGGAAGTGGAGCTTCCCAGGGCGGGCAGTGTGGGCTGGGCGGGGGGCGGGATCAAGCAGAATTGGAAAACAGAAACCGAGGTCCGCGTTGCGGCGTCAATGCAGGATTCCTCTCGCAGACGGCGAGCAGAACAGAGTTCAAAATTGTGGCAGAATGAGGATTCGTAGCAGCACACTTCCACACGTCCACCCCAGCCAACCAGCCACTTGTGAGCCCACTTCGGATGCGCGCCATAATTATGAAAATCTTACCCACTACCTTATATGGGGTTTCCTGACATGGCAAGGCAGGAAGAAGGCCAAACTTCAATATGGTCAAAGAACAAGTGAAAATCTCGTGGCACAGCCATTATAGGGCACTAACCACATTTAGTACCCATATGCGGTAAACACGAATGTGCACACTAGAAATAACACAAACACGGTACAAAGGTATCTGCTGCCACCATCTTGTTTTTAGGCACTTGAAATCCCAAGTGAAAAATCTAGTATCCCCATTGCACAGCATTTTAAGATGCTGTGTGCAATGTTAAAAAGTCACAAAGATGTAAAAGGTAAAAAGACAATAGGGAAACATAGTTTCCTAGTACTGATAGTCTGAGGGACTGCTCAGACTCCACATAAAAAATGAGCAGAAGGCAAAGGAAGTGAAGTTGAAGGCAAACGTCCCTTCAAAAACATCAGAACAGGTTAAAATACAAAGCAAAATGGGGGGTGCTGTCGAGCAGCCTGGAAAATGGCTGCCTAGCTTCTTATCTCCGCATGGCACCTGAACAAAACTCGATGAGGCTGCGGTTCCATTGATCCTCTGACTGTGAAATTACAGATCTTGTGTGCTGAGAGTGAGCGGCACCATCGGCTCTGATCCCGACAGGATTGACTGCCCCTGTGCTGCGATCTGGCCCCCTGCGATTGGGGAGATGGCGAGTGGTTGGCCCTGGACCTGCGCGCCTGTGGCAGCGCTTCTGGACCTCCCCGTGGACTGCTGAGACCTGCCGGGCGGAGCTGTACTGTGGCGGTCCTCCCGCTCACATCATATGGTGCCCAGAGGAGTGGTTTCCCACCAGCCCCTTCCCTCTGCCAGAACATCAAGGAGTGGACCACTACTGGAGACTGAGAGGCACCAGACTGGCCGGCCCATTGGGCGGTGGGCAGCTCCACTCCCCCCATCAGCGGAGTGCCCGATCCCCCCGCCGGCTGACACATGTTCCACACCGGAAGGGGTGCAGCCTCTCTTCATCCAGCCCGCTCCTAGCCAGTGCCAACCAGAGGATTTGCACTGCGACCCACCAACGCTAGACATGAGTCCCTGGTGCCATATTCACGGTGGCCCAATCACGAGGCACAGCTGGAGACTGGCCCCACATCACCATCCCAACTCCTGATACTGCTGGCCACCTCCTGCGGGGGAATCCCGAGAGCGGCTGAGGGCCCTACAACATCCTCCCCGCAGGAGGACTCATGCTGCCTGCATTGAACTGGAGGGAGGAGAGCGAACCTCGTGGCTGTAGCAGAAACCGGGCCCCAGTTCTCAGTCGCCTGGCAGCGGCCCGCTGGCTGCTTTTACTGGGGGCTTGCAAGCTCTAACGAACCCAGGGGAATATGGACACAGCTCGGGCTGCGCACTGTGGCACAGCTAGTATGGCAGGGGCTGATACTGAAGACTGCTAGCCCTCATACACTGCACAAGGTGAACGACAACACTGCAGGACTCCCCTTCTTCCACAAATTTACCCCTATGCCGATCTACGTGGATACAGCGACCTCACCATTGATCCTGTGTCTGCTCCCTGCTTCACCCAACTCAAGTAAGTGCTGGGATATGTGGGGTCCATGGCCGGAGGCCTCCCTGTAACTACCCCGGGAGGAACTGGTGGCACTGACTCTCGCATCCCTATGCCTCCCCTGTACTGCTAGTTAACTGGATTGTGCCTCCGCCCTCATCTGCTGAGACCTCTGGTTAGTCCTGCAATCACTCAGCAGCTATTACTTGCCGCGAGGAGACCTATACTTGGCTGATTGCCATCCTTACCACCCCCACGTGACACTACTGCTGACACACACACGAAGGGGTGTGATCTCAACCTCAGGGGCATCAATAGGGCGCGACCGCCCCAGCGGCCTTCCTATGCCCTGCTAAAGATCCACTCTGCAGCTCCGCCGTAGCCTCGCTGTGGTGCCCCGGTGGTCTCTGCTCTGACCACTACACACCTTGAGATCCTTGATACTCTCAAAGAACACTCGGACTAACCCCAGGAGCCTCCTAGCTAACCTGTTGCCTGCTGACCCCCCACGGTTTCCCAACTGGCGCACCTTTTTGCCCCTAGTACTGGACAATAGCCACCAACTCTGATAAGGTGCAGGGGTTGCCAGGGAGGCAGTGCAGGTGGGTAATTGACGGGGCCTGGGCCAGAGATCAAAAGGGTGGCCAGGTAGCCAGTGCAATTTCGGTCATGAATTCAGCAAGGGAGAGGAGAGAAAGCAGAAGCAAAGAGGAAGGTTTTGAGGTGTTTCCGGAACCAGAGATGGTTCTCCTCAAGTTTCAGGGAGGAAGGAAGGCTGTTCCAGAGAGAGAATGAAGAGAGTAATCTGCCACCAACTTGTTGCTTGGAGAAGCGACTGACCCTAAGGGAGTTGGAGGCAGATGAGCGAAGAGCCAAGAAGGGAGATATTTAGGTAAAGAGAGTTGAAGGTATTTCGGTCCCAGACCCCAGAAGGCCTTGTGTACAATGCAGAGGGTTTTGAACTTAATCCTCGCAGCCACTGGGAGCCAGTGCAGAGATTTCAGTCCTGGAGAGATACGATCCCTGGGCTTGAGGCCAAGGACAAGTCTCGCAGTCCTGTTCTGGATAAGTTGCAGAGGGCGGAGAGTAGAGGCAGGCAGATTTAGATAGAGGCTGTCACAGTAGTCCAGCTTGGAGAGGACCAGGGCTCTGGAGACACTGAGCTTCTGGTGGAAGGAGAGGAAAGGAAGAACACCTCTAAGGAGGTGCAGCTGGTAGTGTGACTTCTTGGAGATGTCAGAGATGTGAGGGGAGAAGGAGAGTGCAGAGTCGAAGAAGACCCCGAGGTTTTTAGCCTTGCAGGTGGGAGTCGGAGGAGGGCCAAGAGAGGCCGGTCAGAGAGCTCCAGGGAAGGAGGGAGTGGGTGTGCCGATGAGTAGAATCTCGGTCTTACTGGCATTAAGACAGAGGTCGTTGGCGGCACACCATTCCTGAATGGCAGACAGACAGTCAGAGATGAGGGAAGGAGAGGAGGAGGCTGAGGGTAGCCTGAAAATTAGCTTAGATCCTAGCTGGCCGACGAGGGCACCAGAATCACTGAGGCTGAGACTAGGATCGGAGCCAACGAGGACATGCTGCACACACTCCGAGACACGGTGCCTAACCTTACCCGAGATATGAAGTTCGTTAAAAGCAAGTGTGACGATCTCGAGCCCCACTCACGTAGAAATAACATTCAGATAGTCGGGGTGCCCGAGGATGCAGTTACAGGTAAAATGGAGCTGGACACGGAAAACCTGCTTAAAGACCTCTTGGGGAACCCTGATCTCTCCCCCTTCTTTGCTGTTGAGCGTGCCCATCGAGCACTGGACCCGCGCCCCAAACCTGGGGATTTCCCCAGACCCATTTTTGCAAAGATTCTAAGCTTCCGAGATAGAGATCACCTACTTCGACTTGCCCGGGAAAAAAATGATTGAGGCGGGGCTCCTAGACCATAAGGATTTTCCCTGACTTCTCAACTGGAGAACAGCAGGAGTGACGCCAATTCTTTGGGGTGAAAAAGATGCTCATGGAAAGGAATATGCAGTATTCCATGCTGTTTCTGGCACGCCTCAAGCTTACCTTCAGGGGTAAGCTCTACTTCTTCACCGTCCCAAGTGAGGTGGTAAAATTAATCGAAGCACAAATGCCTCTGAACAATCCTGTCAACGACCAATTGGAGGACAACCATGTTGACTAAGGATACCTAGTTCACACTGCTCCATTTGAGCTTTCTATTCTCCTTACTGTCATGAGCCGATAGTGGCACACTAAAAACCCCAGCCGCCTCCCACATGCTATAGAGATGGGTGAACCACCCTAGATCCTATATTGGTGGTTGTGCGGCAACAGCGTACCCCCTTGCAGTTGCAATGTTTGTTTTGAGGGTTCAGTTAGTCTCACGTCTCTGTTGCACCCCGAGAAGGTGAGCCAAGTTGGGGTAGGCTGACCGAAGGTAGAATTGGGGGGTGGGATGTATACACTGCTTGGTTGGGAAGGGCAGTGAGGGAGGGGGTAACCAAGTTGGGGCGAGTAAAAACAAAACTGGCAAGAGCAACGCAGCAAAACACATGTTTGGAATTGTACGTATGAATGTAACAGACGCACTTTATGGCGAACAAAGGCTCGAAATCTGGGATGTCCCCTGAAATGTGTGATAGCAACTAAATTAGTGTCATGGAATATAAGAGGAGTAGGTAATTTCACTAAAGCACGCAGAATCACTGCATTTGCACAGAGGCATGGGGTAAAGATACTCCTCCTGCAGGAGACACACGCTACGAGACACATAGCGGCTGGCCTAGCACCATCCTGGGGACCTAATCGATTCTACACTACCTTCTCAACACATGCAAGGGGGTACTGACGCTAATTCATAAATCGATCAGATTCACATTGAAAAAGAATTACATAGACCCCGAAGGCAGATTGCATTTATGCTGGCATTGCATAATTGCTGGCGGGGAGTACTTATTGGTGAACACGTACTGCCCTAACGTTGACACCCCTGAGTTCTTCGATAAAGTGGTCTCCATCCTAATGGGATACATAGGGAGTCAGATCATTTCGGGGGGAGACATGAATCTGATACTTGATGCTTGTAGGGACAGGACAGGGTCGGCACCTAGGTCTTTAGCACGGGCGGCCGTAGACCTCACACATGACATCACTGGGCCTACAGGACGCATGGAGAGTATTGCATGCTCAGGAAAGACAGTTCTTGTATTACTGATCGGTACATGACAGCTCATCACAAATTGATATGTTTCTAACATCTGGTACGTGATTGGCAAGGTTGAAAACACTGAAATACTTGCCTGCACGTTATCAGACCACTCCACAGTGACACTGTCAATAGTATTATGATTGACACAACCCACTCACACCGCCTGCCGCTTTAAATCAGAGGTACTGTTGGATATCGTATTCAAGGCAGAGATTCGGACTGACATCGAGACATTTTTCGATTGCAACACTCAACACTACAATTACCGCAGGAGTAAAATGGGAAGCCTTCAAGGTGTACATACGGAGCATGTCTATATCCAGGGAGGCGGGCATATTGAAAGTGATTAGGAATGATCTTCGTCGCTCAGAAGCCAAACCCAGGTAGCTGGAGCAGGAATGCGTGACTGCGACGAGCCCTGATAAACTGGCCCAGATACTAGCTGAGTTGGAGATCTTTGAGTACCACGCCCCTAGGGAGATTTGCTATTTCTCACGTTCACAAGCAGCGAAAAAATACGGGGAGGGAGAGAGACCAGGTAGGACACTAGCTAAGCTGATCAGAATGGAGGGAGGTCAAACCCAAGTGGAATTTATTACAGACGAACATGGTGCTATGCAATGGGCGGATCATCAAATTCTTGGTGTTTTTTCCAAATTTTACAGTACCCTGTATACATTGAGCCAACCACACGATGTACACAGTATTCATGCCTTATTCGACCAGATCCCTATGACCTCCATTAGTCCCCAAACTAGAGATAACCTTGAAAGCCTGATCACCCTGGATGAAATAGTGGGAGCTATAATTGAGCTTCCGAAAGGTAAGGCCCCGGGTCTGGACGGCCACACCCCAGAATTCTACCAAGAACACGTAGCGCTCCTTGCCCCGCGACTACCAAAGGTCTGGGCTGAATCACTCCGCGTGTCCACTCTCCACTCTTCCCTGCGCGAGACCACCATCACTATCCTATTAAGCCTGGTAAACCGGGTACTGGGTGTGGATCATATAGGCCCCTGTCACTTATGAATAGATACCAAAATCTTTGCAAAGACATTAGCAAATAGGTTTTTACCACTCATGCCTCATTTGATACACGATGATCAAGGAGGATTTGTCCCCGGAAGATCAACGTCCCTAAACATTAGAAGACTCTTTAATGTAATGTCCAGAATCGACCAAAAGGCAGAGGCAGTGTCTGTCACCCTCGATCAGAAGGCCTTCGACATGGTTTCATGGCAGTACATGTGGGAGGTCCTGGAAAAGATGGGTATCAGAGCAGAAGCGATTAGGTACATCAAATTATTATACACATACTACAACAAGTGTATTAGTCAACTCCGAGAGGTCCGCCCCCTTTACGCAGAGCAGAGGCACCCGAGAGGGCTGTCCGTTCTCCCCCATCCTTTTCGCATTGGTCATAGAACTTATGGCAGATTACGTTAGAGCACGACATGCACAAAGGGGAATACGGCTGAAAGACCACTCTGAGATAATATTGTTATATGCAGACGATGTACATCAGAGACCCATCCGCTAATTTGGACCCAATATTGAGAGATGTGATCCAAATGGGCACCTTCTCAGGATTTACGATTAATTACAGTAAGTCTGAAATGTTCCCACTCACCATGGCAACCAAACGTCCCACATGCGAATACCCTCTTCGCTGGTCACCTGATGGAATCAGGTATCTAGGGGTCCAAGTGTCCAGAACTAGGCCTACGGGACTGGCTGATAACTATCTCACTGCAGAAAAATATGTTGAAACTAAAATTGCAAGATGGCGTTCCCTTCCAACCGCTATGGTGGGTAGATTGTCACTAGTGAAAATGATCCTGGTCCCAAAGCTCCTATATATCTTCGCAAATGTCCCTATCTGGCCTGGAAAACAATACTTTGATAGGCTACACAGCATCTGCGCACAATTCCTTTGGCATGCCGGGGCAGTACGTAAAAATTGGACACATATGACCCTACCCTACGAGAGAGGTGGCTTCTCCGCCCCCAACCTCAAACTATAATGGATAGCAGCACAGGCTCAATATTCCTCGTACTGGTATGCTGACTCTGGGAACCCACCTCATGTTAAATTGGAACAACTAGCAGCGATTGAAATAAACCTTAGAACGCTGATTCTACATCAGACCTACAACGACGACTCCCCACTGGACCCCACAACCGCCAAGTTGCTGGCATGGGACTGAGTGCTAAATCACTGACCGAGTCGTGCCCCTACTATAAATGGCTCCCGATCTGGAGATTCCCTGTACTCGATCCCACACATAATGCAGCACTGACACAACGTTGGCAGGGACTGGGATACAGAGTGCTTACCGACTTATTCCCAGGGGGGAGGTTCATCACACTCCAAACATAGCGGACCGGACACACAGGGTTGGCACTAGAAATGCTACAATATTATAGGCTCCGCGCCTCCTTCCGCCCAATGTGGCCTTGCTAACCAGATGGGCCCCGACAGGCCAGAAATACACTACATTGCCAACTCCAGTGGAGCTCGTGGGATAGTCTCCTCCTTATATAAGATGCTGCTAGAGAAAATCCCAGACCAGCCATCCAAAGTGCGTGATACTTGGGCAAATGAGCTAGACCTCGAAATCTCGGACACCATATGGAAAAGTATGCGTTCCTACACGCATGGTCTTAATTTCTGTTGCATCAGTACAAACTTTTGAATAGGTTATACTACACCCCTCACAAACTCAACAGATTCACCCAGCGCCCAACTCACACTTGCCCGAGGTGCCACGCTCAGAGGCCGACCATATGCATATGATTGGATTCATGTTCCAAAGCCTCATTACGAGTTTGGAGGTAGCCATGGTGCTATTAGCGCCATGGCTGCCTCCAAAATCGTGTCCGAGTTCCCTGAATGGGGAAATACCGGGCCTTTCCGACTTTGGAGGGCCCGGTATTTCCTCCTTCAGGGAACCCGGACTCGTGTCCTTCCCCATTCCCAATCGAGCCCCCATAGAGCTCAATGGGAATGGGGAGGGAGCTAATAACGGGCCCGTTAATAACTAGCCCGTTATTAGCTCCCTGTTCCCCTCGCGGGACCCGCTAAGGACACCTGGTTTTACCAGGCGTCCTTACCGGGTCCAGCAAAGGGAACCTCGTAATAGGGCGCTCCGTAATAAACAGTGCCGGTCCCGTACCGGCACCCTTGATTAGGGGAGCACCAGCCTCGTAATGAGGTCCCAAGACTTTTGGAAAGAGATTCTACAGGCACTCTCCGAGATTGTGATTACTACTATTGGCCCGGACTCAGATTGGGAAGTTATCAGGAATAAGAAAATGCTAACCTTTCTGAATGTGAGCTGTATGGTGGCCAAATAATGTATTCTCCAACACTGGAAGAAACCCTCCCCCGACTGACTTTTGCAATGTGGTTGAATGCACTTACCTGGACTCCAACATGCGAGGAGGAATATGTAAATTCACTGCCTTCACGTTCTTGTCCAAAAGAATTTATGGACTGAATTCCACACCTACCTTTACAACCAATCTGATAGCAGGCCTCGATCACCTAAACTGTGTCTCTCTGGATCACTGCCCTAACCCATGATATGTAAACAAGTAGTGACTTTGTATAGCTATAACACGCCCCACAATTACTAACTAAACATGTGTAACCTGTCTGTACATATATATATATATATGGTAAGAAATACCTAGACATATATGCTGTAAGCTTTTGCCAATAAATAAAAGTAAAAAAATAAATAAAGCAAACTGATTGGGGGTCCATAGGAACTATAGAGGGAAAGCTGCCAAAAGAGAAATCTTTCCTATATCAGTTGCTGCTATACCTTGGTCTATACATTTTGAAATGGAAGACCTGTTTACTGCTCTCCGAGGCCTGAAAAACTCCACGGTGTGTGGCCCTGATGGCATTTCTACCTTAGAACTAAAAGCAA
Source organism: Ambystoma mexicanum (assembly GCF_040938575.1). NCBI lineage: Eukaryota > Metazoa > Chordata > Amphibia > Caudata > Ambystomatidae > Ambystoma > Ambystoma mexicanum. The sequence continues at coordinate 91,070,296 of NC_090937.1, read as the reverse complement.
ACATAATGCTCTGGTCGTTGATCTTGCTAATGTTATCCACTCAGGTGGCTTCTGCAGGAGCGATTCCTAATTTGTGGCAAAGAGCAATAATCATCCATATTTATAAAAAGGGGACAGAAGCGCACCACTTATAGGCCGACATCTTTGAATGACATAAGCAGCAACGTCCTAGCTTCATTTGTCTCAAAGATTTGACTCTTTGGACAGAAAAAACAGAGAGGTTGAGCATCTTTCAAAGTGACTTTTGCTAACACAAGGGGACTGCTCTCAAAGGCCATGCCCTTTATACTGCCAGCCTTGAGATGGCTGCCACCTTCGATAATGTTGATTGAAATTGATTGTGGGGGAAGCGTACTGCCTGGAACACCCCATTGGGCCTACTTAATATGCTTTTTCTCTACCATACAGAAAAAAGCTTTAACATTTGTTTGGACTCCGTGGCCGTCTACTCAGGGTTAAGACAGGGGTACGCCTTAGCCCCCTGACTTTCTAACCGGAGTCTATCGGACATTCAAGAGGAGTTATAAAAGCGAAATCATTTGCCTACGCGGATGACTTAATCCTTCTCGATTCTTTCCCAACAGTGCTGCAGCGTAGTTTAGACTATTTTGGAAAATGTGCGATAGTTAACAATCTGGAGATAAACTCGAGCAAATCAAAGATTATTACTTGTAAGAGGGAGTTGAACGCTAAGAACCTCAAGAGATATGTAAACAACAATAAAATTGAGGAGGAAGATCAACTAATTTATTTGGGACTGGTAATCTCAAATAAGAATCAGCTTGGCCTTATTAAAGAGAAACTCTCCCTAAAAACAGGTCTTTTATAACACAAATGAAAATTTTATTAGCCAAATACTGCTGCTTTTCACTTCAGCTCCTGATGGAATTTTATAATAATAAAAGTCACCCCCAGTATTACATACAGTCTGGAGCTAGTAGAAATCAACAATAGGAATTGGCGTAATGCACTTGAAGTATAATTATGGTGCTCAGTGCTAGGACTTCCTCCATCTCTCCGGATTGCGATGCTATGTTTAGAGTTAGGGTTAAAATTTTGGTTGTACACGATAAAATGGAACAAGGTTAATCAATATATAAAGCTGAGAGAGATGAAAGGTAATCTTTTTGCCGCTCTGGGCGCTGTTGCTCTTCAAGGGAGGACCACTTTCTACAGGAGCACATATCAAACTGCGAGGTTAACTAGAAGAAACTAACTTTGAGCCTAGCTTTGCGGGAGGTAATTCAGGCGCAGTAAAGAAGAAGCTGACAGAATGGGGCAATAAGCAAATAGGGAGAGTTTAAGTAAGCTGAAACTCTACAAAGAATATGTAAATTGCTTTACGGTTTTACGATCACCTATAGCATACACTAAAATCTGTCCATTACCCTCTGTCAGGACATGGTTTTTAAGATTAGATTTAACACTTTACATACACTAGAGGCGATTGGACCCCATTTAAAAATTCCCCATAAACTCTGAACCTGTACAATATGCAAAAAGTACAGCGAAGAAACTTTATGTAATTTGAATCAGACTGTTCATGTCTTGTACAAAGACATTTCTTTGATTTTGAGAGATTTATATACTCAGGAAACGGGGTCCTCTTTGATAGTCTGTGATTGAGGCTAATGAATGGCATGCACCTCTCTCTCCCTCTATTGCCTTGGTGTCCTTTTTGAAAGAGATATTTCTTCTCCTGGGGGAAGATCCTATAGTTGGAAGTGCAGCGTATAGCTGCGGGCAGTATCCTTGGCAAATCATTATCCTAAGAGCACTTGTCACTTTAAATGGCTTTAATTTGGATTGATTTGCCTTTTTGCACAAAGAGCAGAGGGTCTGTTTAGTTACCCCAATGAACCTTTGTGTTAATGCCCTCTTTAACCTTGCAGGTGGAATGCTGCATTTTTCAATGTTTAATGGATTTCCCATTAATGGATATGAGCTATTTCCAAAAGTGTGCAATTCAAGCACTAGTTGGGTTTATGTGGAGTTCTATCTGTTTGTGTATATTTTGTTTATTTGGTTTTAATTATTTTATGATTAATCATTTTGTGATTGTTTTAACGTGAAAGGTTTAACTTGTAAACCAAACCAAAACAAAAAAAAAAAAAATGTATTTTAACCCAATTCCAGGATAGTGAAATTATTGGGTTGCCTTAAACTGATAAATGAGATTTCAACAAACTTAAACAAGCTCTACTTTTTAAGCTTGGGAGGACACCTGCCAATACCTAAAGAGGTGTAGAGACCACAAAAAGTTGGAGAATGAACCTTGGGTCACCTTTGTGAATGACTCTCTAAAAAACGTATGTGGGAGGATGAAGGCCATAAGGTAGCCACTTTTGCTGGCATGATGAACTGTGTTATAACTGAGCACGTGTTTGCTTCTTGTTTCCCAGAGCTTAAGCAACATTTATCAGATTCAAAGGAATTAGATCCTAAGAAACGTGCTGTTGCTGCTGACCTGTGGGTTTCCCAATGGGTGTCTCAAAAGATCAAAGAAGCTCCTCATAAGTTTGAGGAGGGGGAAAAAGCAGAAAAGGAAGGAGGGTAGTGCTGATAAAACAGGATCCCATAAACCCACAAAAAGCATAAGGGGTATGGGAGGTTAAGCCAAATGGGGATCATGGAAAGGGTAGTGGGACTCCTCATCCTAAACAATAGATCTATCACCATAAGCCTCCCTTCTTTCATAGATCCACAGGATCTTGGGTCAACTGTGAAGCAGGTGATCATGTGAAGGGGGCATCCAGATATAAGGATAAGACCTTAGAGGTCCACTTTGCGAACCTGGCATTTCCGTATGATGAGACAAGTATTCTCAGGGTGGCCTTCTTCTCTTCAGACTCATCGGATGACCACCAAGTTTGCTGATGGCTCCCCTCAAATGTCCCCAGAAATGTCTGTCACTTCAGTTGTAAATGGATGAATGGACGGGATCCCTGTGCGCATCCAGTGGCAGGTCCAAGGTAGAGTTCTGCTGGGAAACTACCTTAAAGAGTTAGGTCTTGTACGTGTCACTGCTGAAAGGCCCAGTACTGGGTCTCGGACAATGAAGGGTGCCTCTGCCAAGCTTACGGTAAGCCTAAGCCAAAGGAGAGACCCAAGGCCTAGGGGTAAAAGATTCCAAAGACAGGGATGAAAACTTTTATTCCTAAAGCACCTGCAACTGTTTTTGCAGTACCTGACGCACCACTTGAACGTGACATGGAAGAGAAGCTGCCTGACATTCTGAACACTAGTGTGCTTGCATCGTTTGCTTGCAGAAGGGGATCCATCAAGGGAATAACTCAGCAAGGGTCAGAGAGAATGTCCATCATAAGAAGACCTCAAAGGACAGGCCTGTTCCCAGTTGGAGGGCGAGCCCTCTGGGAAACACAGGATCTCTTTGGGAAGGTAGGCTATTTACAATGAATCTATAGAGTCCTCAGCTGAAGACCATATAAGATTGGTGGTCCATCAGTCTGTGAGACCCTTTCTCCTGCAGCTGGCCCATGAAGTCCCCCTTCCAGGTCATCTTGGAAGAAAGAGGTCTAAGGATAGGTTAAGCATTTTTTCTACTGGCCTTTGATGGGGGTCCAGATAGAGAACCACTGCAAAGGCTGCCACGCTTTCAGATTTGTGGCAAAGGTGGAGTAAAGATACAACCTCATTTGGGACCACTACCTTTAGTGGGAAAACCATTTCAGATGGTAGGAATATACATTGTTTGTGCCCTTCACTCTCCTAAATGATCTGGCAGAAGGTTTATCCTGATGGTTATTGTTAGGGAGATTGTTGCACAGCCCTCTATTGAGGGCTGTGTAGTCATCTAGCCTAATAGTGGAACAGTGTGTCTCCTGAAATGAAAGACCACACTCAGCATAGCAGAGCAGTCAGTTTTAACTTTAGGAGGGAGAAAGGTTGACAGGGAGGTACAATTAGTCCCAACAGACACAACACAAGAACACCCCACACTGGTATACTGTAAAAATATACACTTTATTTTAAAGTCACACATAAAATATTTATGATGGGAAAAATAAGTACTTACGTTAAACAGAACAAATAGAGCACATCGTAGATAAAACATAGTAATTGGCTAGTAAAGGCCTAACTCAATCCTTAACCTAAAATGTAGGCCCTATACCTACTAATAGGATCTATACATATAAGCTTTCAGATGTAAGTTAATAGAAAGACCCCTTGACAATATTACCCACAGTAATGATGATCATGTTCAGGATCCAAAGGTACCAAACAGAATGTACTACCAAGAAGAAAGCAATTGACTCCAGGGACACCATTGGAGACCAAGAAGAAGAGATCCAGTGGCGAGTTCGAGACCCAGCAGCCCCAGGAGCAGAAAAGCACAGCAGGATTCAGCCCGCAATGTTATCCAAAGGAGACATGCAGGAGAAGGGGGCCTGCAGAACACAATGTCCACAGAGCACGGAGCCCAGAGGTACTTACAGTGGTTTCTTCCAGCATTTTGGTTCCCAGAAGGAGAAACAAGGCGGTAATAACTTCTTTTTAAAAGGCAAAATGAAGGTTCTGGTCACCCAGGGTTAGGCACTCGGAGCCAAAAATGACCCCAACAGGTCTTTCAGAGGAGTGGGACCCACCATGCAGAAGTTGGATCCACAACAGAGATGGCTCCAGGAGGACGGAGGAACCTGCACACGGTAGACCTTAGCGGCTCAGCAGGTGAACGTGGTCAGCACACCAAAAGCAACAGCCCCTGCATCAAGACAACGATGATGGCGACCCGAAAAGACCCATTCAAGCAGTTTGGTGGGTTTGGGGAATCCCAACACCTTTCCAGGCAGCAGCTTCCAAAATCAAGGCGGCATGCTGGGTGGCAAATAGCTGTAAAATGTGGTAAAACGGCAGAGGAAAAAAGCCATTGAATGGAGGACCTGGCCCCAGAAGATAAGGGGAACCAATAGCAGGACAAGGGAATCTCAGGAAGGTCACCAAGCAGCCAAACTGGAGCCATGCCCAGGCCATTGCATCCAGCTAGTATGGCTAGAAGAGGGCCTAAAAATACAGCAACTGTGGGAAACGGCCAAAAATTCCAGCAGCTCTGAGCACAGGAACAGGGTTTTCCACTATATATTCCTTCACTCACAGGGCTGGCTTCTGCCAGTCCACAAATCCAATTAGGGGATTAAAAACATAGGTTTTGGCCAATCAGGTTGACCTCAAAGACTGCCGAAGACTCAGTCCCACACCCACAGAAAGTATAGTGGCCTGCCCAGGAACTCAAATCACCATGGAGGCGGCCATCTTGGGATCACAAAGATCCCCCGTGTCCACAACAGCCATTTTAATTCCTGCCTCATGTTTCCCTGAACAAAGGAAGCACCCTAAACAAATTGGCTGAGAGTAGGACTTAAAAAAAACCTATTAGTACCCCAATGGCTACCATAAAAACATATTGGGCTACTAATGTCATAAATCGGCTTGCACTCTTGGTGAAGCCAACATTATATATCAGCTGCCACCAGCCTACCCCCTAAAACCAATGTAGGGTCATGAAATCACCGTAGGGCAGAAATAGTGTGCCTAATAGGCACCCCGGGTTCTGAGCAGCTTATGGGTGACCCAATACCATATAACTTGCAAGTATAGAAAAAAGGTATGCAGTGGCAGGAGGACTTCAGCAGAAGTCCCTCTGACAACCAAAGTAAATTACCCCCCCTTTAAAAAAAAAGAGGGAAAAAGAAAAAAAGAGTAGGGGCCCTATAAAATGAGACTACAGACCCCCAAAAATAGAAGTCTACCTTAACACTCAGCTCCCCAGACTTTAATCAGGGGTCACCAAATAACCTGCCCACAAAGGACAGGAGGACATTCTGGAGTGGTTTCTAACTTACATTTGTTGAGAGGGCCTCATTACACGTTGTGCGGTAAAATCCGCAAATTACCGGTATGGCGCCCTTAACGTGTCCGCCCTCGTAGGAGTGCGCTAATAGCGTACCATTACGAGTACGCGGACATGAGTTTTGCGCCATGCCGGTAATGCCCCTCCAGCCTTGCCGCTAATCTCCCCCAAAAGTCACTTACCGCCTTCCACGACAGTGCAGATAGCGACTCCGCCTTGACGCATCGTGCAAATAGCAGCCACTGCTAATAGCGGTGACCGTTAAATACCGGAACCGGAAATAGCATCATCGCACAGGAACGGGAAAGAGCACGGTGGCCATCTTTAAAAACACAATCCATTGCCATCCTCTGCCCCCTGGACCTGTTCGTGTTACCTTGCTGCCTGAGACCCATTGCTAGACTGTCACCATACCCAAGGCATTAAAAAAAACAACAGACCGCCAGCGAAAGGAGAAGTTCTCCACCGAGGAGTTAGTGATGCTGACTCAAACCTTAGCGGACAATGCAGAAGTGGTCTTCGCAAATGACATGCGGCGGGAGACCCTCCCAAAAAAAGAAATCAATCTGGGCTGAAGTGGCAACAAAAGTGAGTGCTGTAGGCACCAGCACGCGCACTGTATGCAAGTGCAGAAAACGATGGGTCGACCTGAGACTCCGGGTCAGGATGATCCTGGCCGAGAACCACAAGACTGCCACCGCTGGAGGATCAGGGTCACCGATCAAGCTGAAGGAGTGGGAGGAAACATGTGCAAACCTCATCGGGGTAGAATGTTATGAGGAAGTCGGGAAGATGGAGCACGGCGTGCCGAACACTTCTGATGGAGGTAAGTGCACTGATGCAAGCATGCAATGTGAATGTACAAGTCCCCACAAATGGCAGCCCTGGATCACTGCATGGATGTCCCAGCATCCACACATGCATCCCACCCTGCGCATGTCAGCGCCAGACCCCAACACACACACATGCATACCTCAACAGAGCCAAGTGCCACACACAACACTGCATGAATGAGGCACTGAAATGACACCTCACCTGCTTCATCCACAATGAAGTTCAAACGGCCCCAAATGAATTCATGATGTAGCCTGCATTGAGTACATGCGACCATAACCAATGACATCCCCCTTCTTGTCCCCGACAGGGTCGCATACAGACAGCGAGGGAGCACCCCAGGCACCCCCCGTGCAAAAGAAGAAAAGGCCACATCCCAGCGAGGACGCACCAACAACATCAGGTGGAAAAAGGCAAAGGCCCCTATTGCAGTGCCCAAAACAACTCCTGCGCGCCACTGCCAGTGCCACGCAAAACCCTACTGCCCCGCCTCTGGAGGTCCACTCCCCCCCCAAATCAGCGCCACCGAGGGTCCACCCTCAGCTGCTGCCAGTTCGGCAGGGGAGGCAGCAGCCATTGCCCCATTGTCCGACGTGGATGAGCCCACGGAAATCGATCTGCTGATGCACACCCCAAGCCCTGCTGTAACCCCTGAGCAATCACCCCTACACACACCTTGCTCGCACGTCACCGTTCACGAGTCTATGGAGGCCTTCAGTAGCCCCACAGAGGCGGCATCTGCACACCAGCCAGCATCAGGATGCGCAGCAGACACACCACCACAGGCCGCCATTTCCCCTGACCTGGCCAGCGTCATCCAGCTCCAGCAGGCTCTCACAGACCTCGTAGGTCAACATGTGGAGGAGGTTGCCCGTCTCAGGGCTGACCTCGGGGAGACATCCAGGCCTCCAGGGAGGGAATGGAGTTGTGCACAGACAGGCTGTGTGGGGAGCTGATACGCATCCGGGAGGTGCTAACACGCATCGCAGATGCTATGAAGCGCCAATTTCCACCAGGACAGTCTGCCACCTCTTCGACCACCAGTTCGCGGCAGACAAGCCCAATCAGACGCTCTACACGCACCACCAGGCGCACCTCCAGCCAGCCCCCAAATGCTGGCCCTGGCAATGAACAATAGGGCGTGAATGTCCATTGACCTCTGTGCATGCCTGGACACATACATTGTTGGAGACTCATGAGGGACAGTTGGGGGGGGAGGGTGTGATGGGACAGTTGTGGGGGGTGGGGAGAAGGGTGTGACGGGAGAGTTGTGGGGGGTGGGGGGAAGGGTGTGATGGGACAGTTGTGGGGGGTGGGGGGAAGGGTGTGATGGGACAGTTGTGGGGGGTTGGGGGAAGAGTGTGATGGGACAGTTGTGTGGGGGGGAGGGTGGCGGGATGGTTGGGGCCTTGCGCATTTTCCTTTTTCTGTTCATTAATACACTGTTGTTTGAGCAAAACACAGGCCTTGACTCCTTCATTGTGTATGATCAATTTATTGACGGCAAGGTCTATTGTGAGCTAACAAACAGACACCAGTGCATCACCAGCCATATACAGGTGACAGTATGACTACATGTCACTCAGAATATTTGGTTGATCAAATGCTGTCTCACAGCACGTCCCTCCTGGCCATCCCCTCTTGCATGACCTGCATCCCCTTCACCTCCATCCTCATCCCCGTCATCATCCTCATCAGGTGCCTCCATTTCAACGTCAGGGGGCAGTGGCACATTCCGTCTCATACACATATTGTGCAGCATGAGACATACCGTGGTGATCTTTGCAACCTTCTCATGGCCATACAGGAGGGCGCCACCAGACCTGCTAATGCACCTAAACCGTGACTTCAGCAGTCCGAAAGTCTGCTCGATGACGAGGCGGGTACGGGTATGTGCATGATTGTATTCTTCTTCGTGCCTGTCTGTGGGTTCCGTACAGGTGTGAGGAGCCACCTCTTCAGGGGATAGCCGGCATCACCTACATGTGGGGAGGAATGGGTTCCTGTTACATTTTGACACATGTGTGGCCTGTTCATGTCACATACTTTGGCCTATCATTTTGATTCATGTACACATTCAACTGCATCAATGAATATGGTCTGTGTGACTGCTTTGTGCAAAGGTGAGCACAAGCATGCAAGTAGACATGCCCCATGGTTGCCTCCAACAGTGACTGCCATGTCCTGGGTGAGGCCAGGTCATTGGTGTCCCTGTGGGCAGGCACATTTGGTACCACACTGGTGGTGTACTGTCCTTCCGACATTGCTGTTGCCATGCTGAGAGGCAACGCTTTAGTGGTGCCATGGGTTTGTGGTGCATTGCCATAGCTAGGGGGTATATCTTTGCATGCATCCAAGGGCACAATGCATTGTTGATGTTGTGCTGTAGGAATGCAGCATGACTATGTTGGCGGCATGGATGTGTATTTCGTGGCGTGGAGTGTCGTGCAATGTGGATGAGGATTGATGTTTGATGTCACCAGATTTGGGTTGTCAGCTCTGTCGTGTGGCATATACTTGCATGTCCGTTCATCCCAAGTACGTTGCTGCCCTCACAGATGCCCATTGGCGTACATCTGTACGTGCATTTGAGCGACGGACTACAGGCTACACCCAGTTGGAGTATCTATCTATCCCCCCCAATGCACACCCAGTTGGAGTATCTATCCCCCCCAATGCACACCCAGTTGGCGTATCTATCTATCCCCCCCAATGCACACCCAGTTGGAGTATCTATCTATCCCCCCCCAATCGCACTGCCATTTGCTTAGCATGGAACTCACCAAGTAGCCACGAACGTTGTCCCATTTGTCGCTCCATGTAGCGGGGGATAGTTGAGTTCCGCAGGACCATGGAATCATGGGTAGATCCTGGAAATCGGGCACAGCAATGTGTGATTATCTTGTTTGCGTCACATACCATTTGGACATTGATGGAGTGGAATTGCTTCCTGTTTCGGTACACTACTTCATTGTGATGTGGGACGACCAATTCCACATGTGTACAGTCGATGGTCCCAATGCAACTTGGGATGCCTGCCAGTGAATAGAAGCCAACTTTGGTGTTTGCAATCTCCTGGGCAGTCCGTGGCATGGATATGTGTTCGGGTGCATGCTTCAGGAGGGCATTGAGTACCTGGTTCAGTATGCGTGAGAATACTGGTTGGGAGATGCCATGCATCTACCCCACTGTATGCTGGTGGGTTCCTGTGGCCAGGAAGTGGAGCACTGTCACCACCTTGAGTAGAGGGGGGATGGCAGTTCGGATATCTATGAGGCTCACAATGTCGTTGTGTATCATGTCCACGATGCTGGTGATAGTGTCCCGGTCCAGATGGTACAGGGTGTGTATCTGCTCAGGTGTTAGGTTAAATGGACTGGCTCTGATCCGGGGAATTGGTGGGTGCCTCTGTGGTATGATTAGGTGGCGTGGTGGTGCTTGCTGTGCCTCTCTGGCCCTCCTCCTCTTCCTGCCTCTCCTCTGTGCAGCCTGTTGTTGTAGCAGCAGCGCTGCAATCAGGTCCTCCAGGCCATGTAATGCTGCCAGTATTGGAACCATCTTGGTGTGGGAAGGGGTGTGGGAAGGGGTGTGGTGTGCTTCTTTTGAGCAGCCACAGTCTCTATTGCCTCCACCTGTGCTGATTTGGCCACCTGTGGCAGGTGTTGACACTGCTTACTTCTTTTAACGGGTGGTTCGCGATGGCGGTATTGCCGCCATGCCAGTAAGGGGTTTTGGGGTATTTACCATGGCGCTATTGTCGTGTGCACTGGCCTTGTGATGGTGTGCTATTAGCGGCATGTCGTTATTTATGGGTTGGCGGGTCGCGCGCACGCGGACTGACCGCTATTAGTGGCACCGTAATTAGCGGTGCCGCTAATGGCAGTGAGCCGGGTCGTAATCCGCATGGGCATTTAACGTTACCGGTATTCCATTACCGGTAACATTAAATACCTACCGCCATCCGTGTAGTGAGGCCCTGCCTCTGTAGGTCTATAGGACCTACACCACCCTTTTGAAATTGTCTTCCTCATAAGGAACAAGTTACTTACCTGTAACTGTTGTTCTCCAGCATGGGTCTGGCATGGATTCACATGCTCATGAATATTCCCCGTCGTCAGGCTGGGAATTCTCGGTAAAGAAAAAAACAGTATCAGTTTCGTTTCTGATCTGTCTTTCGTAGTAATAACCAATCACTGGTCTCTGCGTCATACTGACCACAGCCAATGACTGCCCTCTACCTAAGCACCGCCTCTGGCAGCCATCTTCAGATTTGGAAGCACGTGAAGTGGCAGTATGACCAAGTGAAGAGCCGCAGAGGGGTAGGCGGGAGGGTTCGCATGTGAATCCATGCCAGACCCATGCTGGAGAACAACAGTTACAGGTAAGTAACTTGTTCCTTCTCCAGCATGGGGTCTGGCATGGATTCACATGCTCATGAATAAAGAATACATAGCAGTACACACATGCACAACCACGGGAGGTGGCAAAGGCTCAACATTAAGCATTGCATCAAACTCAACATTAAGCATCTTACCTCCTCACCAGGCTCACCTCAGGCGAACAGGTTGCGCAGCACTGCTTGGCCGACCCTGGACTCCTCCCTGGAATCCCGATCGACGCAGTAGAACTTCGTGAAGGTGTGCGTCGACCTCCACGTAGCAGCCCTGCATATGTCCAGCAGGGGCACACCAGAAAGGAACGCCGTGGTAGCTGCGATCGCTCTGGTGGAATGGGCTCTCGGACGGCCGGGCAGCGGTCGGTTTGCCAACCGATGACAGTACATGATACAGCCAGAGAGCCATTTGGAAATGGAAGCCTTCGAGAGAGCCTTCCCCTGATTGACAGGTCCAAAGTTCACAAAGAGTTGTGAGGTCTTCCGAAAACACTTCGTGCGGTCCACGTAGAACTTCAGGCGCTCTAGCCACATCCAGCGAGTGCAAAGTCCTCTCAGCCGGCGACGAAGGCGACGGGAAGAATACAGGCAACACCAAGGGTTCGTTGAGATGGAAGTCCGACGGTACCTTGGGCATGAAGGAGGGGTGCGTCCTGAGCACTACCCTCGTGTCGTGAAAAGTCAAGTACGGGGCCTTGCAGGAAAGGGCCTGGATCTCTCCCACCCGTCGTGCGGAGGTGATGGCCACAAGAAACGCTGTCTTCCACGACAGAAACTTCAACGGGGCCGAGTGCAGAGGCTCGAAAGGAGGTCCCATGAGCTTGGTCAGCACCACGTTGAGCTCCCACGCCGGGGCCGGAGCCTTCACCGGCGGGAACGATCTGAACAGTCCCTTCATGAACTCTTTCACCAGACGATGAGACCACAAGGACGTCCGTCCCGTGGTTCTGGTGTATCGGGAGATCGCAGCAAGATGAATCTTGATGGACGCGTGTGCCAGTCCAGCTTTGGCCAGCGTCAGCAGGTACGGCAGAACTTGGGGAGCCGTAATCCGTAGAGGGTTAATCTTCTGTGCGTGGCACCAGACAGAGAACCTCTTCCATTTGTGTCCGTAGCATTTAAGAGTCGAGGACGCCCTGGCCTTTGCAAGAACCTCTCTGCAGTCGGCCGGTATGTCGTATCCTCCAAACTCTAGTGCTGCAGGAGCCAGGCCTGCAAGTTCAGCGATTTCGGGTCGTGGTGGAGGATGGCGCCTCCTTCCCTGGAGAGCAGATCCGCGTCCACCGGCAGCTTGATTGGCGGGGACGCTGACAAGTCCAGAAGGTCCGGGAACCATATCTGCCTCGGCCACGCAGGTGCGACGAGGATCATCCTGCACCGTGACCTCTTGAGCTGGTTGAGGAGCCGGATTAGCAGTGGCAAAGGAGGGAACGCGTAGAGGAACAGGCCCTCCCAGGGGAACGAGAAAGCATCGCCCATGCTCCTCGCCTGGGGAAACCTGCTGGCGAACCTCCGGCACTTGGAGTTCGTCGCCGTCGCGAACAGGTCGATCTGGGGTGTGCCCCACCGTCGGAAGAGGCGATCCACTAGATCCTGCCGTAGTTCCCACTCGTGGCACGAGCGCAGCTCCCTGCTGAGTGAGTCGGCGATGGTGTTTTTTATCCCTGCCAGATGAAACGGCACCAGAAACATCCCTTGGGCGACTGCCCAATGCCACAGGTCCTGCGCCTCCTTGGACAGTGCTGGGGACCTGGTTCCGCCCTGTTTTCTGATGTAAAACATGGTGGTGGTGTTGTCGGTGAAGATCCTCACCACCTTGCCCTTGAGGGACGGAAGGAAGGACCTGAGGGCCCAAAACACTGCACGGAGCTCCAGGACGTTGATATGTAAGGATTTCTCCGTCGGGAGCCAAAGGCCCCTTGCGTGCAGATTTTCGGTGTGCGCTCCCCACCCTTCCAGGGAGGCATCCGTGGTCACTGTCTCCTGGTGGGCAGGGGTCTGGAAGTCCATGCCCGCCGTCAGATGCGCGCGGGTGCCCCACCACCGGATCGCTCGTCGGAAACTCTCGTCGAGTGTGATCCTTTCCTCGAAGCTGCCCGTCGTTTGGATCCAGCGCGCGTCCAGGAACTCCTGCAACGGGCGCATCCGGAGCCTGCACATGGGAATGAGGTAGATGCAGGAAGACATCATTCCGAGGAGGGACTTGATGGACCTCACCTTGGCCGCGTCGGCCACCAACATCCGCTGCACCTTGCCCAGGAGGGTCCTGGTCCTCTCCTCCGACGTGGAGGCCAGAAGGGACACTGTGTTGAGCCTCGCTCCCAGAAACAGAGCGTCTTGCGCGGGTACCAGGTGGGATTTGGCGTAGTTCACGGAGAATCCCAGGTCCGTGAGAAGTTGGACGGTCCTTGCCGTGTGAACCACGGCGAGCTCCCTCGTCTTGGCTCGGATGAGCCAGTCGTCCAGGTAGGGGTAGACGTGGATCCCCTCGCGGCGCAGCTGCGCCGCCACCGGTGCGAGGCACTTGGTGAACACCCTGGGTGCCGACCGTAGACCGAAGGGGAGGACTTTGAACTGGTAATGACGCCCTTGGACCACAAACCTGAGGAATTTTCGGTGCCCCTTTAGGATGGGAATATGGAAGTAGGCATCCTCCAAATCCAACGACGACAGGAAGTCTCCTTCCTCCAGCTGACCCAGGACGTGCTGGAGGGTGACCATCCGGAACTTTTGCGCCTTGATGAACTTGTTCAGACGTCGCAGGTCCAGGATGGGGCGCCATCCCCCCGTCTTCTTCTTCACGAGGAAGTATCTCGAGTACACTCCGGAGCCCCGAAGCCTCTTTGGGACGAGTTCGATGGCACCCTTCCTGAGCATCGCCTTTACCTCCAGGAGAAGTTGAGGGACGTGAAGTTCTTTCCTGGCCACGGGGGGGACGCGCGGACACCTTCTTTGAAACTCGAGCGCGTGGCCCCGGGCCAAGGCGTCCAGCACCCAACGGTCGGTGGAGATGGACTCCGACACGCTGACGAAGCTCGCCAGCCGGCCTCCCACCGGGGTGCTTCGGTGGGGGCCCGACCCCACGGCCGGTTCAATCCTGCTTGGACGAGGCTTTGCCGCCTTGACCTCCTTGGCGACGACGGCGGGGTCCGCCAGACTTGCCTCGTCCTCTGTAGGCCTCCTGAGACGACGAGTGGGCCGCTTGACGGTAGGTGGAGAAACCGCCGCCGGAACCTTTGGAGGCGCTCTTGCCTCCGCTGCTCCGAAAGGGCGTCCGTCGTTGTTGCAGAACTCCCAGGGCCCGGGCCGTCTCAGTGTCCGCTTTAATGGCCTGAAGGGAATCGTCCACTGTTTTGCCAAACAGGTTGTTCCCATCGAAGGGCATGTCCAGGACTCTGGTCTGAACGTCTTGACGGAAGTCCGTAGCCTTGAGCCATCCACGCCGCCTAAGGCAAACGCCGTTGCCCAACTGGCGGAACCCAGTGTCGGCGATGTCCGTCGCAACGGTAATGGCGTGGTCCGAAGCCACCTCACCTTCCTGCAGGATCTCCAGGGCCTCTGTCCTCTTGTCGTCCGGCAGGAAGTCCAGCAGGGGAGCCAGTTTGTACCAGAGCTCCCTGTCGTAGCGGGCCACGATAGCCAAGGCGTTGGCCGCTTTAATCGTCGTCGCTGCCGACGAGATGACTCTGCGTCCCATAGCGTCCAATTTCTTTCCCTCACCGTCCGGTGGGGAAGTCGATGTGGAGGCCGCACCCCCCCCGCTTTCTTCCTGGCCGCCGCGGAGACGACGGAGTCCGGGGTAGGCTGCGCCCGGAGGCACAGGGGGGCCGTGTCCGGGACCCGGTACTTCTTCTCGTACCGGTCTCTTCTAGCTGGCGTCGTGGAAGGGTTCTTGAGGAGGGTGAGGCCCTCATCCCAAATGTCGTCCAATAGAGGCACTGAGAGGACCGTCTTCCTCTTGGCCTCGCGCCGCTGATAAAGGAAACCTTCCTTCTTCTTCTCCTCAGGGCAGAGTTGAAAAAGCTCGGATGCCCTGGAGATCATGGAGTGGAACGATCCAATCTCGTCGGGCGGAGAAGCCCTGGTGGGAGGCGACGACGGTACATCCTCGTCGTATACCTCGTCGTCCGTACCCGTCGCTGCCGTGTCAGTCCCCGTATCATCCCCTCGGGTGGACGGGGAGGAGGGCTGGAAGGGGCGCGACGGCTGAAAAGGAGGCGGAGGGTGGATCCTTCTTTTCTTGGTAGGGGGAACACCAGAAGGTCCCGGTTCTGGGTCCCCGGACGGGAGAGGTTCCGTCGGCAACGGTAGTCTCGTCCTTATCTCTGAGCATAAGGAGTGTATAGCCAACAAAATGGCCGCCGAGTTGTCTCGCGGCGCTGGCAGAGGGGAATCCGATGGGCGATCAGGGGCCCCGTCGGTACCCTCGACGATGTCGTCGTCACCTGCGTCGGGATCCATCCCGACGGGTCGGTCATCTTCCACGCCGAGGCCGTGGCTTAAGACTTCGACCAGCTCCTCCTCCGAGGTTGAGGCCGAATCTACGACGACGCCCTGCCCCCCCTTTTTCTTCCCCACGGGGGATTTCACGGGGGTCCTATCGATGGGCACAAAAGATGACTCCCTCCGAGGTTGCAGGGAGACTCTGAGTCCCGAGGTCGCCACCACTGGTGTAGCCTGCACAGGCTGAGCCAGGGCCGCCGCGACAGTTTCGATAGAGGGCTTGGCCGGATGGATTAAGGCCTTCACCACCTTAGGTGCGCTTACCGCCTTATCCTTGAGGGGGGGGACACCGCCTCGCTCCCCCTCCGATGGGGCCTTCGAGCTCGACCGGGGCCTCTCCAGGAGCTTCGCCGGGTGCTCGGCCTTCCTCTTACCCGACCCAGAGCGTTGGCTCGTGGTTGATGGTGCCGGGGAGGGTGCGCCCTGCCTGGCGCCCGTAGAGCCCGACCGTTCGGCGCTCCCGGTGCCAGCGGACTCTCGGTGCTTGGCCTTATGTTGGACCCCCGTCGCCAGGGCGTCCTCAAAGGTCTTAGAAGACCGCTCAGATTTCTTCTTCTTCTTCTCGCCGGACGGGCTCTTCCCTTCTAGCCAGTTGGCGAGACGTTGATGGCGGTCCTTCATGGTCCGCTCCGACATGTTGCCGCAAAACGCACAGTCCTTCTCCACGTGCGTCTTGTCCTCATGTAGGCAGTAGAGACAAAAGGAGTGTTCGTCCTCCTTGAAGACGTTCTGCAGCTGGCATCCAGGGCAGACCCTGAACAGCTTTCTGGGCGTCGAGCTTCCCTTCTCCTGGGCCATGACCGGGCCTGAGAAACTTCTGGAGTCCTCCAAAAGCGTAGCTCGACGAATCTTCACCCTTGAGGGGCGCAGACGAATCCGACACGGGTCCCCGTTGATCGGATAGAGGGTCGGTGGAGCTTGAGGCTCTTTTGACCGAAAAAACGAAGTTTTTGAGAAAAAACGTGAAAAAAAATAGCACTAACGCTCGAGAGCAATAGCACGAGGATCCCAACACATGAACGTGCAGTAAAAATCTGAAGATGGCTGCCAGAGGCGGTGCTTAGGTAGAGGGCAGTCATTGGCTGTGGTCAGTATGACGCAGAGACCAGTGATTGGTTATTACTACGAAAGACAGATCAGAAACGAAACTGATACTGGTTTTTTCTTTACCGAGGATTCCCAGCCTGACGACGGGGAATATTCATGAGCATGTGAATCCATGCCAGACCCCATGCTGGAGAAGAGAGGGTATCTGTTCTAAAAGACCCTCTGTTTTTTTTCTTCTCCTAAACATTTTTTAAATGTATTTATTGCTCACTTGTTATGCGCTTATACAGGAGGCAAAAACGTTTTCAAAGCGCCCACAGGGCAACAGGGAGGGGACATGGAATGATAGACAATGTAATTACAGCAATGTTAACTAATAAAATACAACAAAGAAGAGACAATGGGGAGGGGAAGACAAACCTACTATGCCTTGTGAGTGTTCAGAACGTGCAAGTGCAGAGGGGAGAAGGGTATGGGATAGGTACTGTGGAGCTCATGGAGAGCAGCAGGAGAAGTGCTAGGAAGAAAGTTAAGTGCAACCTCCAGTGGTGGAGGGTGAGCCCAGGCAAATGCAAAGGAAAGACAGCAGCTGGGATGATAAGATGTGGGAGGTCAGGGCCCCGAGGATGCATAAGTGCCCTGCACACCAGTCAAGCTACTGTGCGATAAGCACGGGGGAGGGGGAGGGAAGGAAGAGGTAAAGAGGAAGGCCTTGAGGCCTTTAAGAAACTTAAGGAGGTACTGCTCAAGACGAAGAGGGAGGCTGTTCCAAAGACGGGAGACTGCTGAGGAAAGCGATCAACCACCTGCTCTCTATTTATCAAACCACTTCCCACGCAAGGAGTTGGTGCCAGAGCAACGCAGGTGTCTAGAGGGGTAGTATTTGGTCAGAAGGATTTGCAGATAGAGTGGGCCCTGGCCCCAGACAGCATTGTGGATGATGCAGAGGGATTTGAATTTAATCAATGCTGCGATCAGGAGCCAGTGGAGACTTTGTAGGGCAGGAGAGATGCTGTCCCTGGGCTTGAGGCCAAGGATAAATCTTGCTGCCCTATTCTGGATTAGCTGGAGGGGTCACAGAGTGGACGAATGTAGATTAAGAGGGAGGCTATTGCAATAGTCCAGCCTAGAGTGAACCAGAGCCCGGGTAACACTAAGTCTCTGGGGGAAGGTGAGGAAAGGTAGGATTCCTTTCAGAAGAAAAAGCTGAAAGTGGGACTTCTTGGCAATGTCCTGAGTAAGAGGGAGGAAGGAGGTTTCTGGCTTCCGAAGAGGGAGCAGGGGGAGAGCCCAAGGAAGAAGACCAGAGTGAAGGGAAGAAGTAGGGTGCCGGTGCCCCAATAGGGAGAATCTCTGTTTTGCTGGCATTGAGGAAAAGATCATTAGAAGAACACCAGGCCTGGGTGGCAGTCAGGGATGAAGGAGGGTGCAAGGGCATCTGTAGGAAGTTTGAAGAAGGGTTGTGTGTCGTCAGCATAGCACTGGAAATTGGAGGAGAAGGAGGAAATGAGGCCCTCATTAGAGGGTCCTAAGGATCCAAAGTGATTTCCAGGAAGAGAGAGACACTATGCCTCTCAGGCATCCTATCCACCTATTCATTAGGAGCAGGCTGGGTCACAGGCTACTTGACAGGATGTCTAGGGGAAGAACTAGGCTAAGTATTGCTCTTCCTCTATGATATGGACAGCTTTCATGTCTAGAGGTTGTCACTTGACAATCTAGATAACTTAGTGGGTCTCAGACGTCTATTTGCTATAACCACTGGCCCAAAGAAAGTATTGTATACAACAGTCATATTTGCAGCAGTGTCCCTCATCCAAGTAGTTGCTTTAGCATCTACACAAATGAGATGGATGTACTGCTGGGTATTAAAAGAAATCTCTACTTCCATTTTGGTACTTTGTTCATCCACTACAAAAGAGGCTGAAGATCTCTGTGATGTCTTCTCACAGTCAGAGGCATGCCGCGCAGTGTTAAGTCTCTGTGCCTTTTTGGGATAATTTAGACTACCTCTGGGATGGTCAGCACCATCACAGTCACATGAATTGCCAGGGATTCTGGGAATACCACCTTTCTTCTGAGACCCACCCCAAGGGTTGTGGTCTATGTTGTGGATCTGTGAGGAAGGGGAACTTGATCTACTGGACCTACATAGCCCAGAATTACTATGACTGTCACTGTCCTTGTGGTCATCTCTGTGTGACACCCACAAGTCTGCACTTTCAGACAGCTCCATTGCATACAAGATATTAGAGTCTGCCAAGTAGTGACACAATTCTGGAGAACAAGCCTTCATGATGTGCTGGAGCATGACCAAATTGACCATGCCTTGGCAGGACTCCTAGCTTGTAGCCATTCACCAAATCCATCAGGTGTTTTCGGGACTCATACACCAAAGACACCCATTGACATCATCCTTTTTGACACACTCCCTAAAGGTCCGAAGATGCTGAGTGGGAGTCTTGCCAAATCTCTTTATGAGATCTGCTTTTATACTCTCATAATCCAGTCTCTCTTCCTTACTTAACTCCAGAATAGCACAACAGGCACTCAGGGTTATATGGGCAAACCGTCATGCAGACAGATACTCTCTAGTCATCTTCTTCATATGACAAGCCAATTCAAAACCTTGCAAACAATCTCGGATATCATTCCCTTTCACATACATCAGCACTAAGTTCTTAGGAAATTTAGGACAAGAGGAGACCCAGAAGCAGGACCACTCCCAGAATCAGAACCAGAACCTCTAGAATTACTCACCTATAACTCTAGCTTCCTTATCTCGACCTCACGCTCCTTGTCCCAGAGAGACTCCTGGTGAGCTCTCTCTAGCTCTCTCAGTGTATGCTGATGGCTCTCCCCCTTTCCTTATCTTCTGTCTTTTATCTAGACCCAGTCTCTGTGCTTAAAAGTTAATCTCTCTAGCTCAGGAACTTATAGGATCCCTCTGGGTTGCCAGCAGGGCCTCAGCAGAGAGGGGCACAGGCAGAGAGACATTGCTTGAAGTACCAACAGTAGTGGGGGAGGGCTTGCCCCTGCAGTAGAAACATATCCAGCCTGTAAATCAAGAATGGATTAAACAAGCTCAGTTTGTGTGCCTAAGGAAATGAGACCCCTTGCTGAACAAAGTGCCGTCCTTTCCTAAACAGGTTTTTGTTCAGGGTCCACTTTGGATATCAGCTACCTGGCAACAAGAACCAGATTTCCCATGGTGGAACTAGGGTGGTCTTCACAAATCTGTCCACCAGGGCAGATTCTAGAAATCCATCTTAACAGTGAGTTAGGGGGAATATTTCCCTTCCCTCTTCTTGGCTATTCTGAGAGACGCTCTGAGGGCATTATTTTGGAGAGTTTGGATTCTCCTGATGATGTATTTGTTGGAGCCGATGTATAGCGCATTGCAATAGTCCAGCCTGGACAAGATGAGGGCTCTGGCTAGGATGATACAGCTATTATTGGAGAGAAATGGTTTGCCGTTTCTGATGAGTTTACAAGCATAATGCTTACTAGAAGAATGCTTGTCCATATGGGACACTCTATGTGACACCCACAGGACAGCAGCAATGGCCGGCTTATTGGGATTTAACTCCTTTCAATCTGCCAAGTGTTGCTTCAGCTCAAGGGAACAAGAGGCAAACAAATGTTCTAACAAGACCAAATTGACCATGCCTTCAAAAGTGGTTACCTTATGGCCTTCAACCCAGCCACACTAGTTCTTTAAAGAGTCATAAACAAATCAAACCAAAGGACTACTTTCGTTCTTTTTATACTCTCTAAGTCCCTTTAGGAATTGGGCAAGAGTCTTCCCAAAGTAGAGCCTGTTTCAATTTACAAAAGTCCTTTATGTCAGCCTTGACATTTCCATAACGGCACTGCCGACAGAATTGGGCAGTCTGTTAAGCAACAATGCCATCTTATCAGGCTCTCCAAATTCTTGCTGTTCACATGCATATTCAAAAGCAGTCAATCAATCTATGATATATTTGTTCTCATCATACATGCTTAAAAGTTCCTTATGAAATCCTGAATGAGAGGAGGACCCAGAGCCATTTCCAGATCCCCTGCAGGAGCCTTGAGATCGTCGTATTCTTGCTAACTCCAGCTGGAATTATGTGTCCTTCTGCCTTTCAACCCTATCTAATTCCAGCTCAGCTTTGTTAAACTTGAATTATTTCTCTCTGAATCTAAGATTTGCTTTCTTCAACACATACAAAGCTTCAGACTCTGAAAATAGTGATACAAGTTTCATAGGCCTTTGCCCCTTCCTCGTCTGTGTTTTCAATGCTAGAAGTTACCACAAGACCACTGCTACTACAAGGCCCTGCCCCAGCATCATCTGCATCACTAGCCACAGTCAAATGAATGATTCTAGATTCCCGGTGATCCATTAACCTCTGCATCCGATCAGCTTTTACTCAAGTGGAGGGTAAGTCTCTCTCTGAAACACAACTTTTAAAAATGTTCTACCTTGAGAGTAGTTAGCATATACCAACAGCTTGCAGTAATAATTGGATCGGAGCTGGGGTTGTCACATGATCAGAAAATACAATTTTATTAATAACAATTTGTTAAACAAAAACACAATTCATATAGTAAAACGCGAGAGTCTCATTACTTTCGCCGAATCACTCTAAAGGCTAAAACACTGTCTACAACCTGACATTATAGTCGTGACATATGGACCTACATGAAGTTAGGTGACACATTATTAGTAAGCGTCGAGAGAGTCTTGACAGGGGTATAGGGGTAATTATCCGACTTAAACCTCTCTTAGCTCTTATTTTTAGAGTGTGTTGACAGTCTAGAGATTTCTTATCTAGAGATGGGAACTCGACATGTTTCAGTTCTCATAAACTAATAGGGAACTTTCTTCAGGAGGTATGTCACTGTTATTAGAAATAATACAGTAAAGACAGAGGATATTATAAAAACAATTATCGTTGGGGGTTTTCGTTCTTGTGTGGCGTTTCCAACATCAGGCTTGTCACATTCAAATGGTAGCTTTTGATATTAAAGATAAAAACAGTGAAGGTCAGCTTTTATTGCTTAAATTCTCACTATAATCTTATTTTATATCAAATTGGTTTAAGCAAAATTATTACCTAGTCCAAAGGTTTAGACTGTGTCCAAGGGGGTTTGTTCCCGAATAAAGCAGGAGTTGGTCCTTGGGGTCAGCTTTGGACTCTGATTTCAGTCTTTTGCGACCTGCAATTCAAATTTTGCATCTTATTTTATAAACTGCTGTAAAACAAGGCTGGGCTTCATCACTGTGGATGACTTAGGCAATGATATCGATTATATTCGGACTTACCTTATAGATAGGAGCCCAATTGGGACATAGAGGGTTCTTCAGTTCTTATTCTTCTGTTCACTATTTTGTGAGGAGAATTCAGTCTATATTATTCTGTAATAATTCCAGAAGTTCTTATTGAGGTCTATAGGGTGTCAAGCTGATTGGCCCGAGAGGACCGCGTACCTGTAGTCTTGGTGGTTGGTCTCGCAGAGGTCGCCAGTCTGGAGTCCGGGAACTGATGAAATAGCGGCACGAGGAATCAGCCTCTCCACCACCCACGAAAGGCACTCTCCAGATATGCGTGACAAGAGGATTGTAGGCTCAGATGGATGGAACCATAGTCCAGGTGGAGCTTGTTGTCAAGACCATGAATCTTCCAAGAACCTCAGTGCAGCGACAGTTGGTAGATAGACCAGTGTAGCAAAAAAGGTATTCGCAGTAGGCAAAAGGAGCTTGGCTGGTGCTGATGGTTCCAATGGTACACAGGATAAAGTTCGGAGTCAGGCAAGACAGGAAAGAGTGAGGTCAGTTGGAGCTTGCTGTCTGTCCAAATAAAGAACTGTATAAACGTGTCCAGGATGGAACAGGAGAATGCAGGCTAGCGTAGGGTATGACCCATATACACAATAGATGGTAGATGACTCAGGACAGGACTCAGGAAGTAGCTGGAGGCTGGCTGGCCCAGAACAGGACCCAAGTAAGGACTGGAGGCAGACAGGCCCAGGACAGGACCCAGGTAAGAGCTGGAGGCAGGCTGGCCCAAGGCAGGACCCAGGTAAGGACTGGAGGCAGGCAGGCCCAGGACAGGACCCGGGTAAGGACTGGAGGCAGGCTGGCCCAGGGCAGTCCACAGGTAAGGACTGGAGGCAGGCAGGCCCAGGACAGGACCCAGGTAAGGACTGGAGGCAGGCAGGCCCAGGACAGGCCACAGGTAAGGACTGGAGGCAGGCTGGCCCAGGATAGGACCCAGGTAAGGACTGGAGGCAGGCAGGCCCAGGACAGGACCCAGGTAAGGACTGGAGGCAGGCAGGCCCAGGACAGGCCACAGGTAAGTATAGAGGCAGGAACAACGAGGCGAGCGAAGCGAACCACGTTGAGACGCGACCCGCTTTGACTCGTGGCCTCTTTTATGGGCCGCCGGCGCCCGAGAGGCCTGGAACGCAAGCCGTTCCGTTTCCGGGCGCCGGCGAACCCACAACGAGGCTTGGCAGGCAAGCCCCTCCAAGGAGGCGAGCCCAGTCCACGGCGCATGCGCGGAACCGAGAGAGAGGTCCTCCGCGCATGCGCCGAAGACCGCCGGCCCCGTAACCCGTCGCTCCCCTCCCGGCGAGTCCCCAGACGCGAACGCGCGGGTAGACTCGCCAGGAGGAAATGGGAGCGGCAGACCCCAGTCTCCCGCGTGACATGACATAGGGGAAGTAAATGGATAACGTATTTGAATAGTCTAGAGCGGGATTTGGTGCAAAACAAAGGCAACTGTCCGCTCTATTTTTTTCAATTTGACAAACCTACCTTTCAAGTAGGTGTTGACGTTCATTCACTGTCATGGTGATCCCACGTGTTACTCAGTTAGTCTTCTAATTCGCACATCTATGTTTTTTGTTAGATCTTGGGTATGATACCAGATCGTGATCAAATCTGGAAGATAGAGGACATTCAAAGGTTTTTTTGGACTATATGTTTAGCTACGGTTACTTGGTCTAATTGAGCGGCATCAGGTTCTAATTTCGACACGTTGCGGCGTTCAGTTAACCAATTACTGCTTTTTGCGGGCTAAAGCAAGTTTTATTCTTACCTGTATCTGGAAAGAGAATTTCTCTGCTGCGTGTGTGGAACTATTCACGCGGGTTCCCAGCTCGAATCTAATCCACTGAGAATCGTGGCCGCCATCTTGGAATGGTCGTATTTCAAGTGGCTGATGTCCTATCTTTGTGTTCATAGTTCTCTACGGCTCTGTTTGTGCCGCTATCGCATTGTGGGCAGCGTGTTCATTAATATATACTCTGTTGCGGGTGTTGTTAATTCATATTAGAAACTACCCGTGTTGCTGAACATTACCTCTGTAGAGTATAACGCATTCGCTGACAGATACTTTAAATGGGCAGTGATAAGCTCATACGTATTTTGGACTTGTTTAAATTGAATAGTATGTCCTAAATCTATGTTTATTCTTAGGTTCATCATACATAGTGATCTGGTTTTGGCAAACCGCCTTGTTTTTTAAAACCCAGATGGTTTATTCAATTTCTGCTCGTAGTGGTATCTATTACTCTTGCCTAAGGTGCTAATCTTAATGGCAAGTTTAAGAAAACGGACTATAGAGTACTATACCTTTATAGGGAGTAGTAATAGTAGATGTTTAGTGGAGCCCTACATAGTTAGATTATATGTTTAACTTAGACCTGGGCTACGGAACCTCTGCTGGTTGTATATATCGGAAGGCTGCAGAGGTGAATTTAAATTTTGTTCCATTCAATGGCTTCATTAAGCCCTACTTGATCACTTTTTGTTAAGAAAATAAGTCTTTGTTCTTTTTCTAATAACATATTTTTCTTTTTGTTTGTATCATTCCCTGACATAGTCAGGAGGACAGTCTATCGTAGATCATCACTGGTATGATTGCATTCCAGGAAGTGCTTAACCATAGGGGCTAGGATGGTCTTGTTTTTTATATAACTCCTATGTTCTATAATACAGGTTTTTATCTTACGTGTCGTTTTTCCAATATACTTACGCTGGCATGGACATGTTATCATATATATAACATATTCCGTGTTACAATTAGTGAAGTTAGACTGGTGCCATGGAGTCTTTAAACCAATATCGACTTCTTTTGACTTAGCGGTGTACTTACAGACTGAACAATGTCCACATGGGTAGTGAACTGAAATAGGGGCAAGTCCCCAGGCTTCTGTAATTCTTTCTACTTGGGGTAATTTTACTCTGAGTTTGCTACTACTCACCCGATTGCCTATAGTTGTGGACTTTCTATATGCAAAGAGTGGGCACGATAATTTGGTGGTTGATTGTTCAAAGATCTTCCATTGTTTTCTGATAATATTAGTGATTGAGAGACTTAAGTTGGTAAAGGTATTAACACTCACTATTGTTTTGACAAGTGTTTTTTTAATTTTTTCTTCCAGTAAGGCTTCGCAATTGTTATTATATGCTCTTTTTGCTGCCTTTCTTATGAGTCTCTTGGGATAGAGTACTATACCTTTATAGGGAGTAGTAATACTAGATGTTTAGTGGAGCCCTACATAGTTAGATTATATGTTTAACTTAGACCTGGGCTACGGAACCTCTGCTGGTTGTATATATCGGAAGGCTGCAGAGGTGAATTTAAATTTTGTTCCATTCAATGGCTTCATTAAGCCCTACTTGATCACTTTTTGTTAAGAAAATAAGTCTTTGTTCTTTTTCTAATAACATATTTTTCTTTTTGTTTGTATCATTCCCTGACATAGTCAGGAGGACAGTCTATCGTAGATCATCACTGGTATGATTGCATTCCAGGAAGTGCTTAACCATAGGGGCTAGGATGGTCCTGTTTTTTATATAACCCCTATGTTCTATAATACAGGTTTTTATCTTACGTGTCGTTTTTCCAATATACTTACGCTGGCATGGACATGTTATCATATATATAACATATTCCGTGTTACAATTAGTGAAGTTAGACTGGTGCCATGGAGTCTTTAAACCAATATCGACTTCCTTTGACTTAGCGGTGTACTAACAGACTGAACAATGTCCACATGGGTAGTGAACTGAAATAGGGGCGAGTCCCCAGGCTTCTGTAATTCTTTCTACTTGGGGTAATTTTACTCTGAGTTTGCTACTACTCACCCAATTGCCTATAGTTGTGGACTTTCTATATGCGAAGAGTGGGCACGATAATTTGGTGGTTGATTGTTCAAAGATCTTCCATTGTTTTCTGATAATATTAGTGATTGAGAGACTTAAGTTGGTAAAGGTATTAACACTCACTATTGTTTTGTCAAGTGGTTTTTTAATTGTTTCTTCCAGTAAGGCTTCGCGATTGTTATTATATGCTCTTTTTTCTGCCTTTCTTATGAGTCTCTTGGGATATTTTCTATCACGAAGTTTATTGGAAATTATTCGTGCTTCTTCCTCATATGCATCCCTTGTACTGCTATTTCTTTTTAACCAAAGAAATTGTCCATATGGTAAATTATCTTTTAGGTGTTTAACATGATGGCTTTAATAATGTAGTAGCAAATTTTTATCCGTTTCTTTGTGATAAGTCTTCACTAATAATGACCCATCTTTATGGAAGATAGTTACATCTAGAAAGTTTATTTCTTCTTTATGTATCGTCATGGTGAACTACAGATGGCGATTGCATTGATTCAACCATGTCAGGAACAAATTAGCTTGATTTTCTGAGCCTTGCCAAAGGATAATTATATTGTCTATATATCTAGCCCACGACAACAGATGTTTTTCAAAAGGGTTGTTTATATAGACGTGTCTTTTTTAAAAAAATTCTACATATAAATTGGCCACACTTGGGGCCATGGTAGCTCCCATCGTCGTTCCCTCAAAACTGCTCTTGAAATTCAAAATTTTTTTTAGTGAGGGAAACTTCTATACACCAGAGTATAAATGATGTTGGAACTGGATTGTTGTCAAGGCGTGTGAGGAGTATTTCCTCTAGAGTTTCGATAGTTTCATGTTGCGGTATGTTAGTATATAATGCAACTATGTCAAGGGTTATAAGGAACTGTGTGTTAGTATCGTAAGGGAGATTTTCGAATCTCTTGATCACTTCTTTTGTGTCTTTTAAGTATGATTTCATTTGAGTGACGTAATTTTTTAGATAGAAATCGGCATTTTTTGACAAAGGTTCAAGAATAGAGTTAATTCCAGCTACAATAGGTCTCCCCGGGGGGTTTATTGAAGGTCTTATGAATCTTGGGGAGACAATAAAATGTTGGAGTGGAGGGATCTGGATTAGTTAGGAATTCACTTTCTTGTCGACTGATCCATCCACGTTCTTTAGCTTTTCCAACTTTTAATTCTATAATTTTTTCAATAGGAGGGTCTTCAGCTAGTTTTTTGTAATACTTGTTATTATTCAGCTGACGCAAGCATTCGTTTATATAGTCGTCTTTATCTAATATGACTATACCTCCTCCTTTGTCTGCCCTATTGATTATAATTTTTTCATTTTTAGAAAGATTGTTTAGAGCTTCTTGTTCGTCGCGACTCCAATTATGGAATATTGGATTGGTTTTCTTTTCCAATAATTCTACTTCTTTTAGCACTCGTTTTTCAAAAATTATTGACTCGGGAGAGTGTGTATAACTAGGAGGACAGAACTGGGAGGGATTTTTTAAACCTGTATGGTTTTTTATAGATGTAGTGGCCATTTCGTTGGTAGTATCTGCAAAATATTCTTTCAAATGAATCTTCCGCATTAGCTTGAAAAAATCGTTGCGAAAGAGGAACGGGTATGCTTTTTAGTAATAACATAGCCTAGACCTTTATTGAGAACTAGTTATTCTGTCTCTGTGAGTTGGTACCTCCACGTCGCCAGGGAAACGATTCCCCCCGAACCTGAACACATTGCCACATTCCCCTCGAGAGGACAATCGGTTGATGGTTTTTCAGATCAAATTGTCCCGTAGATCTTCATCCGCCTGGGAAGTACTAGCCATGCTGGATTGCAGGGCGGCGGGAAACTTCATAGATGTTTCTTGGGCAAGAGAAATGAAGATACCCATTCTCACTAAGGATCAACCCATCCCGGTGGAAGGGGTGGATGGAACACCCTTGTCCTCCGGACCGATCACCCAGGAGACACTTCCTCTCCAAGTACAACTGTTTTTACATAAGGAAGAGATGGTGTTTGACCTTATTAAGGCAGCCCATTTTCCTGTGATTCTGGGGATTCCGTGGTTGCGCCGTCACAACCCTCTCATTGACTGGTCAACCAATACCATACAGTTCCAGTCCTCCTATTGCCAAAACTACTGTCTTCATCATTCTCACCCAAACAGGCTATCCTACAGCAGAAGTGTGTTGCTAGCGGCCTCCCTACACCTTGTCCCGAAGCATTACCAAGACTTTCTTGAGGTTTTCATTGATAAACAGCCACATTCCCTTCCTCCTCACAGAAACGAAGACTGTGCCATAGACACCATACCCAACGCTTCAATTCCATTCGGGAGGATGTACCCTTTGTACCTGCCGGAACGCAAAGCCCTTAAAGAGTATCTAGATTGTAACTTGCAAAACGGACTCATCCAGGAATCCAAGTCACCAGCAGGAGCTTTGCTGTTCTTTATACCAAAGAAAGATTCCCGCGAACTACGCCCCAGCATTGATTATCGCGGGTTGAATCAACTCACCGTAAAGGACCGATACCCAATGCCTCTGATCAAGGAAATATTGGAGGCAGTTCAAGGTTCTTCAGTCTTCAGTAAACTGGATCTAAGAGGGGCTTACCACCTGCTCCGCATTAGGCAGGGGGATGAGTGGAAGACAGCCTTTAGGACAACTCTGGGTCATTTTGAATATCGGGTCATGCCTTTCCGCCTGGTAAATGCCCCAGCGGTGCTCCAACGCTTTATGGACAAACTGCTAGCAGACCTCCTATTCTCCTCCGTGGTTGTATATTTAGATGACATTTTGATCTACTCATCTTCCCTTACAGCACACCGCAAACATGTTCGGATGGTATTGGAACATCTACTGGAGAACCAACTCTATGTTAAACCGGAGAAATGCGTCTTTGATTCCCCCACTGTATCCTATTTGGGTTTCATTCTCTCTCAAGAAGGTATCCGCATGGACCCAAGGAAGATTCAGTCAGTTCTTCAGTGGCCTGTACCCAAAAGCGTCAAGGAAGTTCAACGTTTTCTGGGACTAGCTAATTTTTACAGACATATCATCTCGGGATTCTCCGATTTGGTCCTTCCAATCACCTGCTTGCTTAAGAAAGGTGTGCTGTTTAACTGGACACATGAAGCAGACACCGCCTTTCAAGCCCTAAAAAAGGCCTTTACCTCAGCACCGATTCTTGTCCAGCCAGATCAAGCTTTACCCTTCATCGTTGAGACCGACGCCTCAGGAGGAGCCATTGGGGCAGCTCTCCTACAAAAGGGCTCAGACAGATCGGAACATCCAGTGGCTTATTACTCGAAAACCCTCTCATCCAGCAAAAGGAACTATTCCGTTATCGAAAGAGAGTTATTAGCCATCAAATATGCTTGTGAGGAGTGGCGACACCTCCTCCAAGGGGCCAGACATCGCTTCACTGTGCGTACCGACCATAGCAATCTTCGGATTCTTCAGCAAATGGAGTGCCGTATTGCCCGACATGCCCGATGGGCATATTTTTTCTCCCAGTTCGACTTTGAGGTCACCTACCTACCCGGCAAGGAGAACATCTTGGCTGATGCCCTATCCCGCAGATTCCAGGTGGATACTGAGGTGAACCTAGTCCACGACTTGTTATTAGCAGGCAAGAACTTCAAGACCATAGCTAACGCCTTTTTACATGAAGTCCAGCTCAAACAACAGGGTAAACCCACGAAGGGACTTGTGGATCCTGGGATTGAAGAAAGAGAAGGATTCCTATTCAAAGAGCGAGCCTTGTATCTCCCAGATAAGAAATGGCTCTCTCCTGGTGTCACGACTCGCCTTTAGCCGATCACAAGGGCATACGTGCCACCAAGGATCTGATTTCTAGACTATTCTGGTGGCCGGCCTGGAGCCAAGATGTCCAGTTGTAATTTTCCTCTTGTCCGATCTGTGCTTCTAACAAATATACCACCTCAACCCCTTGGGTTACTTCAACAGAAACCAGCACCCAAACAACCTTGGACTCACGTCTCTACAGACTTTATTGTTGAACTACCCGTTTCGGAAGGAAATACCGCCATCATGGTGACAGTAGACACCTTAAGCAAGTTGGCTCACTTTACTCCACTAAAGGGAGTACCCACAGCCTCCGAAACGGCCAGAGTATTTCTCAAGGACATTGTACGGCTACATGGTCTTCCCGACACCCTTGTCTCCGATCGTGGCCCACAATTTACCTCTTTGTTTTGGGGGTCCCTTTGCAAACAATTGGGTATCCAGCGAGCTCTATCATCTGGCTTTCATCCCCAAAGCAATGGACAGACTGAGAGACTGAATCACACCTTGGAACAATACCTCCGTTGTTTTTGTGGTAAGAAGCAGGAAGATTGGTGTACCTTCCTTCCCATTGCCAAATTCGCATATAATAACACCAGACACACCGCCATCCAAATGTCCCCTTTTTTTTGTACCTTTGGATACCATCCTAATCATCTCCCGCTTGCCCAGCTGCGACCTTCTAAACTGCCTGCTATAGAACACCTACTACAGGATCTCAAGGACACACACAAATTAGCCAGTGAGACTCTAGACACTAGTCGTCGTTCTTACAAGACTTGTGCTGACAAGAAGAGGAAGGCTACTCCCCTATGGGCTGAAGGCAGCAAGGTTTGGTTGGCTACTAAGTTTCTTCCACGGTGGACCCATACAGGGAAGTTTGCTCCAAGATATATCGGGCCTTTCCAAATCACCAAGAAGAATAATCCGGTTGCCTTTCGGCTCAAATTACCCATTTACCTGAAAAACGTTCATCCGGTGTTCCATGCCTCACTTTTGAAACCCTATCTACCTGATCCTTATAAAAGAAGATCAGGCAGAGCGTCTAGTACTACCCCGGCGGCGCCTGCTGAATACGAAGTCTCTCATTTGGTTGATTCCCGCTACATCGTGGTGTTTTACAATACCTTGTACACTGGAAGGGGTATCCGGTTGCAGAATGATCATGGGAACCAGTACGACACCTACATGCTCCTCTACTAGTCTGAAGGTTCCACAAATTACATCCCGGCAAACCGGGAGGCCCCCCGTTTAGGAGGAGGCCTACTGTCATGCATTCAGCATGGCGAAGATTGTAGGACGTCTGGAAGCGCCATTAGAGGTTCCACCATGTTGGCTGCCGTCCGGACGCAACGGTCTAGTGTTTCATCCAAGATGGCCGCAGCGTCTAGTAATGCCGGTCCAACCCTTCTCTCCTTGCGTTGCACCTTCGTTGCTCCGTGAAGGTAACGCTCCCTTGTGTATTTCCCTCTCCCGCTTTGGTCTCCTGTTTGCTTTCCCGTGCTTTCGCTAGTGCCCTCTCTTTCCTCCGACGCGATCCGTGTCTGTTTCCCCGCCTTGGCTCCCGCTCTCAGTATCCCCTGTGTTTTCCTTCCCTCTCGCTTCTGTTTCCCCCGTTTTGGTTTCGCCTTCCGCTGGCTTACCTTGTGGGCAGACTTTCCTCCCTGTGGCTTCGTTAACTACAGTCCTTGGAACAGCTCCGGATACTCCAACAAGACCAGCTGTTATACCCAGACTCAGCCTGCTACTGCACGCGTCCTGTCTGTAAACAAGTGGTATCAACTAGCAGGGTTTTTTCTGCCAAGTGGCTTTTTCCCTGCTCCGGAACCGGCTCCCAGGAGTCCCCACTGTCTGGTTTTCTCATTTACCGACAGCGTGGCATCCCAGGGAGCTTTTCCCTTTTTGCACGATAAAAAGACCAGGAAGAAGACAAAGGCAAGGAAGCAAGAGCGATTAAGAAAGAAGACAGATTGCCAAGACAGTTCCACTGAAGACTCAGGTGAGGAGGAAGGGAAGGGAATTACTTCAGAGCTTGACAATGGTTAAGCACTTCCTGGAATGCAATCATACCAGTGATGATCTACGATGGACTGTCCTCCTGACTATGTCAGGGAATGATAGAAACAAAAAGAAAAATATGGTATTAGAAAAAGAACAAAGACTTTTTTTCTTAACAAAAAGATATCAAGTAGGGCTTAATGAAGCCATTGAATGGAACAAAATTTAAATTCACCTCTGCAGCCTTCCGATATATACAACCAGCGGAGGTTCCGTAGAACAGGTCTAAGTTAAACATATAATCTAACTATGTAGGGCTCCACTAAACATCTAGTATTACTACTCCCTACAAAGGTATAGTACTCTATAGTCTGTTTTCTTAAACTTGACATTAAGATTAGCACCTTAGGCAAGAGTAATAGATACCACTACGAGCAGAAATTGAATAAGAACCATCTGGGTTTTAAAAAACAAGGCGGTTTGCCAAAACCAGATCACTATGTATGATGAAACTAAGAATAAACATAGATTTAGGACATACTATTTAATTTAAACAAGTCCAAAATACGTATGAGCTTATCACTGCCCATTTAAAGTATCTGTCAGCGAATGCGTTATACTCTACAGAGGTAATGTTCAGCAACACGGGTAGTTTCTAATATGAATTAACAACACCCGCAACAGAGTATATACTAATGAACACGGTGCCCACAATGCGATAGCGGCACAAACAGAGCCGTAGAGAACTATGAACACAAAGATAGGACATCAGCCACTTGAAATACGAAAATTCCAAGATGGCGGCCGCGATTCTCAGTGGATTAGATTCGAGCCGGGCACCCGCGTGAATAGTTCCACACACGCAGCAGAGAAATTCTCTTTCCAGATACAGGTAAGAATAAAACTTGCTTTAGCCCGCAAAAAGCAGTGATTGGTTAACTGAACGCCGCAACGTGTCGAAATTAGAACCTGATGCCGCTCAATTAGACCAAGTAACCATAGGTAAACATATAGTCCAAAAAAAACCTTTGAATGTCCTCTATCTTCCAGATTTGATCACGATCTGGTATCATACCCAAGATATAACAAAAAACATAGATGTGCGAATTAGAAGACTAACTGAGTAACACGTGGGATCACCATGACAGTGAATGAACGTCAACACCTACTTGAAAGGTAGGTTTGTCAAATTGAAAAAATAGAGCGGATAATTGCTTTTGTTTTGCACTAAATCCCGCTCTAGACTATTCAAATACGTTATCCATTTACTTCCCCTATAGACCTCAATAAGAACTTCTGGAATTATTACAAAATAATATATACTGAATTCTCCTCACAAAATAGTGAACACAAGAATAAGAACTGAAGAACCCTCTATGTCCCAATTCGGCTCCTATCTATAAGGTAAGTCCGAATATAATCAATATCATTGCCTAAGTCATCCACAGTGATGAAGCCCAGCCTTGTTTTACAGCAGTTTATAAAATAAGATGCAAAATTTGAATTGCAGGTCGCAAAAGACTGAAATCAGAGTCCAAAGCTGACCCCAAGGACCAACTCCTGCTTTATTCAGGAACAAACCCCCTTGGACACACTCTAAACCTTTGGACTAGGTAATAATTTTGCCTAAACCAATTTTATATAAAATAAGATTATAGTGAGAATTTAAGCCATAAAAGCTGACCTTCACTGTTTTTATCTTTAATACCAACAGCTACAGTTTGAATGTGACAAGCCTGATGTTGGAAACGCCACACAAGAACGAAAACCCCCAACGATAATTGTTTTTATAATATCCTCTGTCTTTACTGTATTATTTCTAATAACAGTCACATACCTCCTGAAGAAAGTTCCCTATTAGTATATGAGAACTGAAACATGTCGAGTTCCCATCTCTAGATAAGAAATCTCTAGACTGTCAACACACTCTAACAATAAGAGCTAAGAGAGGTTTAAGTCGGCTAATTACCCCTATACCCCTCTCAAGACTCTCTCGACGCTTACTAATAATGTGACACCTAACTTCATATAGGTCCATATGTCACGACTATAATGTCGGGTTGTAGACAGTGTTTTAGCCTTTAGAATGATGCAGCGAAGATAATGAGACTCTTGCTTTTTACTATATGAATTGTGTTTTTGTTTAACAAATTGTTATTAATAAAATTGTATTTTCTGATCATGTGACAACCCCAGCTCTGATCTAATTATTACTGCAAGCTGTTGGTATATGCTAACTATCTCTACTGTTAAAAAGTTTATCTCACCCGATAAAAGGTAGAGCAACTACTTTAGTAGTACCATTGGGATTCCCTCCTTGTTTGTAAACTGCTCCCTTGAGAGTAGCAAGAGTAGTCATGGTGAAGGTTTTCATTCTATATCAATAGTAGGTAGCTGTTATACAGCCTCTTGCCTTTACATTTCAGTGTTCTGTGTAAACATTATTATAGTACTACACCAGTGAACAACACTGGGTACCCAAGAACGTATCCTCAAAGCTGTGCACCAAATTGTTAAGACCGATTTCTAGAATCTGGCCAGGTGTACAGATTTTAGGAGGCCACCCTGGTTATGGTGAACAATGAGCTCTGAGAGTTTAACCAAAACCCAATCAAGGTAGAAATGGAGAGCTCTCAAGTCTTCGGAGAGTGTGAGTGGGGTCAGGGCCCCTCCATGAGTCCACACAGAATAGCACACAATAATTTAGTCAGTTATACAAATACAGTTATTTATTTTAGGCCTTTAGAACACACTGAAAAATCTAACTAGCACGTAGTATCACACAATACTCTATAATACAAATATATACAATCACCATTACATTCACTTAATAGACATCAGCACATAACTTATCAAGCAGAGCGGGCAGGTAAGTACTGTATATGCGATAAAATTATGGTAATCAGTCACACGTTCAATATCCTAACTTTAGAAGTCCAACCCCTGAGAGGAATGGGGCTTTGTGTCTGAAAGTCACAGGTAAGAGTTCTTATTTTTAAAAGGATGCAGTGGGCTTGTCATTGTCATTAGTTTACATTTCTTAATAAGTTCTACAACAATTTACCAGAAACAGCTAAGATCTCTTCTTTCTTCTAGACACAGGGGAAGGACACTGACCCAGGTTTGAAGACCAAAGGTGAGTGGAGGGGAGACAGAAGACAAATGAATTATTCCCAATGTTATCCTATGGAAGACAGGGGGGTACAGCCACCCAGACGCTTACTTACCCCACAGACTCCAATTTTCCCAGATGTCTTTGTGTATCATCTGGGGTTCACTGGGGACTCCATCTTCCGCCCTTTGTTCCGGTAAACGGTGCACAGAAATTTCTGGTTTGAGCATTCTTCCTGTCGGGTACAGATGTAAGATGCAACCCATGTCAGTGAAGTAATGCATTATCCAATGATGCAGGCCTTCTTATGGCACTTCACTGGATGGAGGAAGGAGAGTTCCAGCAACAATCACTGTTTGCAGGCGACGTCAGGCTTCCTTCGAGTCGCTGTTACACCAGCTGTTCCAGGACAGGTTCCTTTGAAGAAAGGAAGCCAGAATTCGGGGAGAAGGTGACTTGTGGCACAAAGTGATGACCACCAAATCTCCGGACTCGATCCCATAATGGCGGCGTTTCTGGTGAGGTAGCCCATGACAGAGCTGGTCAGTCCACAGGCAGTCCAGGGACACTTCCGAAGTCTCTGAAGGGCTGGGTCCTCAAAAAGGCACTGAGACTAGTTTGTCCCACTAGTTCAAGGGCTGAAGCACTGTTCAGGGTCTTCGGAGATCAGGCAGAGGAGCATGGCTTCACCTGGCCAGACACTGGAGTGGATGCTGGGCCACTTTAGGGGTCATCTTCGGATTTTCAGCTGTCTGCTCTTCTTCAAGGGATTCTTTGCTCCAACAAAGATCTGAAGAATAGCTGCAGCGGTCCTTCTTTTATCCAGAATTCGAGCTGGAAGCACCCCAAGCAACCCAATGGTAAGGATCTGCACCTTTCAAACAACCAGCAGCTGTCCAATCGGGGACAACTACCGGTTTCACATCCCCCCAGAAGCCGACTCTCAGAATGTAAGGACCAAAAAGAATGCAAAAATTGTAAAAAATGACCCAACAAACCCTCTGTGTAAAATGCTAGGGTGATACAAAGTATCCCCATTTCACTGCATTGTAGGATGCTGTGAGCAATGTTAAAAATACAATAATTCAAAAGGGTAACAAAGTTTCCCATTACAGATAGTCTGAACGACTGATCACTTTCCCCATAACAATGAGCAAAAGACAGGGTGAGTGAAGCTGAAGGCTTTACTTCCCTTCAAAAAGTCAGAACAGGATCAAAAACAGAGCAAAAAGAATGGGGCCCCGTGGAAACTATGGAGGTAAAGTTGCAAAAAGAACATCTTTCCTAACATCAAACTCGGACAAAGGATGGCAAGTCAATCACAACATATGTGTTTGCTTCAATTACATGTTTAAATAAGACAAGCCAGGCATCTGTGACAATACGCTGCGAAATTGCCATGACCTAAAGAGCACTGTCGTTTGCCTCAATTACATTGGGGGGTCCTATTTTACACACAGCCATGGTCAACAGCCGTATACTTCAACATCTGAGAAAAACACTTGTGGCATATGCCACTATATAGTCAAAGCATGTTACAAACACTTGCCTAAAGACGGTAAACGTATCAAAAATGTCCTCACCTTTGCAGGAAACCACACATCAGAGTATTTATCAGACTGAATAAATAAACCATAATCTGGATCAAGTATTGTGTCAAATAAGTAGAGGAAAAATTCTCTCTTCATGGCTTGGGCACCCCTTTCAGCCTCTCCTGAAAATTGCACCTAAGGGGAAAGAACACAAAAACATGAATATTCCAAACGTTTTAACGTCATTTGCATGGCACTGAAAGTCCACCATTCATGCCTCTGATGTTAGCTAACAGCATCCAGGAGCGGGCTACATGACTTTAGCTAAATGCGAGATTGCCTAATGACAGTCAGAACTGTTATCCCAAGTGAGCCCAACGGTTACAGCAGGGATACAATGTACATAAACAGACCCTGTCGAAAACAGCCATTCTGCAACAATTTCATAAGTTACAATGACCACAGGTGGAGAGTTAGCGGCCATATGGGTATTTTCCAACACAATGACTCCTTGCAAATCATCAGAAATCAGCGCAAACCAGCATAAAGAGGCAAGAGATGTCCTATATTGCTCAATGGAGCAACAGTGCTAAAATAGGCTAAGTAATATGTCACACCGGACCTCAAGTTTTATCATTCATCAAAGCAAAGCTTGGAGCTTCCTGTAAAACAGATAACTGGTGGAGTGCGGTCCAGTCGTTTGTCTGGTGCAAATGGAATGTGGTCTCCAAAAATCCAGTGAAAACACAAGCTGTCAAAAAGGCACCTCTGAGGCTCTTCAGAACCCCTGGACATGGTTAAAGTAGCCTTTGTCCTGAGATAGCTGCCCAAATCCTGAGCAGGTGAGGAACAAAGAAAGTGTCCCTTTAAGTCACCTACAGACAATCTCCCTAAGATGGCAACCCTTTATGAGCCCTTGTTGAGAAGTAGCAAAATCCCAAGCTGATTGATTCACAATAATGGCCAGAGGGACAGCAATAGAGAGGGAAAACT
Organism: Ambystoma mexicanum; assembly: GCF_040938575.1. Lineage (NCBI taxonomy): Eukaryota > Metazoa > Chordata > Amphibia > Caudata > Ambystomatidae > Ambystoma > Ambystoma mexicanum. The sequence continues at coordinate 91,033,054 of NC_090937.1, read as the reverse complement.
GCTGCACAGCTGCCGAGCTCTCAGCATGTACTTGTGAGCCTCCCCAACCCTTAATTATTCCCATGCATCCATTCGGGGAAGTAGAAGTCACAGACAGCTCCCCTTGAAGGCACCAACAGGGTTCCTGCCGCGCAGCACTGCTGCACAATCAAACTCATACTTATGCCTGACTTCAAAACGGTACCAGTGTTTTTAAACCTTAGGCTGTCAAGAGGCATGTATTAATTAAAACAAAACAGGAAAGAGAAGGAACCAACTCACTCTAATAAGAGGAGAAAACTAAACGGAGGCAGATATAGTTAGAAGAGTCGATAGGGATAAGGGGGAGCAATTCCTCAGGAAGAATATGAGATAACCAGGGTAATCAGTAGCCCTATAAAAAAGCTGACGGCTTAGTCTTTAGCAGCACTGATCAAGCTACAGGCCTTATTGCAGGCAGAAAAAACAAGGGACCAGCGGAAGAGAGAGTCAGAGACAGAGAGAGACAGAGAGAGAGAGAGAGAGAGAGAGAGAGGGAAAGCAGGAAGCCTATAAGCTTACTGAGGGCTAAATCTCAGACCTGGAAAGAGACAGAAACATAGGGAAATGAGTATGGTGACAGCCTACAAAGTGGTATGTCCCTGTCCCTGGACAGCGATAGAGATAGAAGGAAAGCTTATTGAGGAAATCGCAACCCCGGAGGACGGCCCTTGGCCGGTGTGTGAAAGTGTTGCAGCCTGGAAAAACGGAATAAAAAGGAGGACATTATTCCTTGTAGGAGTGTGTCAAAAGGTTTGATCATCAGCCCAAAAGGTTAACCCACGGCTAAAGTCTGATAATATCTATTACCAAACCTGTAGTGTATGGGGGCGCTAGTGCGCAGATATGAGATGTAGTCGCACTACAAAATGTCTCAGTGGAGAACCCGCAAATCTCCTGAAAATAGACACTCTTTTCTAAAAATAAATAAAATATTCTTTGAGCATATTGAGATACGAGCTTGTATGTCGCTTTATTTTCTGCCTTGAGGCTCGCAGGCTGTGGTCTAACTCACACTGGAGATAGTCCAGAGCCAGGTGAGTGGCTGTTAGGAATGATTTCTCTTTTAGACAACTTTACCTCCATATTCTATGGACCCCCAAACGCTGTGCTTTTGTTTTTGAACCTATCCTGGCTTTTTACAGATAAGTGAAGCCTTCAGCTTCACTTCCATGACCTTTTGCTCATTTGTCATGGTCGAAATGATCAGTCCTTCTGACTATAAGAACCGGGAGACTCTGTTTCGCTTTGGCATTTTAACCTGTTTGGGTAACTTTTCTAACAGTGCACACTGCATCTTACAATGGAGTGCATGGGAATACTTTTGTACCACATTAATATTTTACACTGGGGATGTTTGGTTATTTTTATAAGTGCCTAAAGACAAGCTAGTGGCAGCAGTTACATTTTTTACAATTTTTAGAGTACTTGTAGTGTGCACATTCAACATTACCTCGTCTGGCTACTAAACTTGACTAGTGCCCTAAAATGGCTGTGCCACAAAATGTATTGCTTGTTCTTTGGCTATATTGTTTTTTGGCCTCTTCCTGCCTTCTCAGGTCAGGAAATCCCTAATATGGTCATGCATTTACCAGAAAAAGTGGCTGTTTTGACCCGGATTTGACCTCTGCTGGCTGAGTGAGTGGTGCAGATCATTACAATTGGTGGGCTGGTTTTTGACATGAGCCTGGATTTGGGATAAGAAGAGGACTCCTGTAGCCATTCCAGCAGATCAGCGTTGGAGTCAAGTATCCTGTGTAGCCATGCAGCTGACTGAAGACCAGTGGACGACTCCTGAAGAGGCCTGGCGACCGATCCTGCAATTTCCCTGGTGAAGCCCTGCTGGACTACCTGATCTGAGAAGGCCCTCTGTGGTACTTTGACCCTGGGGCTGGAGGGACCAATCAGTCTTGATGTCTTCTCACGCTCCTGCAGTCCTGAGCCCTCATATTGTCCCTGGGCCACCCTTTGGACCGACCAGCTCTGAATAAGGCTACCGCGCCAGAAGCACCACCGTTCCGTGTTTTTGTCTGGAACTTCGGTAGTCGCCAGCTTGTGCTACAAGTAACTTTCCTGCCAAGTTCCAACTTCCCTGCATCAAGGGATACTTTCCTGGAAGGTCTTCTTAGACAGCGACTGGAGAGACGCCTACTGTCGCCCCTGTGCGGTGACTGTCACCGGAACCAGCTTTCCTCCATCTGGTAGAGTGTCCTGAAGAGGTCTGCATTGGTGCATGCTGCATTTCTTCATCAGAAAGGGTTACAGTCAGCCCCGCGACCCGACTGGAATCCGTCTTGCACCCGCATCTCCTGGGCTTCCTCTACTGGATCCAACAGCGGGCAAACCTACCTGCAGCGACTCCCAGTCGACTTGCCTAGTCACTTGGGAAAATCGGAGTAAGGGATGTGAGTAACTGCAAAAGTTTAAGCCATCCCTGTCTACCCTATATTAAACCTTAGATTAAACGTTGGTTTATTCCATTCTATCGCTTTTTATAACGTTTGTTCTAAAAACTGTTCTAAACAATAGAAAAAGCATCTTAGTTACCTGTAATATTCTTGAGAAGTCTTCTGGAACATTTTTCACCACCACAAGAACCTTTCCTACCTTTGTCCCCTCTCCTGAGACAGTTTCTGTGACCTTTGGGCATGGCACGAGGCCGCATTCAACATAAGGATTGGAATTGTAAAGTTAGGGTATTATTCTTGTGAATTGGTTTTCCATACTGCGTTATTACTTAGCTTCCTTTCAGGTGTTCAAGTGAATTGTATGCATTTCTACAAACCTAAGGTGACTGTATATATGTTTGATAACTAAGTGTTGTGTGATAATATTACCTGCTTGTTTCATTTTACTAGTGTGTTTTGGGATTATAATAGAGTACTTTTGTAATTACCTGTCTAAGCGGAATTATTGTGTGCGTGTGTGTGGGCTAATTGTGGAACCCACACCTGAGGCTAAGACTTGACCACTCTCCATGCTTACCTTCATTTGGTTTGGCTAACCTCTCAGATTTCCCCTATTCATTATAACTAGGGTTGTCTCCTGAAATCTGTCCACTAGGCCAGATTTTAGACATCCATCTGTAACTGCTGTACTGCTGTAACAAATTGGTGTTACAGCAGTGAGGATAAGGTATTGGGAACCCCAGTGTTGTCCACTGGTGTAGTATCCAAATTCTACTTAGATAGAACGCTGTGATTTGAAGCTATTAGTAATATAACAGTTGCCTACTCTTTTTTTCAAACATGGAAACCTTCAACATGTCTACTCTTGCTGCTCTGAAAGTCGATAACTTAAAAAGAATTGTATGTAGACAGAGGGCTGCCATCCTCGGGAAACAACACTGATTTGGTACAGAGATTGTTTGAACACCAGGGGTCAAGGATTGGTCCTTTGCCTTGTAATAGTGATGCAGTAGGTGCTGGCGCAGACCCTAGCAGTAGCAATGGACTTGTGGTAACTGCCACTGTTGAAAAGGCACAGAAGGAAGAAGACAAGTCTACCAATATTTCCCTGACAACTTCAGAGGCTGAGGTCATGTGGGAGCATACAAGGGAGAAGCTCAGGCTCAGACAGAAAGAGCTTGATATCAACATGGGCAAGCTGGAATTTGACAGTGTGGAGAAACAGAGGGATAAGGATCACCAGTTAAAGTTGGTCAAACTACAAGGGTCTCAAGGCTCCTACAGAGGATCTTGGTTCTGGGTCCTCTTCTCATCCTAGATTTCCCAGGGATCTGCTCAGTATGTATGATGAAAAGAATGACATCAGAGATTGGTTAACAACTTTTGAATATGCTTCTGAGGTGCAAGAAGTAGGCGAGTCTGAGAAGATTGCAAGGTTGCTCAACAGACTGCCCCATTATGGCTGCAGTGCCATTATGAAAATGCCAAACGCAGACAGAAAGTACTTTGACAAATCGAAGCAGGCTCTTCTCTTAAAGTTTGGGAAAACTCCTACCCAATACTTAAGAGGTTCAGAGAGTACAAGAAAAAAGAAGATAATACTTGGTGTCTTTTGTTACAGATTGCTTGAAAAACCTGAGTGGCTGGGTAGAGGGTCATAAAGTAACCACTTTTGAAGGCAAGATCAATCTTGCCATGCTGGAACACATTATTGCCTCTTGTTCCCCTGAGATGAAGCAGCACCTGGCAGATTCTAAGGAGTTAGAGCCAAAGAAGCTGGACATTGCTGCAGATGTTTGGGTTTCGCATAGAGTGTCTGTCCAGGTAAGCAGGAGAAGGGTACAAAGCAAAAAGAGAAAGATGGTAGGACATCTGATAAAACTTTCCATAAGCAACCACAAAACGTTTAAGGGGAATAAGTCACGTGAGCATGGAAAGGGTAGTGGAACTAACTATCCCAAGCATGACAGTGAACAATGTAAGGAACCAGGAGCAAGTCTCAGACACAAGGGAATTGTAGCGGTTGGTAAAGACTTTTATTAAAATAAAAAGAGGGTTGGAGGAAATCCTGTCTTGCCCTATCTCTAAGAGGGGTTTCCCTGCCTCAACGCAACTAAAGGATGTCTGTGTCAGAATGTCCAAAGTAAAGTTCTCCCTCCTGTGTCCAAATCCTAACCTGACTCTTAGACGCTAAACTCAAGATAAAGTGAAAAGAGATATAGGAGGTCATTACGACCCTCGAAGGTCCGGTAACAACGATGCCGGTACGCTTACCGGCACCGTTGTTACCGGACCAGCAGAGTACAAGTTTGAGGACGGGATGCCCTCCTGCCCCCCAGGTCTGATCTGGCGGGCGGAACGGTACCCACTTGCAGACTTTCACGATAGCACCAGCACCGTTATTAACAGTGCCGGTGCTACCGTCATCCCCATTCCCATTGAGTCCTATGGGAATGGGGATTTACCATTTACTGGCGATTGACTTCCAGGAACACTGGGGTCGTAATACCCTGGTGTTTCCGGGAAACCAGGTGCTGGTAAATATTGCAGGTCCAGCGGCAACCGCCAGACTTGTAATGAGGCCCATAGTCTTTCAACTGGTAATTTGCAGCTCTTTTCCAGAGTTCTTACATAAAGGTCCAAAAAGGTGCAAAAGAAATAAACAAAGTTCCATAATCGTCAGAAGATGTTTCCCTTCTCCTGAGTTTCCCAGGCTCTTGACAATCCACAGTTTCAGAGGGTATGGTTCTGCCCTGGATCTCTTTCTCACTTTCACAATTCACAATGCCAAGAAGTTATTCCTCTTTTGATGGCTCCTATGTACAATTCACAAGTTTCCAATTCCTAGGATGTTGCTTCCATTTCCTTAGTCACAATATGTTAGTTTCAAGTCCAGGGGGAATGACTCCTCTCCCCTAGATTTCACACACTGAAGAGGTTGACTCCCTCCTCTTGACTTTCTCAGTCTACATGCAGATTCTTCACAAGCATGAGAGTCGGTCCCACACCCTCCTCTGTCGGTCTGGCACACTCTCCTCCTCTACTTCCAAACAGTTATCTTAATACAATTGGGTGTAGGTACCAGGCTCACAATCAGTTCACGTGGTTGTTAGGACAGTCTTTCTGAAGTCCAACTACGGGCTTAGCAAAACTATTCAACTGAGACAGTACAATACTCCACTCTTAGTATAAGGCTGTACTACCTGAGTGTATGGTAGCATAGACAGAGCTGCCAGGCTTATTTTAGGAGGGAGAGAGGGCTGTAGGAAGGTACAAAGAACTTGTAGTATACTGAGGGTTCAACAGAAACACTTACAACCAGAAGTTTTAAAGAAAACAAAGGTTTATTATAAATACAGTTAGGCCAAGTTAAGTCATGGGGTAAGTACGTTGTCATAGATTCGTAAACACATTATAAAAACACAACACAATGCTTGAAAGTACACAGACCAAAGCATAAACCTTGTTTAGAAAACAAACAGTATTTCTAGGCAAGTCAGACCTTATCAGAACGCATTAGTAAAGGACACACCTATTAAAATGATAAGTTACTTTCTGATTACTTTCAGTTATACAAGGGTAGTAGACCCAAGCAGTTGTGCAGTGACCTTCATTTAAGGAATCACTTAGTAAACCAACCTGCAAGAATACTTTTCTGAATAGTGGAACACCCGTTCAAGGGACAGTAAAAACCTATAACCCTGTTCAGGATAACACACAGTTATAATAGGTTAGTAAGACCTTTTGGTGTAATATACAATTACAGTTGCTTTTTAGCTCAGTGGAAAACAGACTACGGTAAGCAAGAATTATTTACACTAATTTAGGATTGCATCAGGCAGACCAAGGTCAGCTACACCTACAGAACACCTTTTAAGAATGGCACACAGCTATTCTAGGCAGGTAAAACCTAATGTTGTGATATACATTACAGTTGCTTTACAGATCAGTGGAACACAGACTAAGGTAAGCAATAGCTCTCTAACTTATTTTTGGATGGCACAAGGCAGACCAAGGTAAGTAAAACCCACAGTAACTTATTAAGAATTGCACAAAGCTATTCAAGGTAACCCATATACATTTTAAAGGAGCTACCAGGAACTAAAAGGTAGGTATAAACCTAAGACTGTTATAGAATCTGTATAAAACAAACAAGGGAAAGAAAAACCCAGTTGGGGAATTTACACACTAATATTCTGAAAGAAATAGTTAAGTGAAGCCAACAGCATTACTTTTGGGGAAGAAGCAGAACCAATTCGCATATACTTTTCAGAATGGCAGAACACATTCAAGTAAGAAAGAACTGTTGTAACTGATCACTCTTAGAGTTACAGTTACCAACCAACTCTTTTGCAAGTAAGAAAACTTGTAAAAATGTGTTCTCTTTTCTAGGCAACAGGTCCAATCCTTAGAAAGTATTTCCCTTTTCCTGGAGCATGAGTGTTTTCAGGGGCAGAAGGGGGGTCACTAGGTCTCTAATGTCCAACAGTCAGTTCAATATAGGCACAGAAGTAGAAAAAGTCAGAGTTCTTAAGGAAGACTGTTCAAACAGGTACGTATTACACTTTAGAGATGATGAAAGGGCACAGGGACTTCTGAGAAGACACTCTATGCGCAGGGCTTTAAGTGGGGTAAGAAATCGAGGGGGGGCCTCATTTGGGGGCGTGGCTTGTAGGAGGGGCGTGGCCTAAAAAGTACACAAATCGTAGGGTATACACACAAATATATATAAATGTTATATATTTGTGTGCGTACCTTACTATGGTTTGTGTACTATGCAAGCCATCTTTTCTAAACATAGAAATATGTAACATATTTCTATGTTTATAAAAGATGGCTTGCAAAGTACACAAACCATAGTAAGGTACACACACAAATATATAACATTTATATATATTTGTGTGCATACCCAATGTTTTGCCTAGTTTGCAGGCCATCTTTTTTAAACATTTCAGGTTTATAAAAGATGGCTTTGAAAGTACACAATTCAAGCCATCTTTTATAAAGCTTTGACTACGGACAAAATTGTCCGTCGGCAAAGCTTTATAAAAGATGGCTTGAAATGTGTACTTTTCAAGCCATCTTTTATAAACCTCAAAATATGTCAAGGGATCCCCAGGTTCGCCGAGGGTTAAAGACGCCTCGGCGAGCTGGGGAAACAAAGGGACAGTAACTGCCTCTGGTGACCTCTCGTGCGAGGGGTCACCAGATGCAGTTACTATGACTGACGGAAGTGGCAGCCAGTCACAGCGTCGCTGTGGCTGGCTGCCACTTCTGTCAACTTGCCTGACTTCATTGCAGGCGCATCTCCCATCGCAGCTTTGGCTGCGGCCGCGACGGGATAATGCATCCCGCCAATGTTGCGGAAGGATGGGGGCCCCGGCAGGCCCCGGCCCACTTTAAGCACTGCCTATGCGGATTCCAGCAGTCGGCCTGGGTGAATTGGATGAGAGGACTCCCAATCACAAGAAACACCAGAGAGCTACACTGGAATCACAAAGACTTAAGGTAGGTAAATACCCCAGCCAACACAGTACCTTAGCACGGAAGAAGAGCTACAGCAGGGGAGACTTCAGGATCTGCAGCCAAAAACCTGGTTGATGGATTCCTTTGTCATGAAGACCTAAGACTTGACTTTGGAAGGAATTTTGCAGCAAGGATCAATGGGGAAGGCTCCAGGCAAGAGTTTCTTCGTGGCTTGATATGGCTCTGTGGTTTTGGCACCCTTTTCAGGAGCCAGAAGAAGACAGAATATCGCTGATTGGATTTGCATTGCTAATCTGGTCCAGCACTCTGGCAAGGGGCCTTCAAGGACTGGAGTCACATCTCGAGGTCCAGCAGGATGCCACCAAAGATTCAGCTCGATTCGGAATTCGGGAAAACCATGCACCGCACAATGTCCCAAGATCCCAGGGTATTGGGGTATTGCAGCCCTGCAAGGTTGCAGCATGACGTGGGATGGCTCAAAATGCAGCAACCTCACTGGAAATCGTCTCAGCTGTGGTTTCTTCATCTTCTTCTTCGGATTCAGGTCGAGTGGTCCACTACTTCTTCAGCTTTCAGGACTCCTTCCTAGCTTCCTGCCTTCACAGACACTCTGGAGCCTCGGCAGGTTTGACCAAGGTCTCCTGCCGAAAGATAAAAATCACACAAAGGGATTTCCCATCCTAGAGGGTAGGGTAAAAACCAAGAAGGGACAGGAAGCACGAAAATGGCAAACAAATAAGACAGTGGCCATTTTTGTAAAAATGGGCACCCATGGGGGGCCTTTACTGCAGCTGTGAAAACAGCCAGCGGTAAAGGTGCACCGAATTTGTAAAAAGGTTCACTGCCACCTGCCATTTAAGGTAAACTTGTCCCTGTAACAGAAGTGTTACAGTGCTAGTGAGAAAGGGAATGCATTGTATCTCCCAAGAACTCCACATAAGGTGGGTGTGCTGGTTTCACCTAACAAAATGTAGAAGGGATAGAAATATCCCTTCTACCCTTGGGAACTGTAGTTCTCACAAGGTTAGCCAGAGAAAGTAAAAGGGGAGCCCCACAGGGCAACGCTGTAACAATGAAAGGGTATATTCCAAAAGATGTCAAAGAGGATACAATCAAAAGGACACTATGGAGAGTCTTCAAAATGATACCCATAAAAAGAGTAAACAGATCTGTAAGTGTGGAAAAAGGTTCCCACTCACTGAGGTATAGGGAAAAATAATCCACCAATCCAGCAAAAAGTTATGGGGTTCTCACAAGTAAGGTAATAAACTTAATATCTTACCTAACACTGGTATACTCTCCTGCCAGGACTTTCTCACTTTGCTTACTTGTACTCGGGTGCGAATCCCAGACTCACAATCAGGTTTATTTATTTATTTATTTTATTGTTAAATTATAACACGCTTAATAGCAGCGAGGGGCCTGGTATACTCTCCTGTCATGACTTTCTCAATTTGTAACAGTTCCACGCTTTTATAATTCTTCATTCAACCATTGGGTCTTTGACCCTCCTTCACTTGTTTCAGTCAACAATTGACTTGGCGTCCCTGCTCCCCTGTTCAAGTTCACCCGGTTCATGTATATGTCATTTATTGGTGTGCGGCGTACGCCACAAAGTGCCCCGGTGCCCCAACTCCCCGTTCTGGGCTCAATGGTCTCTCCTGGCGGCGTCAGCATTCTCTGCGGTCTGCAATTCCCACAGAGGCTCGCTTCATTCTTTTGCTGGCATCTCGTCGGCTTTGCGGTACCCGCAATGCCTCAGCCTTCATGCCACAACTTCCTTTGCTCTCGGGCTCTATGCGTAAACCCACGGCTTCTGAGACTCTCGTAATAGCACCTGTAGGAGCTCTCTTGCTCACCATTGCTTGCTTCCTCTCGGTTTCCCTACCCGTGTCAGGAGTAGTGGTTCTCTATGTTGCTTGCGGCTTGATGTTTTTAAATGTCCCAGCACCTATCGGATCCATCCACCAACTAGAGCGCGTCTCTGGTTTTGCAGCTTCAGTGCTCTGAATTATTCTAGTGCTCTTCCTCGTCACAGTCCTCTTACTATGAGGGTATGAAAGGGGTTGGTGTCATACCCTGAGTGGAGAGGGGGATACTATGTTCCAGCTGGTGAATCCATCTCCCGTCCCTGAGGGTTGTCTCCCCCCATATGGTTCTCCCACAGATAGCCACCCCCAGGGTCAGGATCAGGTAGCAGCTGCCTTTCACCGGAGGGGCAGTGATGACATCGCTAGATTCATCACAACACGCTAAGCCTCCTTACATTCACAGATCCAGTGGATCTTGTGTAACCTGTGGAGCAAGTGACCACATGAAGGGGGACCCCAAATGTAAGAATAAGACCTTGGGGGTATACTCTGTGAAACTTTTTCTCATGAAGGAGATGAGATTATCACAGGGGTATCCTTATCTTTAGATAACTTGCCCAATGGTGAAGGATCTGAAGTAGAGTTAGTTTCCTTGGAACCTAGCAATGCTGAAGCTTCTGCCTCTACTAATAGGAACACCGGACCCAGTCCAACTGTGGTAGATTCCACTGTGGTAAACTGTGAGAAAGACATGGTACCATGAGTCTGATCACAACACAAGGATACAACTTTTCAAAACCTTTATTGAAATGGTTGGGGTTGGAGAAACTCCTAGTCTGCCCTATAACTAAAATGGGAGTAGTCCCAACCATCAAATAATAAATACCGCAGTCCTAGTGGAGTCTGTCAAATCAAAATGGCCTATGCTAACAAAACCTAATGCCTGCCCTATCTCTTGTACAAAAAGGTGAATAAAGGAGAAATGTATGCAAAAGGAAAGATCAGTGGTCAAATGAATAAATGTGGTTGAACCAGTTCTCTTCCCCACGTTAGACCTCACGGATTAAGGCTGTCCTTTTAGGCAGGATGACACACTCGTGCTCGGCATTCCACCACAAATACAGTTCCGGAATGTGGATCGAGGCCCGTCTCTTTTCTCGACTTAAAAAAATAATGTTTCAACCAAAATGTTCACAAAGGGCCCCCTCGGTCGGGCTCAGAGCTTTCACTACAGAGTTCTCGTAGGTCCCCCTCTGCCGGGCTCAGACCTCCCACGATAAAGTTCAACACAAATTTGCAAGGGGGGCTCCCTTCCCCAAGCTTACTTCAGCTCGGGTCTCCCTCATTCGGGTTCGGACCACTTTCGGATGTCGAAGGCTTTTGAATGTGCGTGGCTAATTTCTCAGACTACTGCAGGACCACACAGACTCAAAATGTATAGTTCAACTTTTACTTTCCCCTTTCTAGGAGTTAAACTTTTCTGTATCACTTTTGCTGTATATTCGCTTTCTCACTTCAAACAATTTACCTTCCACTGAGACATTCAAGTGGGCTACTTCCTTTTCGCTGGACCACTCCGTTACTTAGTATCGCTGAACTCGCAGCTGCCATTTACTTCAAAGTTCATTCACAGGTCTGCCTTTCCTCGCGTATCATTCACACGCGTGCAGCCTTCACTTGTGATAAAATATTGCTATTTCAAACTTTAACACACACCGGTCTTTCAGGTCTCTTGCCAACTCACCGGCTGTGTGTGTTTCTTCTTTGCTTTACGATTTCCAATTCACAAGTCAAGGTTAGTACCACAGGCTTGCCCTCGCCTCCCCGACTCTGCCGTTCACCTGGGAGGGTCGCTGGTTTCCTTGAAACACAATGCAGTTTTCACTTGCGCAATCTGGCCTTCTCCACGTGTCTCTTGCGGCCTGTCGGAGGCAACGACCTCCAGTAAAGAACTCTGGGTTTTTTTCCGACCCGCTGCTCTTGCACTTTGGTCATTCGCTCTGCTCCAATAGGTTTGACATCATCCCGGAAGCCCTGCTCGTTCTTGTGTTTCGCCTGCCTTTTATTCGTGTGAGGAAAGCTAGTTGGTATCAGGTGAATGCACATAGAATGAAGTGCCTGACTTTGCCTGACCCGATTAGCGGGACATGGCCAGTACGATGTGTGAAAGTTAATGTTGTTACTCTCAGTCACCCTCTTCCTCGGCCCAGTGTCTGTGTACAAAGTGGGATGGGGGGGGTTGGGACCTCGGAGCATCGGAAGATAAAGGATTGGTAGGATAAACAAAATAGGGGGTAATACCGTGACTCGCCATCGGCTGTCTCAGACCCACTCCCCTCAGACCCCTCACCCAGGTGATCCTCCCACACTGGTCCACCCACAGGAACTGTATTGAAAAGCGATGGCCGTGTCCTGGCCACCTGGATGACAAGTCCCTGAGGACTAGCGGGAGAGACACCTTTTGGTTTCTGACACACCCTTGCCCTATGCGAGGTGGATAGGTTTGTTCTTCTCCGTAGTCCTCTAGTTTGAGGGATCTGGAGAGGACAAATGGAAATTCTATGCAAGGACTCTCGCATAGCCACAGATTTTATTTTCTGCTGTGCTGGTAGGGGCTGTATGTTAAGCTTAGTTCCCTTTCAGTAGCCTATGAACTGGGATTGAGGGTTTTTGATACCCATAATGTCTCTATGAGGGTCTGTTTCAGTCCATTCCCATACCAGGGAGGTTTGGGAATAGAAATCAAATGACCCCGATCTTGTGGTGTAAATTCTCTGAGTGGAAAAGGTGGTTCTTGAAGAAGGGTGGAGAATTCTGGAAAGTCTCTCCCTATAATAATCTCTTCCGAAAGCCCAGGCATAATGACACTAGCCGGGTTTGCCCTCTGATATTAATGTACACCGGTACTTAGGGCTAGATCTCGTTATCTCAGTGTACATAGGTGACCCTAACCATGGTTGCATGTTCTAGATCTGCCGGAGTGATCAAATCGGCTCTTATGGCTGTCTGTTTACTGCCAGAATCAATAAATGCTTTCACTATTTTCCCATTTACCAGAGCTCTCTCATATGTAAACTCAACTGAGGATTGGCATTCACATATGCTAAAGTTTTCTAGATCTTCCTCTTGTGCTTCCCATTCCTCTCCTCTTAGGCATCCTATTTCCATAGGTTCCTCATTTTGATTTTTGGGACAATGCTGGGTCAAATGACCTATCTTCCTACACGAGAAGCAGATGAGTGGTGGTGGTTTAATCTCTCTGGGTTGTTCTTTCCTTAGCTCTTCCTTACCCTTGACATCGTTTTTTTTAATTTCTACCCTCTCTTTCGGGATCCACTCTCGGGTTTGAAAGAGTCCTCATCGTTCTAATGTCAGGTTTTGAGAGCGGTAGGTTGATTTTTGATCTTTTCTATCTTCATTTTTATGTAAGGAATGGAAATGTTTTACTGCATCTGAATGATTTTGGGCAGTCGCAATAGCCATGCTAAGGGTGGGCCGATTTAATTGCAATACGGCTTTCTGTAGAAAAGGAGTAAACGAGTTGGTAAACTGCTCCAAAATAATCATTTCTACTACCTCTTCCAGAGTTTTATTGCCGACCCAGAGGGAAACAGTGTATATAATTAGTTCCCCTACTTCCAGGGGGGTCTCACCGGGGTTTAATCTGTTGGACCTTAGTTTTTGTCGATAAAAAAGATTGTTTCGTCCTACTCTTTTAAGGAGTCCTTCCTTGGTGGGTATGAAGATAGCTCCCAAGGCTAGAATAAGTAAATGATAAGCGGTCTGTAACTCACCTTTTAATAGAGGTCCCAAGTAGCATTTCTTTACGTTTTCTCCCCATCCTAGCTGTTAAGCTAATCGCTCAAAATGGTGTGAAAGTTAATGTTGTTACTCTCAGTCACCATTTTTCTCGGCCCAGTGTCTGTGTAAAAAGGGGGTGAGCGGGTTGGGACCTCGAGCATCCTAAAATAAAGGACGGGTTGGATAAACAAAATATGGGGGAATATCACATCTCGCCATCAGCTGCCTCACCCCACTCCCTGAAGACCCCTCACCCAGGTGATCCTCTTGCATTGGTCCAACCCCAGGAATTGGATCCAAAAGCGAAAACCATGTTCTGGCCACCTGGATGACAAGTCCCTGAGGACTAGCGGGTGAGACGCCCTTTGGTTTGTCACAAAACCCAGAGGCTCTTGCCAGAGCTCCACTGGCGCCTACTCAGTTGACTGTAGGCCCTCTCTCAACTTCCCAGTAATGCCTGTCATGGTAGCTGTGAATAGTGAAGTGGATAGGTCATCTATCAGTGTGAGGAGAAGAGTTCTGTCAGAGATCAGACTCCAATACTTAGACCCTGAGAGAAACTTTGCAGACGCTACACGTACTAGGTCTCAAGATCAGACTGCCTTAGCCAAGTCTAACGGAAAGTCAACGCCAAAGGGGAAACCTACGGCTACAGGAGACAAAAAATATAGAGGAAGAGGGAAAGAAAATATTCCCCCCACCTACAACTGATGTTGAGGTAGTTGGCCAAATCCCTGAACCTGACGAGGAAGAGGGATTGCCAAAAACTCTATTCTCATGGGCCTCCAGCACTGCCAAGCTTGCTTGCAGAAGAGGAGTACCCTAAGAAGATCAGTAAGGGCCAACAGAAAAGATCACCACTCCAAGGGCTATGGTGAAAGGCCTGCTTACAATTGGACGATGATCGTCCTGTGAAGCAGATTCCAACAGGAAGGTGGGTTACTAGTGTGTAAGTCCACAGAGCCCACTAGAGGAGGCCATAAGAGGATGGTGGTTCCTCAGGATGTGTGGCTCTTCCTCCTGTAGTTGGTGCATGAAGCTCCCCTTGCAGTTCCTCCTGACATCATGATAACTGAGGTGTGGTCACCCATACAATCCTGCTGGCTCCTGATGTGGTTCCCAGTGGAAACCCACTGTAGGGGTTACACTTCTTGCCAGCAATCTGACAAAAGTGATATAATGATTCACAATCTACAGGCACTACTACCAGTAGTGGGTGCATCTTTTAAAGAGACCAGGCCCACATTTGCTAGACCTCTGACTCTTTGTACATCCTCAGGCAAAACAAACAAACAAACAAACAAACAAACAAACAAACAATAGAATGACCTTAGTGGTTGCTGATCACCCCACCAGGTATCCTAGTGCCAGCCCACATCAGATAATGACTGCCAAGTCAGTAATTTAAGATTTTGGTCTGGGGGGACACTTTTAAGTTATATTCCCTGTCTATCTAGACTGTATTAATGTATATGTCTAACCTGTACTCTTCCCTTGTAACTAAGTAACAGCGCCTCGATGCCCAAGGGCTGTTTGTGCGCTATACAAATGTAAAAATAAATAAATAAAATAACATGAGTAGCTTCCCTGAAGAAGTTGTGCCTGACTGAGGCGGCATCTTCAAGTCCAGTTATAGCCAGGCCCTGTGGAAGGAAGATGAGGTGACTAGTTATTTGTCATCCACATCTCTCCCACAATCAGTTGGTCTGAGAGAGAGATTCTTTGGAACTCTCCACAGTATGAGTGTCTCCCTTAGGGGGCTCCTAAGAAGGCAGTGGGACCTTCCTCTATCATGCTTGTTGTTTAAAACCCTGATCATGAGGTCCCGGTCTGAGCCTTACCAAGTTGAAAGACTCAGTAAGGTGAACTATTGAGTGGACCTTGGAAGACCTAGAAAGGCTCCCATGGAGTTTCCTATGATTAGGTAGAAGGATTTCCCCCTTGGGGATGGAATAGGAGCTCTGCTCCTGGTTTCAGAAAGGGAGACAGAGGAATAGGAGTCTCTAACTGACCTGTTACAGGGCACACCTTTTTATGGCTTAATTGAGGGTGGCCTAGAATCCCCCCAACTGACTCTACATCAGCAAGGTGAGGTGGAAACTTTGCTGAGGCAATTGTATCCCTTGTTTTCCCTAATTCCAAGCTTTACACTTTGGTGTGAGCAGGACTTTGTCACTGGAGTTGGTGGACCTACCAAGTTTAGGAGTTGTAATGGTTCAGGCCAAATTAGATCTTACATTAAGTCTGGGATCAGCAATGTTTGATCTAGTGGTGATAGATCCCTCTAGTAGTGCTTGGTTCAGTCCTGTGGTTCTGTTACCAAAAGCAAGTATATTGGTTTTGAGATTCTGCATGGACTACAGAGCTCCTAATGCTGTCACCAAGACAGATGCTCATCCCATTCCACGAACAGATGAGTTAGTGGACCAGCAAGGTGCTGCCAAGTACCTTAGCAGCTTTGATCTCTCTGCAGAGTATTGGCAAATACCCCTGACAGAAAATGCCAAGGAGAAAACTGCATTTTCAACACCTGAGGGTCTTTACCACTTTAGGGTACTGCCCTTTGGTTTGAAGAATGTACATGCCACTTTCCAAAGGCAGGTCAACCATGTTCTGAATGGGTTGGATGATTCCTGCATTGCATTTCTGAATGATATAGCAGTACAGGCTCTTCGGAAAGCCCATCTGACCATAAAGGCTACCTAGTGCCAGATTGGCCAGGGTTCAGTGACCTTCCTTGAGCCTGAGGCTGGTTGGGGCACGATCCATCCTCTTCCCAGCAAAGTACAGGCTGTACAAGATTGGTCAACCCCCACAACCCAGACGCAGGTGTGAGCTTTTATGGGCCTCACTGGGTACTACAGTAACTTTATGGCGGACTTTAGCACCATAGCTGCCCCTCTGACTTCCCTCACTACTCCAATGAAACCTAAGAACGGTTCTTGGTCTGAGGATTGTAAGAAGGCCTTCCAAGACCTGAAGGATTCCCTTTGTCAGGCATGTGTTCTGAGGGCACCTGTTTATGAGAGACCTTTCATTGTGCAGACAGATGCCTCTGACACTGGGATAGGTGCTGCTAGTTCACAGTTAGATGACAAAGGCAGGGAACATCCTACATGTTTTATCAGCCGCCAGGTTAAGGACAGACAGCTCAGGTGGGCGACTGTGGAAAAGGAATTTATTTCCATTGTGTGGAGCCTTAGGAAGCTTAGGTCCTACCTCTAAGGGACTCACTTCACTGTGAAGACTGACCATAGGCCCTTAAAGTGGTTGATGAACATGAAGGGAGAGAATCCTAAGTTGGTCACGTGGTCTATAAGTCTTCAAGGCATTGACTTCACTACTGAGCATGGGCCAGGTGCTCAACATTGCCCTGCTGATGGGCTCAATAGAATTTATAACCGACTGGAACAGGAGACTGTGAGGGATCAAGAGTAAGACTCAGACACAAAGTCATTTTCAGTGATTATCAAAGACTTTTATTATAAAAAGAAAAAGAGGGGTTGGGAAAATCCTACCTATCCCTAACTCTATGAGGGGATTCCTGCCTCAACAAAACTAATGAACATCTGTGTCAGGATGTTCAAATCAAAAGAGTTCTCCGTCCTGTGTCCAAAAAATCCTAAGTTGACCCTCACACACTAAACTCAGTATAAAGTGGCAGGGGAATGTCTTTGAGCTGTACACCATCAGCTTCCTCCCAAAGTTCCAAACACAAAGTCTTGAAATTGAAGACAGGAAAAGTAAACAAGGTTCCGGCAGAAAAGGGCCCTTACCTTCCCCTAGAGTCTTTCTGGTTATTCACAATGTCACGTATGTATATCACAATCCCCAAGGAGAATGGTTCTTCCCTTGAGTTTTCTCAGTTTACACAAATATATCACAGTTCTTTGGACCTCTGATATCCTTCACAGAAAAGGGGCATGACTCATGCCTTGTGAGCCACAAAACCAAGTGGGGGGGGGGGGAGGATCTCTTCCTCGATTCTCTAAGCTTTCCAAAATTTCTGAATGGTATGGTAATGTTTATTTATGAAGCGCCTATACACAGACAGTGTTTCAAAGCGCTCAAGGAGAGTGGGAACACAGGGAAAAACAACAGTCGCTCAGAGCTCTTGAAATTCTGAAACCATAACAGAGTAAGTGTATATGATACATTTAAAAGTTGAGAGAGCAAATAGGCCTGACAGCGATTCTGCGGTTTTTACAAGTGCACATTAAGGGGTGAAGACAAGGGAGAACAGACAGATGATCTTCAGGCAGAGATGCATTCAGATTGTGCAAGTGCAAGATGGGCAGGGAGGGGGTCCAAGTGCACCCAGTTGGTAGAGACTGGGGTAAGTTCGGAGAGAGACGCTCTCTTGGATTTATTTACAAGTGCAGTGAGGGGGTGGGGTGCAGGGCCCTGAAGCAAGTGCAGAGAGGACTGGTGGGAGTGCCAGGGACCTGTGAGACTCTGAGATACACCAGGCGGCCAGTCAGCAAGCTGTTTGGAAGAGGAGGGGGAGATGGAAAGAGCAGAGAGCTAGGTTACCAGGGTATGGGAGAGAGAGAAGGAGGAGGAGAAGAGGAAGGTCTTGAGGAGTTTCCGGAACTTAAGAAGATCAGGCTCAAGACAGAGGCTGGCAGGGAGGCTATTCCAGAGGGAGGCGCCTGCTGAGGATAAGGATCTCCCTCCAAATCTCTGCTTGGAGAACCGGTTCACTCGCAGAAGGTTGGCGGTAGATGAGCGGAGGGCTTTAGAGAGACGGTATTTAGGTAGGCAACGTTGAAGCTAAGTAGGTCCCAGGCCCCAAAAAGCCTTGAGGACAAAGCAGAGGGTTTGAATTTGATCCTTGCAGCCACGGGGAGCCAGTGAAGGGATTTCAGTGCCGGAGAGATGCAGTCCCTGGGCTTGAAGCCAAGGATAACCCTTGCGGTTCTGTTCTGGGTGAGTTGCAGAGGGCGTAGGGCAGAAGCAGGGAGGTTGAGGACGAGGCTGTTGCAGTAGCCCAGCCCAAAGAGAACCAGGGCTCTGGAGACAGTGAGACGCTGGGGGAAAGTGAGAAAAGGGTTGAGTGCCTCTGAGGAGGTGTAGTTGTTAGTTATACTTTTTTGAGATGTCAGAAATGTGAGAGGAGAAGGAGAGAGTGGAGTCGAAGATGACCCCAAGGTTTTTGGCTTCACAGGTGGGTGTGGGCGCGGGGCCAAGGAAGGCCGGTCAAAGTGAAAGTGGGAAAGCGGGAGCAGGGGTCACAATGCAAACGATCTCAGTTTTACTGGCGTTGAGGCAGAGGTCGTTTGCACACCATGCACACCATGACTGAATAGCGGACAAACAGTCAGGTATGAGTGAAGAGGAGGAAGCGGCTGAGGGTAGCCTGAAAGATAGTGGGGTGGGGGTCTCTAACCCTATTCTTCACTCCTTTGTTTACTCTCCTGCCAAGGTTTTAACTTTGCTACTTAGGTGCGAGTCCCAGACCCGCTGAGTGCCTAGTTTACTCTCCTGCCAGGGCTTTTTAAGTCGGCTTAATATTTGCCTGCACATCACAGGTTTATTTACTTCATTTGCACTTGCTTGTTTTTGTATCCACAATTATATTTCTTATACTTCGGGCAATGGACCCATCTCCAGTTAAAGGAATAGTGCGATCAAAAATATTACTGTCCCGAGCGTTTGGGCATGTGGTTTTAAGCAAAGTGTGATCGATCGTAAAAAAATTTGCTATGCACCGTGCCTTCGTTTTCCCCACTTTTACACATGCGAAATCAGGCAGCGGGGTGCGGCCATCTTGTGCTAATCTTATCCATTGCCGCATCGCCCTAACTTGAATTGTCCTCGCAGCACTGAATCATATCCCCCGCCCCTGAGGCTGACATCACTATTCCTAGTGATATTCTCCACCTATTTTCATGACGTTAGTGTGCAGCGTAGCCAAACGCGCCCAGTCATCACCTACGTCTTATTGTTAGTTGATGCAGAACCCGAAATATCAACATACCCATCCTCTCACAGCACAGCGCGTCCCAAATCGGAATAGAAAACACTTTTTAAACGAAACACCAATACTGTGCAATTTATAATGTGCTTTTATTTCACAACAAACGCTCTGAGAACATCCGCCAATTTATATTTTCAACCAAATTTTTAATGTCGTTGTGTTCAAACATCAAATCTTTATCATGAGGCACACAGTGTTCCTTTCAGTAGCAGAAGCGCATTGAACACACCAGCAATCGTAAGGCACCGGCATCAGCTTCTTGCAAGACCACCGTAAACGATGTCAGGTTGCTCCTAGTTGCTGGTACTGCCAAAGTGCATATCAGTCCCGGGCGATCGTCCCACAAAAGAGTAATTGCAATCCAGCTACTTAGGTTTATCTGCCACTGCCTGTTGAAGAAGCCATCACTGGGTATCTGGAATCAATGGCATTCACAGAAAGGAAGGCTGTAGCTGTAACGCTCACCTGGTTTCCACGGGGGAGCTGGTCTAGTCTGGATTGCTGTGGCCTCTTCTAGCGTGATGCGCAGGACCCGGAACACCGATTGGACAGGACCTCCAAATCGTGCTTGCCTGGCCCGTAGGAATATCCTTCTGCAGATGAGAAAGGGGATTAACAGTCTGCAGAATAGTGTGCTAGCTCCCCCCTTTCCCCCTTCGTTCCTCTCTAACTTCCTCCAAACCCCGGTTTAAGCTCACCTTATGGTTTGGAAGGATGAACTCTCCATCCTGCTTCTGGTGCAGGGGCGCGCATTCGTCCAGTTACTTCACTGGTTTTCAGAATGGTGCTGGCAAAATCCACTTGACTTTCCTGAGCGATGCGCCGTAAGTATGAAAGTTCAAAGTTCAAGTGAGGCCCCCTTTATGTTGTCTGTGATCTGTCTAACCTGTGATCTGTCCTTTATTTCAGGTGCAGAATGAAGGCGATGCGTCGAGGGGTTAAACTGCTGAGGTGAGTAGTGATGAGGACGATCCCTCTAAATGTCCTTATCATTCCCCAGAAATGTCTCTTGTCCTTTCCCCATAGGGGCTGGGGTACGGTACCTGCCAACGGGGCGGCGCCGACCCGAAATGTGGAAGAAAAGCCGGTAAGTATTATGGCTGTTAATCAGGCTTTCCTTCTGTGTTCCTTCTGCTCATCTTTTGTTTCTTCCTCTCTCCCCTAGGTGCAGAGATGTGGCATCCGATGCTGACAGCCGCGATGGAGCCGGGAGATGTCTCGAGGACAGGTGAGTGAAGCGTGGCGCTGCAGCGAGCAACGCAATGCTTTTAAATGGAAGTCTTTCTTCAGGGATGCTGGCGAGAAGATTCCGGATGCAGGTAAGAAGTTTGAAATAGTCCTTGGTTTTCACCTTTCTCTTCTCTTCCTTCCTTGCAGGTCTTCCAGGTTCGAGGCGGGCGTGGCTGGAGTCCAGGAGCAGACACGGGGAGCGTTAAGCTGCAGGAAGCAGAACAACGCGAAGCATGAGCTGCTGTCTGGGCGTGGCTTAAATAGCCTCCAAAGAAGTCCCAGGTATGTATCCTTCCCCAACTAAGTATGTATCCTTCCCTGGCCACGCCCGATCGAAAAAATAGTCCCTATGAAAAAATAGTCCCTTTCAGGTCTCAGGGAGGCCTGAATTGTGCAGCATGGTCTGCATCAGGTAAGTGCACAAAACACCTCCCTTTATGAGCCTGGCGCCTATGGCGCCAGGACTCATGTCCAACATGAGCCTGGCGCCAAAGGCGCCAGGACTGAGTCCAAAGTGCCCCTATAAGGGGCCGCTGGGCTTTTACCCGAGGGCATGATGCCTGCTTCCGGGGGTGCTGGGCCTGGCCTGGTGCTCCGGGGGTAGGCATCATGACAGTAGCTGTGTAGAAAACATAACAGAAATATATTTCATAGCCATTGTTTATTCAAATGTATCCATTTAACCTTTAATTCTGCACCGGGTGAAACCTAATAATGAACACAAACCAGAAACAATGGAAACACAGAGAAAACATTGTGGAAAGTTGGAGGCTATGATGTGCTTGAGAGGTTAGTGCTGTGGAGTATGTTTAGCTCGCAATGGGATGCGGATGCATAAGCTGACGGAAGAAATCGAACAACACATAGATGGCATTATAACGGAATATTAGCAACAAACTAGGGGTTGGTGGAACCTGGGGGAACCCATTCGTGGACTCCGTCACAATATGCCCCAACCAATGTGCCCCAACTTCAGTAAAACGTACATTATATTTGGTATTTCCATTCTCTTGGCGTAATGCAGAGTGCCTGCTCAGATCAACGGTTTTCATGAAATGAAACATGTTCCTTTGTCCAGTTTTAAAACAGTGAACCTTATCATTTTTGCCGGTATTACACAGCTCTCGTCCTTCAATCTATAGCAAATCTTCCCTTTCTTCCAAGGACGAACAACAATTGAGCCTTCTTAGGAGCGTATATGCTAAGTTTACTTTTGGTGAAGGAAAGCCACAAATCAAAAACATACTGTACAGGATGCCTCGGTGTGAACCGCCCACAAGCAACATCAAACGTAGTGAGTGACCTTCACTCCAATGGGAGCGACTCTCCTGGCCGTCCAACCTGGCATTCAAACTATGTTCGAGAAAATAAACAAATTGTTTGCTGGCATCCACCAATGCCGTGTTTTCGTGAATACTTTTTACTCATCTACAAGGATAGTGATTTAGTCATTTTAGGGCAACAGTTCCATTCAGAGACCTCCCCATTGTCACATCTGCGTGCGCCCTGTTTTCGCGGAGGAATGTGCTCTGCGGATAACGCGAGACACTGACAAGTCATAAATCCAAGTGCCTTTCCATCTCCACTAAAATTCCTGTGCACTAACAAATGTTGGAGGAGAGGCAGTATATCCCTCCCCCTGCACCATTCTCGTACCGGGCAAATGACGTATAAGCTAAGGTGGGAGACATCTCCTCCCCTCCTGTACCTATTTGCATCACCCATGTTTCATATAAGTGTATTAACGCTGTGCTAATGTGTATACTTTGAACTCCATTTTGTGTCCATCCAAACGCTATCTTTTTCTAGGCCCTCTGTCCTCTTGCTAAATGTTCATACTCCCTCTCCCAGCGCTGCACACAGCCAGCCCCCAACACCTCTGTCCTCTGTCAGCTCAGCACGTCTCCTGTTCTCACAGAAATGCAGCTATTAATTTTTGCAAGTAGCGAGTATCGATCCCTGACAAAATGTGCTCATCCAAGAATGTGAGACCAAGGCCTGCTCTGCTCCAACCTTAGTGCCCCATCCATCTCTGCTGACCGGCTCATGCCATCTCCAACCCCTCCTTTCCAGGCTGTGGTCCCCTGAACCCATGAACCCTATTCCCTTTGAGCGCATCTGGTCACCAGACGCTACCCCCGCACCACCTCCGATTCACCTACCATATACCTAATCTAGAGTGGTCATATATTTTGGTAACACTAACACCTATCCTCACTGTGTTTGAAATCGTAAGACTCCAAAGGCTGCAAATCAAAGATCAGCCCTTCTGATAAGGCATCTGAAAGCAACAATCCCTAACACATGCCCCCATAAAAACATAGGTCAGAATGCACCTACTTCATACCAACAGCCCCCTTTCATGCAGTGTTTTGCTTACAGTCATTAGTTCTTGCATTCCAAGTTTGTCATTTAGCTTAGGTCTCATTCCTTAGTGGGACACGTATTTATTATGTCTATTTGGACACGTGCATGCTAAGGCAACTGCAGACCCCGCAGTTGCTTTCATGCTGATATCCATCTGAACCTCTCGTGCCCTGATCAGTGAAGGACCCACAAGAGCTGGCCGAAAGCGGGAAGGGGGAAAACACAGAGTTACACTATAGGGCATCCTCCAACAGGCACTTCTTATAAAAAAATTGACAAAGAGGATACATTGGAAAAGACAATTTGGACTCTTAATACTTTTAATAGCTCTGAAATTCAAGTTAAATAGATTTCCATTGGCCATGTAGAAACATTGTGGGACATACACATCGCTGCTAATCATTTATACCGGGAAGTCAACTGTTCAACAAGGTTCTCTTTTGGTGGACAGGGCTTGTTTGCAATGTTTTATGGCAATGTATGTGTCCTAGGAACAAAATCAGGATCGATTCCATGAGCATGCATGGCCAACACAGTCAAAGTGAGAACTTTCACAAAACCGAATTCCATTTCCTGGTATATCGGCTTGGCAACCCATTTTTCGCTTCGTTTTGCAAAGGCCATTGTGTAACAAAGCATTCCAAAGTTTCCTGCAGTTCTCGATTGTTCTCTGCCTAGATTCTCGTTATGCGCTAATACGGCTAGTAATGTTCGATATTGCATACCGTCTATGCCAAAATGCAACCTCTTGGGCTTGTACTTTAGGCACATATTGTGGAACACCTCCAAATCTCCAGTGTGACAGAATTCTGTGAGTTCCTTCAGGTCTCGTGAAAGAGTTTTATAAAAATACGATCTTCTCAAGAGCTTTGTGTGGAGGGGAAGATGGAACCAACCACTTCTTCTTGCGTTCCTGTTCCTCCAATAAAGGTCCATGTGCACATTGGTGAAAATGTTGGTTTTCTGTCCATGAGTGAACGTTGGAACAGTGGTGCATCAATTAGCGCCATTTTTCAAGTAGAATTTCCACAGACCCATCACAAGTTTTGGAGCTCCACCAAAGATGGTTTCTGAAAGACTGGGACCACTGTAAAATATTTTCAGAACCCTTTTTTTTACCGGAAGCTGTGAATATTTTATTGATTGATTTGGCAACGTGCCATACAACAAATTGATGGCAAATGTTTGGAAACTGCTCTCGCATGGCCTTGGCTATTGAAACATGTCTGTCAGTGGCTATGAGGTCTATTTGCATTCCCCTCGAATGAAGATGTTTGACGGATTTTATGAAACCATGTTTCTCCATGGCCACTGAGGATTTACATTCGGACACCTGCACAACCGCCAAACTCACAATTTTTTTAGTTTAGTTTCCATGTCCTGAAAGTGGTATGTGTAGTACTTTGCTGAAAATCCGGGGCTTTCACACTGTCCATCGCCAGCTAGCCTGAACCGTTTGCCAGAGAATGTCCTTTCAATTGACATTTGTTAAATTTTCCAAGCTTAACTAATTCTCTTTGATATTTGTAGTACTGTGTTTTAGCAAGGAACTGAAGTCCCACGAATTGACAGAAAGTGGACAACTTACTAAAAGTAGAGCCACTGAAAAGTAGAGCTCCTGAACACAGTAGATTTCGAGCTGGCATTTTGCCCAGCATCGGTCGAGCGGACCATGAAAATGTATCATGGAGGTGGGCACAGGTGGCTTGGATTTTCAAGTTAGTGCCTTGTAATACACGAGCCACAATCATCAATTGTTCCCCACATATTTTCTCCCTCACTGGATGCACACATTTCAGCATCAGTATAATCTCTTCGAGACAACTATCGAATACAATGTATTTAGGCTCCTTTATTAGCCAATCGTCCTGAATGATTAAGGTTTGTCACTCAACTGTGGTGGACAAATCGCAAGAACTAGACAAACTGTAGTCGAGATCCTTGGCAAGTTCCTCGGCCAATTGTGTAGAGGCTTCAGTCTCTGTTAGTTCAGCTTGTGTTATTTGCACACGAATTGGAGAAACCATAAACGTCGATTGTTTATTGGGTGGACCTTTTTTTTGCGGGTGTAGATTGTGTCAAGTGGTCAGCGAGCAATTCAAAAGCATCTTCATTATATTCAGTTTCATCTTCATCTTGTCGAGTTCTCACATTGTAGCAATGGTCCAACAACACTTTGCTGGCTTCGCAGGTCACATTCAATTCATTTTCTTGCCATTGGACATACGCATCTCGAGTCTGCTAATTGACTGGACCACGCTGCGCCTCAAATAGTAGTTGCTCCATGGTGAAATCTGTTTGACAAGCAGCACCTTTGGTTTCATTTGTTGTCTGTGTCTTTATACTTCTTTTCCGTCTGGGCCTCTAGGAGATGGGTTGTAAAAACATGTTCAATGTAAATCACACATACAGTAGATAGTACTTTAAATAAAAAAACATGTTATGAAGAAAACACCAGCCCAAAACTCTTCTAGGAAACACATTTTTATTTTTTTTATTTACCCTTGTTTTCTAATTCCCGACCTTGTATACATTCCTTGAATAGAATATTGATTAAAAAAAAACAAAAGTCAAATGTTTTGAAATTAAAATCTTTCATCGCACACATCGCTTACATACATACCCTGGTAAACAGTGTATGTCATTTAGTCAAAATATCCATTTCGAATTTCACCTGATTGATGGCAAGTGTACTCGATCAGAGATCACTGTGAAAAACATACTGATTGTAATGTTGCCCTCAAACATTTTGCAATGTATTCTGCATTAGGGAGAAATTGTAACGTTAGAACTGAAATTATAAAAGTTTGAAACACTGCACATTTATAAGAATGTCTAATAGTATCCTATGTAGGATTTACTTTCTTTCATTCGAGGAAACTGTCAGTACGCATACCTCAAACTCTAGACCAATTCCAAAGGATGATGTAATTGAAGTCGAAGTACCAGCATCCTCCTGTAACACAGTACTTGTTTTAGTATGGATGAAAACAGCAAAATGGAACAGAGACAACGGGATGCAGACAATGGTACATATAAAGAGAAACCCTTAAATGACACATAGTGTAAACAACTGACAGGATACATAAACAATTTCATATTATTTGAAATTCCAAGCATAATACATTCTCGTAATTGAAAAGTGAAATAAAATTACCTGATAGGCGCTAGATGTTGTTGTTGACTCCGGAAAAGAAATGGATGCAGATTCTTGCTCCTTCAATTTTCAGTGAATTGTCACGAAGTTGTAAAAGGGAAAATGACATTTGCATTAGATATGTGGGAAGATCCAACTGTCGATAACATGACGTTCTGAGTCGATGCTTTTTTGTGTACTGCGATTGGTCGTACAAATCCGGGGTAAAGTGCACGCTACAGATGCAGAATCGATTGGCCCTCGAGTATCCCAAGACATCCCGGGCTCTACTTTCAAGCTCGTCCACCTGAAATCCACAATGTCGAACCCATTCTCTAATTAAATCAATATTCATCAGGAATTTATGCATGATAGTGCCATTACTTTTGACATGGCTCCTAGAACGGCAACCGAAAACCATACAAGCAGCCATTCTTGAAAAATCTGTATAAAAAAGTACACATAATTACAAAAGAATTCTACTGAATGCATGAGATTGATGGAATTATATCAAAGTTTTCTATGCAATGTTTGTTTTGGTCAAAGAAGCAAAACCTGTGTGAATTGATTGATGCAACGTAAATCGTAACGTGTTACTTGTCCGTTGAATGTACTTTCATGCATCAAAGGGAAACATCCTTATAGACAAGGTTCGAGAAAGATGCAATTCTATCACAATTGAAACTGATTAAATTTGCTATATATCGAGATTAGAAAACTTTTAACAGTCGACAATAGTAAAGGCATTGAGATGAATGAACATTACACTAAAATGTACATTCGTCCGAAATAGATAGACATTTTGAGTTCAGAAAGAGATGATTAGGTGACCTGCAGTTACCTTGACTAACAAACAATTGGATTCAGCAAGCACTGTAGTTAGTAGCAGGAGAACAAGTAGCACGATCAAGAGTTGACTTCCAGTGCTCACAGATGTTCTCAGGATAACTATCAAGGGGTTTATAATTAATTAGAAAAGTGGGAGGGCACGGCCACAGGTGTGAACTGCCATTGATACTGGAGGGGGGATGGAGGGGCATGAGGCGTGCACAAAAGGACCGGAACATTGCTGAAGGGAGACGCACTTATGTGGATTGCAGGGGCGTGTTCTGCTTCAGGGAACCCTGCCTGGAGACACTGGACTGGCTAGGCCATGTGAGCAATGGCCCCTGCGTGGAAGATACCTTTGAAGTGTACATGGTGTTTGGCACCTTGGCCGTTCCCACCCAGCCAGCCCCCTTGGGAGGGTACGGCCACAGATGCAAACTGCCATTGTTACTGGAGGGGGGATGGAGGGGAATGAGGAGTTCAAAAACGGCCAGGAACACTGCTGAAGGGAGATGCACTTATGTGGATTGCAGGGGCGCAGTCTGAATCAAGGGAGCCAGGAGACACTGGGTCTGGGGAGGCCATGTGTACAATAGCCACTGTGCCGAAGATACCTTTGAAGTGTACATGGTGTTTGGCACCTTGTCCATTCCCACCCTGCCAGCCCTGCCAGGACAAGTGAGCGTGTCCTTGATTCACTGAAACATTTAAACAACTATTCGTAAAAGTTGATTTGTGTTTTATTTTGTTGTTGATGTTGATGGCACAAACATACTACAAATTGTATACTTCGGGTTGCAGCACAGTGTGGGAAAATCCCCTGTACTGATCGCTGTCACTGGGGAATTTGGCTCCAACGGCACTAGCCGCTGCATGCAGGTATTACTTGTCAAACGCGGTATCCAAGCCTCCCATGAAGCCACCATATAAACGCACGATAGGCCACCAGCATGTACCACCTGTGGAAGAGAAACATACAAACTGTATTTAAATGAACATGATAAGTGTACAAACCTTAGTTGAAAATGCAATCGTGTATCCTATGGCATAATTGCCAGTACAAATGTTACTTCATGGATCAATCAACTTGGGCTTTAAAGTGTAGACACATTACAAAAGTGAACACCCATGCAATCCATAAAGTTTGGGTGACAGAGAAATATTGTTTCTTGGTTGTACGTCAAAGACACATAAGATGACCACTATGATTTCCCCAAATCGCGAGAGATGTATTGAATTGCCAGACTACATTCATTTGGCAGTGATAGATCAAAGTTATGACAATATAGGAGACAAACATGAAATGTTAGTGGCCTAAGTGACATCACATCTAGAGTACACTTACTCGTTACTTGGATTGCGAGGGCGAATGCTGCGCGAAGTTCGTGCATAAGCACCATCATAATCCTCAACATGGACCTTGTGAGGCTGGCTGCCTTGAAGTCATTCAGCTCGGTAACGCATAGTGGCCGTGTCTCGTCTTCCGATATGTAGGCCAAGCATCCAGAGTTTTCTTTGCAGCAGCAGTTCTCCTCCTCGTTTGGCATGACCTTGCACCGATTGCAGGTACACCAAGTGGAGATGTCTTCCATGCGACTAGCTTCTGGCTCAGGATCCGGTGATTCGTCCTCCAACTGTCGTCCGATGCCCCATCGTTTACGCATCTTTCTCTTTTAACTAATTCTGCCTCGGCTCATACTGGTAGGGCTGTATTGTTGCCATTATACAACAAAATTAAAATAGATCTAGTACTAGTATCTGTTCGCACAGGCTACAAGCAACAAAGATAGCTGAACAGAGCAGAAACGAGTCACAGGATATACAAAAAAAAACAGTGAAATGATTGAAAAAGCAACTCTGATGTTGTCTGATGAGAAGCGGTCTGTTTATATTTATTGAGGAAAGAGATGTCCTGCCATTTCCATGGAGACACGTCATTAGCTGGCGCACAGAGAACGTTGACACGAGACGTGCATTCGCATTGTGAAATGGGGCGTACGCGTCTAGTGTTGTCAGCCTCAGGGGCGGGGGATATGATTTAGTGCCACGAGGATGTGGCAACGGATAAGATTAGCACAAGATGGCTGTGCCCCGCAGCCTGATTTTGCATGTGTAAAAGTGAGAAAAACTAAGATACGGTGCATAGGAAATGTTTTTACGATCAATCACAGTTTTCTTAAAACCACATGCCCAAACGCTCGGGACAATAATATTTTTGAGCGCACTATTCCTTTAAACTTAATGTCCCAATTCCTTTGTTAGGGTTTCTGTTTGCTGCTAATGGTACAGGGTATTCATCCTGAAGCGCCCCCGTATCCCATTTCCTTCTCTGGGCTCACCGGTTGTCTTTGGCAACTTCAGCGTCCCTGGTGTCTCTCCGGTTCCTCTGCAGTCCATCTGCTGACTGGGAGCGCTGCTCGTTGGCCCTCTCAGTTCCTGTCTTGCCTTTTGCGCCTTGAAACACTTGTTCGCGCCTTGAAACACTTGTGTATAGGCGTGTTATAAATGCCATATCATATCATATCTACTTCGCTCAGCGGTTCCTGCTGCTCCTCTTGGCAGCACAGCAAACACTTTTTAACACGACCTCCCTGGACTCCGTCATCTCCCATCTCCTTGCTTCGGACTGCTTCACCAGGGTTGGACTGGGACAAGAAATAGGCCTGGTCACCCCAAAAAAAGTGGCCCACCCCTCGCCTCAAAAAAGTGGCCCACCCCTCACCTCACGACCCTTGACCTCTTATGACATCACCAGAAGTGATGTCATTTGACCCCACCCCAAAGTGACATCCCGGGAAGCAATGTAACACGACTTTTCACCCCTTGACAAAACAGGAAGTGCCATCAAATAGCATTGTGCCTAAGTACACTAAATTACTGTGAATCCAAGCAGACGTCCAAGGCCATTTGATATGTTATTGTATAGCAGTTACGCTTAAGGTCTTTTTTTATAGAACAAATATGCGTACAATATCACCCAACCTGCGTTGGTACTCATTTATCAACCTTAGAAGGATTAAAAGGGTTTTTGAAACAAAAAAAAAAAGTTTGAAAAAAAAATGTTTTTTTTCAAATTTATTTTTCTTCCAAACCGGCCCAGGCATGGCCAGAAACCGGCCCCCACTCCCCAGGGACGATTTCGGCCCAGCCACGGGCCGAAAGGCCGAGGGGCCAATCCAACCCTGTGCTTCACTTCCTCCCATGTCCCAACCAGCATTGGGAGGCTCGAGACTCCTATTCTGCTCAGGTGTTGTGCTTTTGAATGTTCTGGCACCTGTCAGTAGTTTCCAACGACTAGACTGCAGCGTTGGTTTGCCGTTCTTAACAATCTTCATCACTCCATGCCTCTTCCTCGTCTCAGTGTTGTAAAAAGGGAGGCAGGAGTAAATAAGTCTCAGTACTGGTTGCCTCAGTGTTATACAAGGGAGGAGAACAGGCATAAGGTTGGTGATCAACAATTAGTGGAGGTTCTTTATCCACGTCACAATAGGCCATACAAGAATGGGGAAAATATAAATGGGTGCTATCCAGAACTATAAGTAAAGACTTCTTCTGACCCCATGGACTCACTTCGCTTCTCTGAGGGTTGTCCTGCCCCATGTGGCCCTCCCACAGATAGCTATCCCCAGGGTCAGAGTCAGGTAGCTCTGACTTTCCCTGGTCACATGAAGGGGCATTTCCCTTGGAGAAATCTGTGATGAGTTTGCTAGATTCATCACAAGCCCCATCTAGGGGTGGATTAGACCCCCCTGTCTCTAGTCTGGGGAGGAGGAAAGTGTTAGAAAAGATTTCTCTTTTAGGCCACGTTCCCTCCATATTCTATGGTCCCCCAAAACGTATTGCTTTGGTTTTACACCTTGTCCTGACTTTTTACAGAGCCTTTTGCTCATTTGTGATGGGGAAACTGAAAAGTCCTTCAGACTGTCCATACTGGGAAACTATGTTTCCCTTTTGTCTTTTGACATATTATCTGTTTGGGTAACTTTTTCATATTGCACACAGCATCCAATGCAGTGCAACAGGGATACTTTTGTATCACTGTAGAGTTACACCTAAGGGATTTTGGTTACTTTTAAATGTGGCTAAAGACATGCTGGTGGCAGCAGTACAATTTTGATATATTTTTAGCTAGCTCATTTGCGTTTAGCGTGTTTGGCTATTAACAGTGGCTAGTGTCCCATGACATTATTTGCTTTTTTTTGGCCATTGTCACACAGGTCAGGAATTCCGTTTTATGGTCATGTATTTGCCTGGCAAAGCTGCTGTTTTCACGGGCTAGTGCATGCCATGTGTGTATGGGCTCAAGAAGTGGGCTAGGGCTGTCTAGTCCCAATCCACATACTGGTATACTGGTGCCAGTATGTCTAGTGTGCATGCATGAGTCAGCCCCACAGGGGTCCCTCATTGGATCACTGCTGGTGTGCATGAGTGGTACAGATCTTTCTATCGGAGGGCTGAGTTTGATCTCTCACCGGAATTTGAGATAAGAAGAGGAGTCCTGCAGCCATTCCAGCAGAACAGAAGAGGAGCTAAGTATCCTGTGTAGCTGTGTAGACGATGGAAGACCGAGGACGAATCCTAAAGAGGCCTGGCGACCATTCCGCTGCTGTCCCCATGAAACCCTGCTGGACTACCTGATGTTAAAAAACCCTTGCCGGTGCTTCAACCCTTTGGAATGGAGGGACCAACCAGTTTCGATGCCTTCTCACGATCCTGCAGACTGGAATCTTCAGAAGTGTCTCTGGACCACCCAGTGGACTGACCAGCTCCGTTTTGGGCTACCGTGCTAGAAGTGTTGCCGCTCCAAGTTTTGGCTCGGAAATTTAGTGGTCTCCAGCTAGTCCTACAAGTTGCCTTCCTGCCAAGTTTCAGCATCGCAGCATCGATGGGTGTTGTTTCGGAAGGCTTCCTTTGTTCTCGACTACTGTGCTGCCTGCGGTTGCCCGTGTTAAGTGACTGTCGCTGGAACAGGCCTTCCTCCGTCTGGTAGTCTTCTGATGATCCCTGCATTGGTGCCTGCTGCATTTCTTCTCTGGAAAGGACTGTACTCAGCTCCGGAACCTGACCGGAAACTTCTTTGCACCTGCAGCTCCTGGGCATCTTCTGCTGGATCTTCTAGCAACCCCGATTTGACCTGCCAAGTCCTTTGGGAAAATGGGAAAATCGGGTTAAGGGCGGTGAGTAGTCGCAATTCTTACCGGTGCCCCTACTTCCTCCATTATAAAGTTTGTGAAGAGCTTTGATTTATATTCTATTCCACTGCTCTAGAAGCTAGAAAAAGTATGTTACTTAACTGTAAATCCCTTTGCAACACTTCTGGAACAATCCTCACACCCGCAGGAACGTTTCCCAACTTTGTCCCATCTTCTAAAAGTACTTTGTGAACTTTCTGTGCACAAGGCCCCATTCAACTTAGGGTTGGACTCATAAAGTTAGTGCATCTATTCCTGTGGACTGTTATACATTTGCCCAAGTATTTCCCTTCCCTTTCAGGTGTATTGGTGAATAGTATGCATTGTATTAACCAACTGTGACTGCATGACATGCATTACTTACCGTAATAGCATTTCTGATGATTGTATCTGCTTAGATTCATATGCTGTGCATATAGTCTGACATCTAGTGGTAATTCCCAAGTATTGCATCTTTCTTTCGAGGATCGATAGGGGACATAGACATGGGCGTGACTGTAACACTATCCCTAACATGACGTATAATGTACCCAAAATCCCTCAGGCGTCGACGTCCCTCCAATTGTGTTTTTTCTGCAATGAGGGAGCCTTATAGTCAGCGTGAGTGAGTACAGAGAGAGAAGGTGTAAGATGTCTATGTTCCTTCTACTCCATGAGGGGAGGAAGGTGGGCGCATGTGAATCTAAGCAGATACAATCGTCAGAAATGCTATTACAGTAAGTAATACATATCTTCTGATGCTTGTTAATCTGCTTTGAATCACATGCAGTGCATAGACTAGCGAGCAGTACCCAGAGATGGTGGTGGGATGCATGAAGGAACAGCAGCAAAGAGATGTTTTAGCACTGCTTGTCCCACCTGAGAATCAGACCTAGAGTGTGTATGTAGGCAGTAGTAAAGGTGTGTGCTGAACTCCAGGTTGCTGCTTTACAAATTGACTCAAAAGGAACATTTGCAGTGCATGCTATGGAAGCCCCAGTGCCCTGAGTAGAGTGTGCTCTAGGCTTGAAGGGCAGATCTGTCTTGGCTAGAGTTTAGCACAGTGTGATGCAGTTTACGATCCACTTTGAAATAGCTCATTTAGAGACAGGGTCCCCTTCTCTACCAGCTGCCACTGAAACAAAAAAAATGTTTGTTTTCCGTCGTGGTTTTGTCTTTTTCAAATAATAGATCACCGCTCTCCTCACATCAAGTGGGTGGAGGCTTCTTTCTGCCACGTTAGTGGGGTTCTGGAAAAAGGTGGGTAGTTATATTGATTGGTTCAAATGCAACTTTAAAATAAATTTAGGCACAAATCGTGGGTGAATGCGCAGGACCACCGTATCCTTGTGAATAGTGAAAAATGGGTCTTGAAATGAAAGGGCCTGCGCAAATCGTGGGTGAGTGCGCAGGATCACCTTATCCTTGTGAATCGTGAAAAATGGGTCTTGAACTGAAAGGGCCTGCAGTTCACTAACTCTCCTTATTGATGTGATTGCCACCAAGAAGGCAGTCTTGTAGGTGAGTGCTTTAAGACTAGCCTTATGCATAGGTTCAAAGGGAGGCCCCATTTAGTCTAGTAAGTACAACGTTCAGTTCCCATCCGGGAGCTGGCTTGGAAAAAGGGGGATGAAGTCTTTTATCCCTTCCATAAAAGCCTTGATTACTGGAATTTTCCACCACAAAACCTTCTTCTGGGACAGGGTGTATGCTGAAAGTGCAGCTAAGTGGACTTTTAAGGAATTGAAAACCAGGCCTGAATCTAGTAGGTGAGTTAAGTACAGGACAATCTGTGTTGGTGTGCATTCAATATGATTGATGCTCTTGCCAATGCACAAGATGACAAAGCGTTTCCATTTGCTGGAGTAGCAATGTCTGTTGTTAGGTTTTCGTGCTGCCCTAAGTATGTCCATACATCTTTAAGGGAGTTGGAGGTGCCAGAACTCTATGACCTCATGAGCCAGGCTGCTAAGTTGACTGGTTATTGGTGCATCTTGTGCACTATCTTGATGAGCAGGACAGTCGGCGGGAAAAGCATAGACAAATTTCCCTGACCATGTTATCCAGAACCTGTTCCCCTTGGAGCGGTTTTGCAGGTACCTTTTGAAGCCCCACTCTACGAAGACATTGAGAACAATCGCCACTCGTACTCTACGGGTAGTGGGAAGTCTCAGCTGAGTACAGCCGCCAGAAGATTGAGTTGCCCTGGAACGTGTTGTGACAGGAGGAACATCTTGTGTTTGAGAGCCCATTTCGATATGTTCTGTGACAGTTTGGATAGCCCTGGGGAGAGAGTGCCCCCTTGTTTGTTCAGGTAATACATGGCCGTGGTACTGTCTGTGAGGACTAGGACTGTCTTCCCCTGGAGATCAGTTTGGAATGCCTTCAAAGCCTTGAATACTGCTAGCAGTTCCAACAGGTTTATGTGGTTGGTTGCTACCGATGGGGACCACATGCCGTGCGCCATCTGATTAAGGAGGTGAGCCTCCCACCCTATCATAGATGTGTCCGTGATGAGAGTGGCTTCTACTGAGGGGGTGGTGAAGGTCTTCCCTTGCAAGAGGTTTTCCCTTGACCACCACTGCAGAGACTGCACGAGGGCTGCTGAGACAACCACTAGATTGTCCCATTGCCCTCTGGCCTAACACAATTGGCTCGAGAGTCACTCTTGCATGGGGCGCATGCGCAGACGTGCGTGTGGAATTAGGTAAATGCAGGAGGCCATCATCCCTAGCAATCGCATGGCTTTGCGTACAGTCACCTCGTGACTGGCTACATAGTGAGGAATCTGGAACAGTATGTTTTGAACCCTCTCGTTATAGGGAAAGACGAGGCTGTCTTTGGTCCGAATTAGAGCCCCCAGAAACTGTTTGACTTGGCTGGGGTCTAGGCTAGACTTTTTCTCATTGATCGAGAACCCTAGACTGAAGAGGAGATCGGTCGTCTTCTGGGTGTTTGTTAGGCATGTTCTGTACGAATCCCGTTTTAGCCAGTAATCGAGGTATGGGTAGATTGGGATGGACTGCCTGCGCAGGTGAGCAGCTACTACCGCCAGTACCTTCGTGAACACTTGTGGAGCCGAGACAATGCCGAAGGGAAGAACCTTGAACTGATAGTGCGCGTCCTCTGCCATGAACCTTAGGTACTTTCTGTGCGCTGGCAACATTGAAATATGAAAGTATTCCTCTTTCATATCCAATGTTGCCATGTAATCCCCCCGCACCAGCAGCAGGATTACTTCCTGCAATGTTGTCATTCTGAACTTTTGCGGTTTGACATATTTGTTCGCTGGGCGCAAGTCTAACGCAGGGCGCAAGGTGAGATCCTTTTTGGGTACAAGGAAGTACACTGAATAAATACCCTTTTTTACCTGATGAATGGGGTTGAATTCTGTGGTGCACTTTTCTCGAAGGTTCTGCACCAATTTCAGCAGGATTTGCAGGTGTGCTGGTAATAGGCGTCTGCTCTTTGGAGGATGGTATTGAGGTGGCCGGTGGAACTCGATACAATAACAGTGGGTGACGGTCTTGAGCACCCACTGGTCTGAAGTGATCCCCTCCCATGCGTGAATGAATGAAGGCAGCCGTCCCCCGACCGGGGAAGCATAGGAGGAGACCCGGAATGGCGAGTCATTTTGATGCATAGGCCGGGGAGCCTCTTGGGTGGAGTTTCTACCTCTACCTTTGCCTCTGCACTGTCCCCTTTGTTGATATTGGCTGTTGCCAGTTGAACCTTGTCCAGAGGACTATGGGGTAGCCCCTGCACCATATTCCCCTTGTGGAGAACAGGAGAAGGACTGACCCCGAAAGGAACAGTGAGAGTTTGCACCTCTGCGCTGTTGAAAGGTTTGGCTGTGATCTGATTGAGGAATTTTAATGTCTCATGTTCCTTCTTAGCCATTTCCAAGGCGTCATCCACAGCTTTACCAAACAAGTTGGACTCTTCTACTGGCTTATTTATCAAGGAGGCCTGAGTCTCCGGTTTAAACCATGAATTCTTTAGCCAGGTGTGTCTCTTGAAAAGAGTTCCCTGTCCCAGGGTGCATCCTGCTGTCTCAGCAGCATCTAGGGTGTTTTTGAGGATGTTGTGGGTCACCTGTCTACCCTCAGTCATGACCGCCAGCAGGCGTGATCGTGCGGGTTCAGGGACCTCTTGGAGGCCTTCTTGAAGCAGGCCCTATTGCACGTCGCTATAACTAGCGAGGAGGTTGTATTGTTCACAATTCTTGTAGAATAGGCTGCAGACGTGGTAATTCGTTTGCCAAGGGCATAGCGTTTCTTGCCGTCCTTGTCAGGGGAAGATCCACTGCCGTAGACAGTGGTACCCCAGCCCTTTTTTCTGGTGGTTGTGACAACCAGAATGTCTGGTGTGGCATGGCCTCGAATGTACATAGGGTCAGATGGAGAGAGACGAAACAGTTTCTCAACTCGAGGGCTGACAGCCCTTGTAAGGGAAGAAAACAATAAGGAAGAAGCAAGGCGCTTCTTAATAGAGTTCAGCAGAGAAATAGCTTGACTCATAGGATGTTTTTCTTTAAGAATGTCCACAACAAAATCAGAATCTTGAACCACCTCCTGTGTGGCGATTTGAAAGTGGTCTGCTGCCCTCTTCAGGATGGGGTATTAGTGTATGGGCATTAAATACCGTCTGATCATCTATTGGCGATGGCTGCCTTTGTTGAGGTGAGGAAGGCGGGTCCAGGCAAATAATGTCTGGATCTGGGATAGGACAAGGTGAGAGCCAAGGCACTTCATTGACTGGTTCATCTTTTCCCCAGTCTGGGCCCTGGTCAGTTGTGTCCTGACCAAAAGGATTGTCCTCATGAACAAAAGGATCCTGATAAGTCTCTTCTGGTTCAGAGAACTCGAATACCTCCTCCTGATGAGGTTGTGTATGAACAGGCAGCTTCTGCATCTTTGGTAAAATGGGGCAGGAGTCCTCCTCCCTAGGTCTCTTGGGAGTAATGTACTTTTCAGAAAATTCTATAAACTGGAACATCCTATCCATATAATTTTCAAACCTCTGCCTAGTCCAAAGGGATGAAGCAGATGGGTCTGGAGGAGGGATAGGCTCTTCAGAGGGGGGAGAATTACCAACTAAAACCTTAGAGAGGGCCTGGGATCCTTCAGAGTACTCCTCTTGACGAGAGGAGGTGATTCTGGGCCTTTCCGCTGCCGAAACAATAGCCGCGAGACTCTTGTGTAATTACGGCAGCTGTAAAATTGATTTTGACATGCCTGTAGGCGTCGCCGCAGTAGTCTTCTCCACCCGAGCCTTAGGAGCTGACGCGCTTTTGGATGGTGTGTCGGTACTCATGTGTTTTTTAGTGTGACGCCCTTCTGAGTAGAATGCCCAGTCACATGCCGAGAACTCAGTTGGAGGGAGGGCGCTGTACCGCGAGGTTCACAGGCACCGTTGAAGTTTTCGAGCGGCCTGTTGGCGTTTGGTGCCTCTTTGACGTATCCGTCAAGGAGGCCTTGGGGTTTGTGTGCTTTTCCTTGAGTGGTGTGTGTGAGTGCCCCTGTCGCTGGTGTGTGAACTCCCCATAACAGTACCGGTGGCCTGTTTGTCAGGGCCGGGCATCTGGGAACCGGTTCCACCGAAAGGTCTATGGTCTGCAGGTCAGAGCCACGGCTGTCGCTAGACTGCTCGTCACTCGAAACAACGGTGCCAACGGGGGAACAACTTTCGGCATGCATTGCGTATGCCGCCCACCGCTTTGTCCACCTATCTTTCAACATTTTAGGAGAAAAGAGTTTGCAGGACTTACAGGATCACTCGT
Organism: Ambystoma mexicanum; assembly: GCF_040938575.1. NCBI lineage: Eukaryota > Metazoa > Chordata > Amphibia > Caudata > Ambystomatidae > Ambystoma > Ambystoma mexicanum. Next base: position 90,995,035 of record NC_090937.1, on the reverse strand, counting down.
CGTGGTCACGAGATAAGCACCTATTGCATTTGCGATGGGTGTCATTCCAGGGATATTTTCCCTCTCCATAGCAGAGGTGAAAGGCAGCCAGACCAGAAAGGAAAGAGAGGGGAAAAGGAAATGCATTCTCAGAAAGAATCAACCCAGGGCCCCACTCTCTGTACTGTATGAGCCTGGCCGGAGGGCCGAGGCCACGCGGTCGACAGACGTTGATTGATACACCAGTCGCCGAACAGCATTGGATGTCTTCGGCGTAGGGGTCCACGAAGCAGTCGTCGAAGAGGAAAGTGAAAGACTTGATGACCATCGGTCGTGGGACAATGAAATAACTATTTTGCAATATCAACTCTAACGAGATTTGCATAAGGCCACCAACTAGTTGGGCGGAAAAAAACAATCTGAGAGACCTCGACACGCGAGGGATTTTGGGTACACTACACGTCACATTAGGGATAGTGTTACAGTCACAACCATGTCGACGTCCCCTTTCGATCCTCGAAAGAAAGATGCAATACTCTGCAAACACCACTAGATGTTGGACTATCGCATGAAATGCGATTCTAAGCAGATTAACAGGCATCAGAAATATGTTTTATATTTAGAGTGTTGTGTGATAACATTACTTGTTTCATTCATTTTCATAGTGTGTTTTTGGGCCTACAATAAACAGTATTTTTGTACTTACCTGTTAAAGTATAATCATTGGGCCTCATTACGAGGAATGCGGTAAGGGGTTAACGGCGCCGGTAAAGGTGCCGGAGCCGTTAACCCCTTACCGCCCCATTACGAGGTCTGTTCGCGGGACCCGCTAAGGACGCCTTGTTTTACCAGGCGTCCTTAGCGGGTCCCGCGAGCAGACCAGGATGCTAACAACGGGCCCGTCATTAACGGGCCCGTTGTTAGCATCATCCCCATTCCCATTGAGCCCTAAGGGGGCTTAAATGGGAATGGGGATGTACTGGGTCCAGGTTCCCTGAATGGGGAAATAACGGGCACTCCAAGGTCGGAATGGCCTGATGTTTCCCCATTCAGGGAACCCGGACCCGGTACCCGGTATGGGGGTAGCAATGCCGCAAAAAGCGGCATGGTTACCTCCATCCTCGTAATGAGGCCCATTGTATATTTCACTGTGTGGACTCATTGTGGGCCCTCAACCTCACTCACCTCTCCTACGACTTAACCTTGACCATTCTTCAACGCTAACTTTGATTGGTTTGGCTACACTCCCAGAGTTCCCCTGTTCACTATAACTAGGGTGACTTCCTAAAACCTGTCCACCAACGTGTTAAGATGCAACAATGCGATCTTTGGATGGGATCTTGTCATGTCTACTCTCAGAGTCCCTGACAGTTCATACGAGCGAAGTGGGATAAGATGGTTTGGCCAAAGATGTCAGTGCCGAGGTGGAGACCATCAGCGCTGATGCCACCGGTGGTGGGGCCGCAGCCTCTGGGGCCTTGACGAAGATGCCAAGCATCTTCTGCCTGAAGACCTCCCATTCCTCTGGAGTAAGGGATTGAGTTGGAAAGGGTACCTGCTGTGCCTGATCCTCTCGGACTTCCCTGGAATGGTGGCTCCCCTTCTTCAAAGACAAAGAAGAATGGTGCTTTGAAAAGCTGCTTGGAGATCAGGATCTTTTGCAGTGCTTCTTCTTTTTGACCTTTCGAACAGGGGACCGATCCTCAGCACTGTGGTCCGTGCCTGGCACCCTCAGCTGGTTCATTTGTCACCCCTCTCCTTGTGGAGAAAAATGAACAGGTTTGCCTCATGCTCTCGAAGTGCCTTTGGATGCATCGATTGGCACGACACGCAGTACTGCGTGTTGTGGCCTTTGCTGACGTTAAAAACAAATGCGATGCAGGTCCAAAATGACCATTTGGCACCCACAGTGGACGCAGGACTTCAATCCTTAGGACTTTGCTGGATTCAGCATATCAGTGAATAAGAACGAGAAGCGCAAAAATTGGAAGAGCAGTGTTCCTAAAGCAAGCAGAGTGTGCAGAAAAGGAAAATGAGGTTCACGGGGCCCAGTGCCTCTATATATACTAGCCCTGATGTCATGTCCACTGTGGGGCATGTAGAGGAACTGGGTAGGGACGTTTCCAAAGAGCAGTTGTGCTGGGTGATGGAGGATATCAAAGATGAGGAATCAATGGGACAAAGGAGTCCAATAGAAGTAGTCTTTGCAATCATTGTTGGACTTGCTGTGTAAAAAAAGAGAGAGAGGTGATTGTTAGTTGAATACATCGCAGATGCAAAACCTGTAGTGTTGATGTATGCATGTTGGAATTACCCAGAACCTGAGTGCCATTCTTCTTCTATGAGTTTGACAGAAACTTGGGAGAATGTTGTCAATAGACGAGAGCCAAAGATCTGATAGATCACAGTGCTTTGGGCCTGGTTAGTAACTCTTGGGGGACGTGTGTGTGTGTGTGTGTGTGTTGTGTTGAATTCCTTGAGCGCCCTGTGAGGATAGCAGGCCACTAAGGAATGGGTTGGCTGGCTCCTACCCATTTGCCTCCATGTGGGTGGAAGAAGCAGGTTCCCGTAGGCCTGCTACTCTATATGAGACGCAATACTCCCCAATCCGATAGCACTAAGGCAGAGAAGGATTGGGTGAACTACTAGTTCCAGAATGCATCAAAGACGATGCAAGAAAGATTAATCCTGAGAATGGTGCAAGGAGTCACAAACTATAATGTTTCCCAGGTGGCGAGGGCCATGGTGGGACAGAGGCAGAGGAATATCTTGAACTGTACCCCAAACAGTAACCTTGTTGTCTTTCCTCATGTGAAAGCACAAGTGGGTGAAAGACAAGAACAAAACTGTGGCATCCGTGGAATTCTCGAAGAAGATCCTAGAATGTTACTTGGAGAGGGATCAGGAATTTGAGCACTATGTACAACACATCCCAGCCTACTCGAAGCCCAACACAACCAGCAAGACAATCAAAGTGCAGAACGATGCAAATGCATGGTCCGCGTCCAGAGTGATTCCATGATGGAAGTGAATGATGTACCGCTATTTAACTCCTCACTAGTGTCAATTGTGAAAAATGAGTCAGAATTAAAGCATAACCAATCACAGAGTGAAGAGAATACCATTCCAATATGAAAAGGTGTTTGAATTTGAAGAATCACCAATCGAATCCCTTAGTTTGATTGCCTAGAGGGAACAGCTCATTAGAAAACAGAGAGGGAGTCAAACCATTTCAGGGCACTATAAAGCCGACTGGGAAGGCAGAAAGGCATGTGTATCATGGCTTCTTTGACCCAGGGGAGATCATACCCGTAGAAATGACTCAAAGGAAGAGTATCCATTTTGCAGAGGAAGCAACTCCCTTGACTCCATTTGCCAAATGGAAGTCTGTTCCTGAGGGGTTATCCAGAAATACCCTGGGAAAGTTTCGCACAGAATAAGGAACTTCCAGCTTACAGTTTGTGCGTAAAGATCCCTGTCCAAGAGACGCACAGTCCAGGGACTGAAGCTCATCTTTTGCCACCTTTAGGGAACTGGCGGGCCGTAAGTCTAGACCAGACATGGGCAAACTACGGCCCGCGGGCCACATACGGCCCGTTAGGCTTTTTAATCCGGCCCGCCGAACTTGTCCAAATTATAGTAAAAACCTCCTTTTTTTCCCCTTTCCCTGCAATGCCCACGTTTCCCCAATAGATGGCGCACTCAAAACACATTGACCGTTGTTGGAGTGGCGCGTATTTCTCTTTATTTCACTTTAATTTTCACTTCGTTTCACGTCACCATTAAGCCCTTCTGTAAAAATGAGCGGACCAAAGAGAAGGAAAGTGGACAGCGAATGCCGAGTGTTTAATAAGGAGTGGACAACAAAATACTTCTTCGCTGAAGTCCGATCAACGGCTGTATGTCTGATATGCCAAGAAGCTGTTGCGGTTTTCAAAGAGTACAATATCAGCCGTCACTTTGCCACGAAGCATGCAAACTATGCTAGCAAGCAGTCAACACAAGAACGGGCGGCTACTGCTCAGAGGTTGGCAGCTAATTTACAGAGTCAACAGAACTTTTTTCACCGACAAACTGCAATTCAAGAGTCAAGTACCAAGGCAAGTTATTTGCTGGCATTCAAATTAGCAAAGGCTAGCAAGCCTTTCTGCGAAGGCGAGTTTTTGAAAGAGTGCATGGTAGAGACAGCAGGTCTCTTGTGTCCGGAGAGCAAAGCCAAGTTTGAAAAAATCAGTTTAGCACGCAGGACAGTGACTCGCCGCGTGGAACTGATTGACGAAGATATAGTCAGCGAGTTAAACAAAAAGGCGGAGTCCTTTAAGTTATATTCACTAGCACTGGATGAAAGTAACGACATAAAAGACACTGCTCAGCTCCTAATTTTTATCCGAGGGATTAACGACAGTTTTGAGATAACGGAGGAGCTTTTGAGCATGGAATCACTGAAAGGGAAAACGCGAGGAGAGGACTTATATGAACAGGTGTCTGCTGTCATCGAGAGAATGAAGCTACCTTGGAGTAAACTTGCCAATGTCACCACGGATGGATCGCCAAATTTAACTGGAAAAAACATCGGGCTGCTGAAAAGAATCCAGGATAAAGTGAAAGAAGAAAACCCTGACCAGGATGTTATTTTACTTCACTGCATCATTCATCAGGAGTCTCTGTGTAAGTCTGTATTGCAGCTTAATCACGTCGTGGATCCAGTTGTAAAACTTGTTAACTTCATACGAGCAAGGGGACTTAATCATCGTCAGTTCATTACGTTCCTGGAAGAAACTAATGCGGATCACCAGGACCTACTTTACCACTCTCGCGTCCGCTGGTTAAGTTTGGGGAAAGTGTTTCAACGAGTCTGGGAGCTCAAAGACGAGATTCGCTCATTTTTTAATTTAATGGGGAAATCCGAAGAATTCCCCGAGCTGAGCGACACAAACTGGCTTTGTGACTTTGCGTTTGCTGTGGACATATTTTCACACATGAATGAGCTGAACGTGAAGCTACAGGGGAAAGATCAGTTTGCGCACGACATGTACACAAATGTGAGAGCCTTCAAATCCAAGCTGGTTTTATTCTCCAGGCAAATGTCAAACAAATCTTTCGCACATTTCCCCACACTAGCCGTGCAGAAAGAGGCCGCCCGAAATGCGAAGAAATACTGCAAATCACTGGACGATCTGCACAGAGAATTTTGCCGTCGGTTCTGTGATTTTGAAAAAATTGACAAGTCACTTCAACTGGTGTCCTGTCCCCTGTCACAAGACCCCGAATCAGCACCGCAGGAGCTGCAATTGGAACTGATCGATCTTCAGTCTGACTCCGTCTCAAAGGAGAAGTTCAAGTCTCTTAAACTGAATGACTTTTACGCTTCACTTAACGAGACGTTTCCAAACCTCCGGAGGACGGCGCAGAAGATGCTGGTGTTGTTTGGCTCGACCTACGTGTGTGAGCAGACGTTTAGCGTCATGAAAATCAACAAAGCCCATCACAGATCCAAGTTAACTGACCAACACCTCAGATCTGTCCTGAGAATTGCCACAACAAAACTAACTCCAGACTTTGATGCACTGGCAAAAAAGGGAGACCAACAACACTGTTCCCACTGAAATGGTGAGTTTTTCTGCTGTGTTATGAAAAAATGCATATGGAAAGTTTGGAAGTGCGTCTTTTAATTAAGAGCTATGCGCATTTACGCACAGCAGCGGTACAGTAGCTTAATTAACACGCCGCACATCGCTCTTAATTTAAATTTAAATTTTCAGCTGCAGGTAGGATATTTAATACAGCCTATGTCTGTGTGCTTGGCAACGATACACGTGTACTGTTTGCGCGTGAAGGCGAGGGCGTCCGTGGCGAGTTTGTAGAGCGCGCGGTCAGGACAATCCATCCATGATTTTGCGGAGTTTAACACAAGTAGATATTATTGAGCTTGAGTATTTCGTTGTGTAATAATATGTTTTGAATGTTGAAAGTGATTCCATTTTTCAATAAATGTTGATTTCTTTAACTTTGCACCTTCGATTGAAACTTATTAAAAACAGACGCAATCTTGATAAATCACAGTGCGTATGTTATTTTAATCTATTTACATTTCCTCCTCACAGTATCTGCGAAATAGTATGTAAATGCCATATCTTGCATATTCCTTGAGACAAATTTATTAACTGATAAGGGCTATTTTTCACATTTGAAAGACAGTTAATAAATTGGGTTGTAGTGTTCTTACTGTGCTATGAGGTTTGCACACACTACATTTAATGCTTTAGTATATCCGGCCCAAACACTCCCTCCAAATGCACCTGGCCCGGCCCCTCTATCAAATTTTAAAACCCATTGTGGCCCGCGAGTCAAAAAGTGAGCGTTTACTTGCAGAGGAAAACGTTCGTTTTTGTGCCTGACTTCGATCCAGCTACACGCTTCCTGGAGGAGGCGTGTCACTCAGCACGTGACTGTGTCACGTGACCTGGCGCCACCTTAAAACCCGGAGGCTACCACCCTTGTGGCTGTAAGCCCGGTGGAAAGAAGCCCATTGGCTGTTATACGGCTGTTGTACGCAGTGGACGCAAATAAGCCGTATGATGGGCCCCCAAACACGCCAAAAACAGAAAACACGAACACAGTCCGAACGAGCGGATCATCCCTTGCAGGCATCGGTATACATCGCTGAGGAAAATACCTCGAGGGTCAATGATGTAAATGAGGTAAGAACTGTTACATTAAATGTGCCTACATTGTCTCAAATCACACAAACTGAAAATGGCGGACACATAACGCCACTATATACAGTAAGCTCCTTGCTTACTTTGACAGAAAATCTTATTATTAATGTCAATTTACTAACTCACTGCCGACTGAAATTGACGCCAAATGCAACACGCGAACAAATACTTCTACTGCCCTGCGCTCTATGCTTAACGAGGCAAGCAAGAAAGAGTTCTCTAAGTGCTGCATACACAAAATTTGCCCAAGTACACGAAAGTGTAGATGTTCTGGATAAAACAGCATTAGCGGAGAACTGCAATAAATGTGAAATCTTTACAATCCGGTCCGTGACTTTATCTACTGGCTCTACGACCCGAGTTGCGGAACTGAGAACGCAGGATAATGTGTGCGAGATAAATACCTCCTTGATCCAGTCTCCTTTCGATGTAACGGATTCAGAACTATTGTCAATCCAAGTGTCTGCAAACACCTTATCCATGTCCCCCCTAAACCAATCAAATGGTCAGGTAGACAAAAATACTGTACAGAATAAATCTCAAACTAAAGAAGGAGCTATGACGCCCATGATGGTAGCAACTGCAAAACTGCATGAAGCTGAATCTAACGTGCTAATGTCATCATATGCCTCCCGAGGTTCCATAAAAACTGGACTTGTAAACCGCAAACAGAGCTCAACTAAGTCTAACCTGTTACACTCTCGTCTACCTATAACAGCAAATAGCACCGGAGAAGTACATGAAGTGGAAACTTGGAACCCACATGAAATTTCTACAACACCTCAATCACATCTGCTTAACATAGAAACAAATCCAATACCAACTTTAGAGACCTCATTAAAAGCTCTAGATCCAGTAGGACGAGAGGCACGTCTGACAGAGAGGCTAACTGCTGATTACAATGCCATCAAAGAAAAACTGATACAGAGTTTCGGAGAAAAGTCCAACTCTAAGCATGTAAATCGTATAATAAGCAGATATAGCCCCAATAACATCTGCCGTCACTCTAAATTTGGTTTTTTTGATCAGAATCTTCCAAACCACAATTCAACAATTGATTACACAATCATCGGTGATAAAAATGTTGTAAAGACAGTTGAGATGGAGAATCTAATCCAAATGAATGAAGACGAGGTAGAAAATGAGTCTCTACAGCAACGTAGGAAGAGACGAGATTCCATGGCCAAACAAACACATGAAACGGCGCCAAAACTTACAGCTGCTACTTCTGCACAGGATCAAATGAATAAATCCAACCTGTCAGTAGCAGCTGGCATTCAAATCCACAATAATGTATTGGCCGCCACTTCTTTGGCGCTAATCCCGTTCGTAAAACTGTACGAGAGTCTAAATGAGGCTATAAAAGAGCAGAGTACGCAAATTACTCAGCTTATCTCAAAAGTTGACAAGATGGAACATATGAATAATGCCTTGCTGCAAAGAATGGACAGAGAGGCGGAGACGTCCTCACAATGGCAATATCGCCTTGGAGATCTTCTAGCAAGTACCCACGTGGATAATTCCACCTTAATGGCCGCAACGCTTGAATGTATGAAATGGGCAAGGCACAATATTCCAATAAATACGGAACAATTACCAGAGCACTTAAATGGAGCTGTCACGCTGAATAAAACAACTCCTGCTCCTAAAATCACAAACTCCGCTTCAGCTGCGGCCCATCTCTCAAAGAACAATCCTCAAGTGGAGTCATCTAGTTCTAACAGGAATAATAGACAACTCCAGGAAATTCCTGCTCAAGCAGTCAAAACTAAACCAAATACTGAAGCCCCGCTGACCTGCTCAACTACAAATACTAGTAGGGCACTTGCAGACAGAAGAACAACCTCAACGGTACAAATACAAGAAACCCAGACCTCCTCTGATGCTGCAGAAATAACAGATCCGACCCACTTGGCTATAGAGATCGGAGAACCAATACAATCACTGGAAACTCACAGTGCGACTGGAATTCAAACACTACCGTCTACATCGAGGCTCATAAACTCGTTTGACATCTTTAAGGGTGGAGCAAAAAATTTTCACGTGGACAGCTTAAAGATACCAACACTGTCTGAAAAGAAGGTACGATTGGCTCCAAAAAAGCAAGCAACCAATCAAGCAAAAAAACGTAATACTAATGTAAAACAGTTTGTAAGAAATATAGTAACTCCACAAAAGCTTGCGCTGTTCGAACGACCTACAAAAGAGGCTGCTGTAGATAATGTCATCATTGTGCAATCAAAGGAGAGACGGAATAAATTGAATGATGCAAAATCATCGTCAATACAAAAACAAAATCCAAATAAGCGTGCTCGTCTAGATTCGATTTCTGCACAAGATGAGGACTCAATAGACCTATGTGACCTCTCAACTTACTCAATTGACTCTGACAGTTCTTCTTTGACCTTATCTACAGAGACATTGAGTAAAAGACAACCAATTGGACCAAGCAAAGTACTCTCTAGGAAACTTATAGGTGATGAGGATAAAGGGCATAGAAAGGTCACCATGTTTCCTCCTACCTTTGATACGAACTCCTCGGAACCTAATCAACCTAGAACACACCAAGTTACAAACAGAAAAATGGTATCTGAATCATTACAAAATTTCAATCCGAAAATGACTGCTGCTCAGCGAAATAAACAAATCTCATTAAGAATAAGTGAAAGCGATGGACGTCAATCTAGCTCCAAATATCATTCTTGGAGAATTAGAGTGGAAAATGTGATGTCTGATGATAAAGATGTTAACTTAAACAGAAGAAACATTATGAAACTACTGCATATCATCCCTTCACTCCGTACAATTACATCAGAAGACATTCAAATTGTTGAATACATTTCAGAGGAATCCGCTGACAAAGTTTTCTTACATATTAATTCATCAGCAGTGGAAAAAACTCTTTTTGCTGCACAAGATGAACTGCTGGCCTTTGGTTTTGAAATACACTCAGAGAGAAATATGTTAAATTATGGGAAAAGTGATGAAATAAAATCAAGAAATGATTGTCGTCGCGAAAAATTGAGGAACCAATTGTCATTGCGAAAATGTGGAGTAGAAACAAAACCTACATGGAAAAATTATGATGAAACCATAAAACGAGCTACATCACAGAAAGATCAACAAACATAACCATCACCAAAAACGGATATGGAAAAATGCGGGATCCTCTCTTGGAACACCAGAGGATTCCTTCATCTATTCAATGAGTTCCCTAAGGCCTTAATAAATAATTTTGCCATTTGTCTCCAAGAAACATGGCTTCGAGAAGTTCCATCGAAAGACGGTTATTCCATCATTCTAAATAAAGCAGGAAAACATCAACGTGGGAGACCTTTCTCTGGTTTAATCACAATGGTTAATAATGCCTATGGATGGGAGGTCATTCAAACATTCATGCCAAACCTCTTTGTACTAGGAACTCTACTACAGCTGAGCCAGAAGGAAAATATACCCTCCCCACAACTGCTAATTATCAATCTTTATTGGAACCCAGCCATGATCTCTACTGCAAGTTTCATTAAATCAGTAACGGCAATTATTGATCCCTATTTAACATCAGATTTGGAGACCATTATAATAATATGTGGAGACTTTAACTTCTCATGGCTCGAACTACCTCCCAAAAATAAGACTGAACAAACTGTAATACGAACTAGAGGAGATAAATGGTTAGAAGCGATGCAATCGAGAAACTGCGAGATGGTCAATGGTTCAATTAAAGGTGACATTCCCCCAAACTCTACCTGGAACAAAGATAAAAGCCAAAAAATATTAGATTACTTTTGGATCTCTGCTTCTTTCTGGTCAAAAGTTACAAAAATGTCAATAACTAAAACAGCAGCGAGTGATCATAGTATATTGGAATTAATCTGTATTCTAGAACAGTGCATAACATCAGCACAGTATGATTTACCTCTGGAAGCGAATGAGGGGCTGAGTAGGCTACGAATCAAAAACCATCACATCCGTCAGCTGAGAGATGGCCTTAAGGATGACATAACAATAACTTCTGACAAAATAAACTATGCACCTTTGCTAATCCAATTTGGCACTACAAAAAAACAAACTCACAAAACTTCGCAAACTCAGAAAAAATATATATATAGTGCACAGGTAAATTTGCAAAAGAAACAAATGACCAAAAGCATCAGGCAAATCAACAAGAAAGATATTAAGTCTTTTGAGAAAAAAAGGGAAATCCAAAACTGTAAAACGAAATACCGAAACTGGTTAAAATCTTTCAAGATAATCAGAGATCAAGAACGAGCTGAAACAATGGTAGGCCTAATTATTCAGCGGAACTCACGAGACATCTGGAAAATTTTAAATAACAACAACACTCAAGATTCTGGTTTCATTAATGGAATATCAAAGCTTACCTGGGAACAACATTTTAGGAAAGTATTTGTAAGCACTTCAATTTTAAGCAGCCCAATACAACAGATAAATCCGGTCACATGGGATGTATGTGAATCTAGAGAAAAAATTCTTACTCAAATAACACAATTGAAGAATTCTCGTGCAGCGGGCCCTGATGGGCTAACAAATGTTCTATTAAAAGAAAAAAAGGAGCTTTGGGCCGACTTTATTGTAGACCTGTTTGAGCTAATTTCAGAAGCTAGGATGATACCGTGCTCATGGAGGACTGCAATTATAGTACCAATATTCAAGAAAGGCAATAGGGAGAACCCGGCCAACTACCGCCCAATTGCCCTCTTGGATATAATAGGGAAAATCTTTGCTACTTGCTTACAACAAAAACTCTCCAAATGGGCATCTTGTAACAACTTATTGGATAAGCGACAAACAGGTTTCACAAAGGAGGTCGGAACTGAAATCAATCTCTTCATCTTAAACATACTTAAACTTGAATCATTGAAGAACAAAGGGAGCATCTTCATAGCATTCATAGATATGCGGCAGGCATTTGACCAAATCAATCGCACAAATCTATGGGAAAAATTAACATCATGGTCATGCCCTCCAAATATTCTCCATCCACTTATGGCCCTACACACAGGTACCTCAATAAAAGTCCGCATCGATAATAAAGGCACCGTGACAAATGAAATTCCAACCACCAAAGGAGTGAAACAGGGATGCCCCTTGGCAGCCCTACTGTTTAAGTTATACATTGCTGATCTACCAAAGGCCTTCACGAATATTCGCTGCTTTCCACCGAAAATAAATAACCAACCTATTAGTTATGCGACATATGCCGATGACATTGTATTATTTGATCAAACTAAAATAGGACTCCAACGTCTAATACAAGCATTGGTTATATATCTGCAGACAAACGGTTTGGAAATAAATGCTGGGAAATCAAAGATCATGTCCTTTGGACCAGCAAAGAAAAGATTGGCTGAGAATTTCAGTTGGTATGCGGCTGGAGAAAAGATCGAGACTGTACACACTATACGTTATCTAGGGATACAAATAAACAAATCCATCAGAGAACAAGAATGGAGTTTAGATTTGAAGCATCGTATGACTTCTTTCACCCTACAAGGAAAACGCCTACATAATGAATTTGGCAAATTTACCCTGATTCCAGTCTTAACCTTCTATCGACAAAAAGCCATTCCTACTCTGACCTATGGGGCGGAGGCCGGACTAAACATCGATAATCGTATTTGGGCAGTTTTGGAAGGGCAATTTTGGAGAGGAGTTTTAGCTCTGCCAAGCTGTGTGTCTATTGTTGCAATAAGACATGAACTAGGCCTTGATCCCTTAGACGGCCTGATTCTTTGGAAGTCCATTGTTTTGTTACGAAAAATGAACCTAAAAATAGTCGCTCCAGCCTATGAGATCTTAAAACAAAAAGAAGATAAACAATATTCAGGGATGATACATATTTGGGCTACGAAAATTAGGAAATCTCTAGCGGTCATGGATATCTCTTGGGAGTCTGTATGTAACACACCACAGATTGCAAAAAGAAAACTGAGATCCTGGTACTGGATAAAAAACGAAGAACGTCGAATGGCAATGTCATCTTCGCTTAATTTAGGCTTGACATGTAATACTCTTGACAAGCTGCCCAAATACTTAACAAGATTTCCGTCAAGATACCATCGCAACAAATTTTTAAGATTTCGGCTAAATTTATATGAAACTAAAGAGATAATGTACCTGAGACACTACAAAGAGATAGATGATAATAAATGTAGGCTCTGTAAAAACGAAGTAGAATCACTTAAACATCTAGTCTCTGATTGTGACCAGGTGGCGACTCAGCGTGCATTTTTCTTTAAACATCTAACAACTGTCCAACCAACGGACCATCTGTGGTGCATGCTGGTAGCTGGAAATAATGTTAAATCAATTTGTGCAGTGGTAGATTTTCTCGATAACATCTTGGAGAAAGCCTTGAGCTGAAAACAAACTTTCCATCTGAAAGAGCCAGAAGAAAACAATGAACCTATAAGAGAGCTAATTGATGACAAAGAAAGATGATGAAATTTTGTATGAATTTTTGTAATTGAAGTTGTGTAAATAACTAATTGTTACAAGTAAAATAAAAAAAAAAAAAAAAAAAAAAAAAAAAAGTTTGCCCACCCCTGGTCTAGACCCTCCAACAGCAAACCAAAGAGTGAAGGAGGAGAAACTGACCCGTGTCAAGAGTGTACAGAAAATATCGACTTCCCGACAAAGACTTTGATAAGGGTGGAGAAATACCAATCACTAGCACTGCAAGTCAAGATCTGGGAAGATAATCCTGTTTTGAATCCTTAGATTCAAGGAAAATACCCGTTTTCAAGCCTGAAAACTAAGCTCTGTGAAGAGATGTTTTGTGAAAGCCAAGGTCTTGGAAAAACATGTTGCAAACTCTGAAACCTAAGGTCTGAGAAGCAATCTATTGTGAATCCCAAAAGCCAAGGTCTAGGAAAAGACCTATTATGAAATTTGGAATCTAAGGTCTGGGAGAGACAAGACATATGAAATACTTTTTGTGGACTCTGAAACACAAGATCTAAGATAAGAACTCTTGTGAGTTCTACAAGTCAAGTCCCAGGAGGAACCAGTGGGGGAAACTGTTGAGAATCCTACAATCACCAAGGTCCTGGAGGGATCCGACAGTCTAACAAGGCCAAGAAAGAGACCTGCTAATAACCAACAGAATCCAAAGGCTCGGAGTGGCTCCCAAGCAATGGTGATTATGCCGGAAGTCTGAAAAGGAAAGCAGAGTGGTCCAGGGGGAAGACTAGGCTGTGTACCTGCTATGAGAAGCTTTGCTGAACACGCTATTGTTTATAATACTAGAGTAGGGAAGGGCTTATTCAGAATAGGTTTGGGACTATTACTTCAGCCAAACCTTGCATTTCTTTGTGTGTTTTAGAGTAGCGTAGTCAAAAGGTTAAGGACTCACAAATGATAGCGTTGCGTTTCTGTTGCCACCTTTGGTGCAAGTAATGGGATGTGCTGGTGCATCCCATCGCTTGCCCTAAAAATAGGAGCACACCAATTCACAAGGTGCACCAAAATGGGTGCATGAGATGCCATTTATTCACCCTTGGCACATTTGCACAAATCAGGGGGCGTTTCTGCACATTTAAACGCGCACCATGAATTCACCAACAGGATGTGCTTTAAAAAGAAATGAGAGACATTCCCATGTTCCTGTTCTTAACATTTCTGATCATGTCATGCATTTTTCTTGAAGTGTGACATCTGTGGTTTAAACTGGGTTCTTTAAGGGCCTGTCACTTGGGTGATGGGAGCATGTCCTACATTAGTGTCCGGAGCAAGCACGAATGTAAGGGGGCAGATCAACACATCTTTTGCACTGCTAACCAGCTCCCAAAAAATGCACAGGTCACCTTTGAGAATAAGATGACCTGTACATTTCGAGCATTAGTGCAAATGAAACAAGCCCATTTTCTGTGATCATTTTATTTGCGGTACTTTTTGAGAATTTGCCCCTTTCAGTTTTAAATTAGGGCATCTTAAATAGAGACAAGAACATACACATTTAAGGGATATTATCAGGATGGGGGAAGACCCTTACTACAACTACCATTTTAGGATGTGCTGATCCACACTTCAACCCAATTGTTTGTGTTATGGTTAAACTCCTAAAATAAGCAGGCATTCCTCATGCGCCTTGAACAGGATCTTCTCAAATTCCGGAAGCACTTTAAGACTTTCCTCTTTTCTTCCTCCTTCTCTCCTCTGCTAGTCCCACAGCCACTGAATCGGCGTCCTTGACCTTTATGCATCTTCAGGGCCTTGACCTCCCACACGAATTCTTCTCAGCTCCTGTCTTTCTATAGCACTTTGCATCTGCACGCCCACCCTCCGCTCTGGAGACTCGCACTTACACCTCCCGCGGCCCAGGCCGTGTAGCAGTCAACATTCCTAGCACTTCGTACATGGCTCTCCCACAAGCTTGGACTCCCCAGCACTTACCCCCTCGTCCCTCTTACTTTCTGCACTTGCACGTTCTGAATACTCACAAGGCATAGTAGGTTCATCCTTCTTCCTCTTCTTTCTCTGCTCTTAATATTGTATTGTAATGTATTTGCCACCCCCCCTGCCCTGTGAGCGCTTTGAAACAGTATATTCTTATTGTATAAGCACCTAACAAGCAAACCATAAATAAATAAAACCATACCTTATAACAAATACAGTTTATAAATACAGTAAAATCCTTGCATTGTGTCTTGCGTCTAAGTGCTTGTCCTACAACAGTGTGTAGTGTAATGTGGTAGGTGTTCTTAGAGGGGTTCACCAGGGAAGGGGGGAGTAGGTCTTACATGGCAGATAAACCAGATGTCGTCCCTGCACTCCTCGCTCTGCCATTATTTAAAGAGGTCCCATTTCATTTTCTCACTTTGCCACTGTCAATCTTTCTCCCCTCTCTTCTTTCTCCCTCTCTATGTCTCTCAAATAGATGTATGGTACCCCATGTGCAAGAATTATCTGGAAATTGGTAGCTAAGAGGAGGGGTAGTCTAGAAGCTTCACCTAATTATTATATGCTACATGTGAAGGGTTATGGAAGGCAAGAACCTTTAGTTCAGAGAAACGGCTGCATGGAATATGTGGCCTCAATGCATTCATTTCACCTTCCTAAGGTTGTTGGTTGGCATGCTGAGAGTCACAATCTAACTTCCTCAGATGCTGTGCTCTGTGGCCAGCTGGGACTTTGCCTATTGGGGCAAAACCTGTCGGGACAGTGAACGGTGTTGTGAGTTGATTGTCAGGGCTGGAGCTAGAATCCCTGGACGCTTCTCCCCCAGGGCTACATCTGTGTCTCCCATAAGCCTCAAGCTACTTGCACACAGTCACAGGGCAAGATGAAATTCCCCACCACTTTCACCGGCCCTCTGCATGGGATTCATCTCAATGAAATTGAGGAGCAGGAAAGATGGTGCAGTGTGAATTTCTTGAAGAGCCCCACAAAGATGGGGGTGCCATCCCTTAGCCTAAAAGAGGTGCAGAAGCTGAAGAAAGATGAAGAGAAGCATGCTGACAGTAAACTAAAGAGCATACATGCATTGGAATAAGATGGCCACTAATAACACTGCAATGTAACATTTCCAGTATCTTAGCCCCTTGGTAGGTAATGCTCTCGCCCCAAGCTCCTTGAAAAGCTTTGTGCAACAGCAAAATAATGAAACCAGGGAAAAAGTTGTCTGTGGTATTCATCTCAATTTAAGGGCTGTCTTTCCAGAGATAGGGAGGAGTAGTCTGAAGTCAAAATATGCACACAGTGTGAGCTGTCCCCATGTAAGGTATGCTAGAGCAGGAAGATACTGCCTCACCCTTTAACAGCTATTTACACTACGCATCTTTCTCTTTTAACTAATTCTGCCTCAGAGTACTCTGGCTCGTACTGGTAGGGCTGTATTGTTGCCATTATACAACAAAATTAAAATAGATCTAGTACTAATAGCTCTTCGCATAGGCTACAAGCAACGAAGATAGCTGAACTGAGCAGAAACAAGTCACAGGATATACAAAAAAAAACCAGTGAAACTATTGAAAAAGCAACTCTGATGTTGTCTGATGAGAAGCGGTCTGTTTATACTTATTGAGGAAAGAGATGTCCTGCCATTTCCATGGAGACACATCATTAGCTGACGCACAGAGAACGTTGACACGAGACGTGCATTTGCATTGTGAAATGGGCCGTACGCGTCTAGTGATGTCAGCCTCAGGGCGGGGGATATGATTTAGTGCCACGAGGGCAGTTCAAAATAGGACGATGCGGCAACGGATAAGATCAGCACAAGATGGCCGCGCCCTGCAGCCTGATTTCGCATGTGTAAAAGTGAGGAAAACTAAGATACAGTGCATGGGAAATGTTTTTACGATCGATCACAGTTTGCTTAAAAACGCATGCCCGAACGCTCGGGATAATAATATTTTTGAGCGCACTATTCCTTTAAGCTTAATGTCCCAATTCCTTTGTTAGGGTTTCTGTTTGCTGCTAATGGCACAGGTTATTCATCCTGAAGCACCCCCATATCCCATTTCGTTCTCTGGGCTTACCTGTTGTCTTTGGCAACTTAAGCGTCCCTCGTGTCTCTCCGGTTCCTCTGAGGTCCATCTGCTGACTGGGAGCGCTGCTCGTTGGCCCTCTCAGTTCCTGCCTTGCCTTTTGCGCCTTGAAACACTTGTTTGCGCCTTGAAACACTTGTGTATAGCCGCGATATAAATGCCATATCATATCATATCTCCTTCGCTCGGTGGTTCCTGCTGCTCCTCTTGGCAGCACAGCAAACACTTTTTACCACGACCTCCCTGGACTACGTCATCTCCCATCTCCTTGCTTCGGACTGCTTCTCACTTCCTCCCATGTCCCAACCCGCATTGGGAGGCTCGAGACTCCTATTCTGCTCAGGTGTTCTGCTTTTGAATATCCTGGCACCTGTCAGTAGTTTCCAACGACTAGACTGCAGCGTTGGTTTGCAGTTCTTAACAATCTTAATCACTCTATCCCTCTTCCTCGTCTCGGTGTTGTAAAAAGGGGGCAGGAGTAAATAATTCTCAGTACTGGTTGCCTCAGTGTTATACAAGGGAGGAGAACAGGCATAAGGTTGGTGATCAACAATTAGTGGAGGTTCTTTATCCACATCACAATAGGCCATACAAGAATGGGGAAAAAATAAATGGGTGCTATCCAGAAGTATAAGTAAAGACTTCTTCTGACCCCATGGACTCACTTCACTTCTCCGAGGGTTGTCCTGCCGCATGTGGCCCTCCCACAGATAGCTATCCCCAGGGTCAGAGTCAGGTAGCTCTGACTTTCCCTGGCCACATGAAGGGGCATTTCCCTTGGAGAAAACTGTGATGAGTTTGCTAGATTCATCACAAGCCCCATCTAGGGGTGGATTAGTTCCCCCTGTCTCTAGTCTGGGGAGGAGGAAAGTGTTAGGAAAGATTTCTCTTTTAGGCCATGTTCCCTCCATATTCTATTGTCCCCCAAAACGTTTTGCTTTGGTTTTACACCTTGTCCTGACTTTTTACAGATCCTTTTGCTCATTTGTGATGGGGAAACTGAAAAGTCCTTCAGACTGTCAATACTGGGAAACTATGTTTCCCTTTTGTCTTTTGGCATATTACCTGTTTGGGTAACTTTTTCATATTGCACACAGCATCCAATGCAGTGCAATAGGGATACTTTTGTATCACTGTAGAGTTACACCTAAGGGATTTTGGTTACTTTTAAATGTGGCTAAAGACATGCTGGTGGCAGCAGTACAATTTTGCTATATTTTTAGCTAGCTCATTTGCGTTTAGCATGTTTAGCTATTAACAGTGGCTAGTGTGCCATGAGATTATTTGCTTTATTTTGGCCATTGTGGCCTTCCTCCTGCCTTCTCAGGTCAGGAATTCCGTTTTATGGTCATGTATTTGCCTGGGAAAGCTGCTGTTTTCCCGGGCTAGTGCATGCCATGTGTGTATGGGCTCAAGAAGTGGGCTAGGACTGTCTAGTCCCAATCCACATACTGGTGCCAGTATGTCTAGTGTGCATGCATGAGTCAGCCCCACAGGGGTCCCTGATTGGATCACTGCTGGTGTGCATAAGTGGTACAGATCTTTCTATTGGAGGGCTGAGTTTGATCTCTCACAGGAATTTGAGATAAGAAGAGGAGTCCTGCAGCCATTCCAGCAGAACATAAGAGGAGCCAAGTATCCTGTGTAGATGTGTAGACGATGGAAGACCGAGGACGAATCCTAAAGAGGCCTGGCGACCATTCCGCTGCTGTCCCCATGAAACCCTGCTGGACTACCTGATGTTAAAAGACCCTTGCCGGTGCTTCAACCCTTTGGAATGGAGGGACCAACCAGTTTCGATGCCTTCTCATGATCCTGCAGACTGGAATCTTCAGAAGTGTCTCTGGACCACCCAGTGGACTGACCAGCTCTGTTTTGGGCTACCGTGCTAGAAGTGTTGCCGCTCCACGTTTTGGCTTGAAAATTCAGTGGTCTCCAGCTAGTCCTACAAGTTGCCTTCCTGCCAAGTTTCAGCATTGCAGCATCGATGGGTGCTGTTTCGGAAGGCTTCCTTTGTTCTCGACTACTGTGATGCCTGCGGTTGCCCGTGTGAAGTGACTGTCGCTGGAACCGTCCTTCCTCCGTCTGGTAGAGTCTTCTGATGATCCCTGCATTGGTGCCTGCTGCATTTCTTCTCTGGAAAGGACTGTACTCAGCTCCGGAACCTGACCGGAAACTTCTTTGCACCTGCAGCTCCTGGGCATCTACTGCTGGATCTTCTAGCGACCCCGATTCGACCTGCCAAGTCCTTTGGGAAAATGGGAAAATCGGGGTAAGGGCGGTGAGTAGTCGCAATTCTTACCGGTGCCCCTACTTCATCCATTATAACGTTTGTGAAGAGCTTTGATTTATATTCTATTCCACTGCTCTAGAAGCTAGAAAAAGTATTTTACTTAACTGTAAATCCCTTTGCAACACTTTTGGAACAATCCTCACACCCACAGGAACGTTTCCCAACTTTGTCCCATCTTCTAAAAGTACTTTGTGAACTTTCTGTGCACAAGGCCCCATTTGACTAAGGGTTTGACTCATAAGGAACAAGTTACTTACCTGTAACTGTTGTTCTCCAGCATGGGTCTGGCATGGATTCACATGCTCATGAATATTCCCCGTCGTCAGGCTGGGAATCCTCGGTAAAGAAAAAACCAGTATCAGTTTCGTTTCTGATCTGTCTTTCGTAGTAATAACCAATCACTGATCTCTGTGTCATACTGACCACAGCCAATGACTGCCCTCTACCTAAGCCCCGCCTCTGGCAGCCATCTTCAGATTTGGAAGCACGTGAAGTGGCAGTATGACCAAGTGAAGAGCCGCAGAGGGGTAGGCGGGAGGGTTCGCATGTGAATCCATGCCAGACCCATGCTGGAGAACAACAGTTACAGGTAAGTAACTTGTTCCTTCTCCAGCATGGGGTCTGGCATGGATTCACATGCTCATGAATAAAGAATACATAGCAGTACACACATGCACAACCACGGGAGGTGGCAAAGGCTTAACATTAAGCATTACATCAAACTCAACATTAAGCATCTTACCTCCTCACCAGGCTCACCTAAGGCGAACAGGTTGCGCAGCACTGCTTGGCCGACCCTGGACTCCTCCCTGGAATCCCGGTCGACGCAGTAGAATTTCGTGAAGGTGTGCGTCGACCTCCACGTAGCAGCCCTGCATATGTCCAGCAGGGGCACACCAGATAGGAACGCCGTGGTAGCTGCGATCGCTCTGGTGGAATGGGCTCTCGGACGGCCAGGCAGCGGTCGGTTTGCCAACCGGTGACAGTACATGATACAGCCGGAGAGCCATCTGGAAATGGAAGCCTTCGATAGAGCCTTCCCCTGATTGACAGGTCCAAAGTTCACAAAGAGTTGTGACGTCTTCCGAAAACACTTCGTGCGGTCCACGTAGAACTTTAGCGCTCTAGCCACATCCAGCGAGTGCAAAGTCCTCTCAGCCGGCGACGAAGGCGACGGGAAGAACACAGGCAACACCAAGGGTTCGTTGAGATGGAAGTCCGACGGTACCTTGGGCATGAAGGAGGGGTGCGTCCTGAGCACTACCCTCGTTGCGTGAAAAGTCAAGTACGGGGCCTTGCAGGAAAGGGCCTGGATCTCTCCCACTGGTCGTGCGGAGGTGATGGCCACAAGAAACGCTGTTTTCCACGACAGAAATTTCAACGGAGCTGAGTGCAGAGGCTCGAACGGAGGTCCCATGAGCTTGGTCAGCACCACGTTGAGCTCCCACGCCGGGGCCGGAGCCTTCACCGGAGGGAACGATCTGAACAGTCCCTTCATGAACTCTTTCACCAGACGATGAGACCACAAGGACGTCCGTCCCGTGGTTCTGGTGTATCGGGAGATCGCAGCAAGATGAATCTTGATGGACGCGTGTGCCAGTCCAGCTTTGGCCAGCGTCAGCAGGTACGGCAGTACTTGGGGGGCCGTAATCCGTAGAGGGTTAATCTTCTGTGCGCGGCACCAGACAGAGAACCTCTTCCATTTGTGTCCGTAGCATTTAAGAGTCGAGGACGCCCTGGCCTTTGCAAGAACCTCTCTGCAGTCGGCCGGTATGTCGTATCCTCCAAACTCTAGCGCTGCAGGAGCCAGGCCTGCAAGTTCAGCGATTTCGGGTCGTGGTGGAGGATGGCGCCCCCTCCCCTGGAGAGTAGATCCGCGTCCACCGGAAGCTTGATTGGCGGGGACGCTGACAAGTCCAGAAGGTCCGGGAACCATATCTGCCTCGGCCACGCAGGTGCGACGAGGATCATCCTGCACCGTGACCTCTTGAGCTGGTTGACTAGCCGGATTAGCAGTGGCAAAGGAGGGAACGCGTAGAGGAACAGGCCCTCCCAGGGGAACGAGAAAGCATCGCCCATGCTCCTCGCCTGGGGAAACCTGCTGGCGAACCTCCGGTACTTGGAGTTCGTCACCGTCGCGAACAGGTCGATCTGGGGTGTGCCCCACCGTCGGAAGAGGCGATCCACTAGATCCTGCCGTAGCTCCCACTCGTGGCACGAGCGCAGCTCCCTGCTGAGTGAGTCGGCGATGGTGTTTTTTATCCCTGCCAGATGAAACGGCACCAGAAATATCCTTTGGGCGACGGCCCAATGCCACAGGTCCTGCGCCTCCTTGGACAGTGCTGGGGACCTGGTTCCGCCCTGTTTCCTGATGTAAAACATGGTGGTGGTGTTGTCGGTGAAGATCCTCACCACCTTGCCCTTGAGGGACGGAAGGAAGGACCTGAGGGCCCAAAACACTGCACGGAGCTCCAGGACGTTGATATGTAGGGATTTCTCCGTCGGGAGCCAAAGGCCTCTTGCGTGCAGATTTTCGGTGTGCGCTCCCCACCCTTCCAGGGAGGCATCCGTGGTCACTGTCTCCTGGTGGGCTGGGGTCTGGAAGTCCATGCCCGCCGTCAGATGCGCGCGGGTGCCCCACCACCGGATCGCTCGTCGGAAACTCTTGTCGAGTGTGATCCTTTCCTCGATGCTGCCCGTCGTTTGGATCCAGCGCGCGTCCAGGAACTCCTGCAACGGGCGCATCCGGAGCCTGCACATGGGAATGAGGTAGATGCAGGAAGACATCATTCCGAGGAGGGACTTGATGGACCTCACCTTGGCCGCGTCGGCCACCAACATCCGCTGCACCTTGCCCAGGATGGTCCTGGTCCTCTCCTCCGACGGGGAGGCCAGAAGGGACACTGTGTTGAGCCTCGCTCCCAGAAACAGAGCGTCTTGCGCGGGTACCAGGTGGGATTTGGCGTAGTTCACGGAGAATCCCAGGTCCGTGAGAAGTTGGACGGTCCTTGCCGTGTGAACCACGGCGAGCTCCTTCGTCCTGGCTCGGATGAGCCAGTCGTCCAGGTAGGGGTAGACGTGGACCCCCTCGCGGCGCAGCTGCGCCGCCACCGGTGCGAGGCACTTGGTGAATACCCTGGGTGCCGACCGTAGTCCGAAGGGGAGGGCTTTGAACTGGTAATGACGCCCTTGGACCACAAACCTGAGGAATTTTCGGTGCCCCCTTAGAATGGGAATATGGAAGTAGGCATCCTCCAAGTCCAACGACGACAGGAAGTCTCCTTCCTCCAGCTGACCCAGGACGTGCTGGAGGGTGACCATCCAGAACTTCTGCGCCTTGATGAACTTGTTCAGACGTCGCAGGTCCAGGATGGGGCGCCATCCTCCCGTCTTCTTCTTCACGAGGAAGTACCTCGAGTAAACTCCGGAGCCCCGAAGCCTCTTTGGGACGAGTTCGATGGCGCCTTTCCTGAGCATCGCTTTTACCTCCAGGAGAAGTTGAGGGACGTGAAGTTCTTTCCTGGCCACGGGGGGGACGCGCGGACACCGTCTCTGGAACTCAAGCGCGTGGCCCCGGGCCAAGGCGTCCAGCACCCAACGGTCGGTGGAGATGGACTCCCACACGCTGACGAAGCTCGCCAGCCGGCCTCCCACCGGGGTGCTTCGGTGGGGGCCTGACCACACGGCCGGTTCAATCCTGCTTCGACGAGGCTTTGCCGCCTTGACCTCCTTGGCGACGACGGCGGGGTCCGCCAGACTTGCCTCGTCCTCTGTAGGCCTCCTGAGACGACGAGCGGGCCGCTTGACGGTAGGTGGAGAAACCGCCGCCGGAACCTTTGGAGGCGCCCTTGCCTCCGCTGCTCCGAAAGGGCGTCCGTCGTTGTTGCAGAACTCCCAGGGCCCGGGCCGTCTCAGTGTCCGCTTTAATGGCCTGAAGGGAATCGTCCACTGTTTTCCCAAACAGGTTGTTCCCATCGAAGGGCATGTCCAGGACTCTGGTCTGAACGTCTTGACGGAAGTCCGTGGCCTTGAGCCATCCACGCCGCCTAAGGCAAACGCCGTTGCCCAACTGGCGGAACCCAGTGTCGGCGATGTCCGTCGCAACGGTAATGGCGTGGTCAGAAGCCACCTCACCTTCCTGCAGGATCTCCAGGGCCTCTGTCCTCTTGTCGTCCGGCAGGAAGTCCAGCAGGGGAGCCAGTTTGTACCAGAGCTCCCTGTCGTAGCGGGCCACGATAGCCAAGGCGTTGGCCGCTTTAATCGTCGTCGCTGCCGACGAGATGACTCTGCGTCCCATAGCGTCCAATTTCCTTCCCTCACCGTCCGGTGGGGAAGTCGATGTGGAGGCCGCACCCCCCCACCCCCGCTTTCTTCCTGGCCGCCGCGGAGACGACGGAGTCCGGGGTAGGCTGCGCCCGGAGGCACAGGGGGGCCGTGTCCGGGACCCGGTACTTCTTCTCGTACCGGTCTCTTCTAGCTGGCGTCGTGGAAGGGTTCTTGAGGAGGGTGAGGCCCTCATCCCAAATGTCGTCCAATAGAGGCACTGAGAGGACCGTCTTCCTCTTGGCCTCGCGCCGCTGATAAAGGAAACCTTCCTTCTTCTTCTCCTCAGGGCAGAGTTGGAAAAGCTCGGATGCCCTGGTGATCATGGAGTGGAACGATCCAATCTCGTCGGGCGGAGAAGCCCTGGTGGGAGGTGACGACGGTAATTCCTCGTCGTATACCTCGTCGTCCGTACCCGTCGCTGCCGTGTCAGTCCCCGTATCATCCCCTCGGGTGGACGGGGAGGAGGGCTGGACGGGGCGCGACGGCTGAAAAGGAGGTGGAGGGTGGATCCTTCTTTTCTTAGTAGGGGGAACACCAGAAGGTCCCGGTTCTGGGTCCCCAGACGGGAGAGGTTCCTCCGTCGGCAAAGGTAGTCTCGTCCTTATCTCTGAGCATAAGGACTGTGTAGCCAGTAAAATGGCCGCAGAGTCGCCTCGCGGCGCTGGCAGAGGGGAATCCGACGGGCGAACAGGGGCCCCGTCGGTACCCTCGGCGATGTCGTCGTCACCTGCGTCGGGATCCATCCCGACGGGTCGGTCTTCTTCCACGCAGAGGCCGTGGCTTAAGACCTCGACCAGCTCCTCCTCCGAGGTTGAGGCCGAATCTACGACGACGCCCTGCCCCCCCTTTCTCTTCCCCTCGGGGGATTTCACGGGGGTCCTATCGATGGGCACAAAAGAGGACTCCCTCCGAGGTGGTAGGGAGACTCTGAGCCCCGAGGTCGCCACCACTGGTGTAGCCTGCACAGGCTGAGCCAGGGCCGCCGCGACAGTTTCGATAGAGGGCTTGGCCGGATGGATTAAGGCCTTCACCACCTTAGGTGCGCTCACCGCCTTATCCTTGAGGGGGGGGACACCGCCTCGCTCCCCCTCCGCCTTCGAGCTCGACCGGGGCCTCTCCAGGAGCTTCGCCGGGTGCTCGGCCTTCCTCTTACCCGACCCAGAGCGTTGGCTCGTGGTTGATGGTGCCGGGGAGGGTGCGCCCTGCCTGGCGCCTGTAGAGCCCGACCGTTTGGCGCTCCCGGTGCCAGCGGACTCGCGGTGCTTGGCCTTATGTTGGACCCCCGTCGCCGGGGCGTCCTCAAAGGTCTTAGAAGACCGCTCGGATTTCTTCTTCTTCTTCTCGCCGGACGGGCTCTTCCCTTCTAGCCAGTTGGCGAGACGTTGATGGCGGTCCTTCATGGTCCGCTCCGACATGTTGCCGCAAAACGCACAGTCCTTCTCCACGTGCGTCTTGTCCTCATGTAGGCAGTAGAGACAAAAAGAGTGTTCGTCCTCCTTGAAGACGTTCTGCAGCTGGCATCCAGGGCAGACCCTGAACAGCTTTCCGGGCGTCGAGCTTCCCTTCTCCTGGGCCATGACCGGGCCTGAGAAACTTCTGGAGTCCTCCAAAAGCGTAGCTCGACGAAATCTTCACCCTTGAGGGGCGCAGACGAATCCGACACGGGTCCCCGTTGATCGGATAGAGAGTCGGTGGAGCTTGAGGCTCTTTTGACCGAAAAAAAGAAGTTTTTTGAGAAAAAACGTGAAAAAATAGCACTAACGCTCGAGAGCAATAGCACGAGGATCCCAACACATGAACGTGCGGTAAAAATCTGAAGATGGCTGCCAGAGGCGGGGCTTAGGTAGAGGGCAGTCATTGGCTGTGGTCAGTATGACACGGAGATCAGTGATTGGTTATTACTACGAAAGACAGATCAGAAACGAAACTGATACTGGTTTTTTTCTTTACCGAGGATTCCCAGCCTGACGACGGGGAATATTCATGAGCATGTGAATCCATGCCAGACCCCATGCTGGAGAAAGTTAGCGCTTCTATTCCTGTGGCCTAATATACATTTGCCCAAGTATTTCCCTTCCCTTTCAGGTGTATTGGTGAATAGTATGCATTGTATTAACCAACTGTGACTGCATGACATGCATTACTTACCGTAATAGCATTTCTGATGATTGTATCTGCTTAGATTCTTATGCTGTGCATATAGTCTGACATCTAGTGGTAATTGCCAAGTATTGCATCTTTCTTTCGAGGATCGATAGGGGACATAGACATGGGCGTGACTGTAACACTATCCCTACCATGACGTATAATGTACCCAAAATCCCTCAGGCGTCGACGTCCCTCCAATTGTGTTTTTTCTGCCATGAGGGAGCCTTATAGTCAGCGTGAGTGAGTACAGAGAGAGAAGGTGTAAGATGTCTATATTCCTTCTACTCCATGAGGGGAGGAAGGGTGGGCGCATGTGAATCTAAGCAGATACAATCATCAGAAATGCCATTACGGTAAGTAATACATATCTTCTGATGCTTGTTAATCTGCTTTGAATCACATGCAGTGCATAGACTAGCGAGCAGTACCCAGAGATGGTGGTGGGATGTGTGAAGGAACAGCAGCAAAGAGATGTTTTAGCACTGCTTGTCCCACCTGAGAATCAGACCTACAGTGTGTTTCTAGGAAGTAGTAAAGGTGTGTGCAGAACTCCAGGTTGCTGCTTTACAAATTGACTCAAAAGGAACATTTGCAGTGAATGCTATGGAAGCCCCAGTGCCCTGAGTAGAGTGTGCTCTAGGCTTGAAGGGCAGATCTGTCTTGGCTAGAGTTTAGCACAGTGTGATGCAGTTTACGATCCACTTTGAAATAGCTCATTTAGAGACAGGGTCCCCTTCTCTACCAGCTGCCACTGAAACAAAAAACTAGTTTGTTTTCCGTCGTGGTTTTGTCTTTTTCAGATAATAGATCACCGCTCTCCTCACATCAAGTGGGTGGAGGCTTCTTTCTGCCACGTTAGTGGGGTTCTGGAAGAAGGCGGGTAGTTATATTGATTGGTTCAAATGCAACTTTAAAATAAATTTAGGCGCAAATCGTGGGTGAGTGCGCAGGACCACCTTATCCTTGTGAATAGTGAAAAATGGGTCTTGAACTGAAAGGGCCTGCAGTTCACTAACTCTCCTTATTGATGTGATTTCCACCAAGAAGGCGGTCTTGTAGGTGAGTGCTTTAACGCTTGCCTTATGCATAGGTTCAAAGGGAGGCCCCATTAGTCTAGTAAGTACAACGTTCAAGTTCCATCCGGGAGCTGTATTGGAAATAGGGGGATGAAGTCTTTTACCCCTTCAATAAAAGCCTTGATTACTGGAATTTTCCACCACAAAACCTTCTTCTGGGACAGGGTGTATGCTGAAAGTGCAGCTAAGTGGACTTTTAAGGAATTGAAAACCAGGCCTGAATCTAGTAGGTGAGTTAAGTACAGGACAATATGTGTTGGTGTGCATTCAATAGGATTGATGCTCTTGCCAATGCACCAGATGACAAAGCGTTTCCATTTGCTGGAGTAGCAATGTCTGTTGTTAGGTTTTCGTGCTGCCCTAAGTATGTCCATACATCTTTAAGGGAGTTGGAGGTGCCAGAACTCTATGACATCATGAGCCAGGCTGCTAAATTGAGAGTTTGCGGCATGGATGAAGTGTTCCCCCCTGTCTTGCGACAGCATGTTGTACGGACATGGCAGCTTCCTGGGAGGGGAGACTGACATTGCCATGAGATGAGCGAATCAAGGTTGGCGGGCCCACATCGGGGCCACCAGAATCATTGTGACTGGTTATTGGTGCATCTTGTGCACTATCTTGATGAGCAGGACAGTCGGTGGGAAAAGCATAGACACATTTCCCTGACCATGTTATCCAGAACTCGTTCCCCTTGGAGCGGTTTTGCAGGTACCTGGAGGCGTAATCTGGGCATTGTGCGTTCTCCAGAGTTGCGAACAAGTCGATCTCTGGGAAGCCTCACTCTATGAAGACATTGAGAACAATGTCTTTGTGTAATCGCCACTCGTACTGTACGGGTAGTGGGAAGTCTCTGCTGAGTACGTCCGCCAGAAGATTGAGTTCCCCTGGAACGTGTTGTGACAGGAGGAACATCTTGTGTTTGAGAGCCCATTTCGATATGTTCTGTGACATTTTGGATAGCCCTGGGGAGAGTGTCCCCTTGTTTGTTCAGGTAATACATGGCCGCTGGGGACTACATGCCGTGCGCCCTCTGATTAAGGAGATGAGCCTCCCACCCTATCATAGATGTGTCCGTGGTGAGAGTGGCTTTTACTGCGGGGGTGGTGAAGGTCTTCCCTTGCAAGAGGTTTTCCCTTGACCACCACTGCAGAGATTGCACGAGGGCTGCTGAGACATCCACTAGATCGTCCCATTGTCCGCTGGCCTAACACCATTGGCTCAAGAGTCACTCTTGAATGGGGCGCATGCGCAGACGTGCGTGTGGAACTAGGTAAATGCAGGAGGCCATCATCCCTAGCAGTCGCATGGCTTTGCGTACAGTCACCTTGTGACTGGCTACATAGTGAGGCATCTGGAACAGCATGTTTTGAACCCTCTCGTTATAGGGAAAGACGAGGCCGTCTTTGGTCCGAATTAGAGCCCCCAGAAACTTTTTGACTTGGCTGGGGTCTAGGCTAGACTTTTTCTCATTGATCGAGAACCCTAGACTGAAGAGGAGATCTGTCGTCTTCTGGGTGTTTGTTAGGCATGTTCCGTATGAATCCCCTGTTATTAGCCAGTCATCGAGGTAAGGTAGATTGGGATGGACTGCCTGCGCAGGTGAGCAGCTACTACCGCCAGTACCTTCGTGAACACTTGTGGAGCCGAGACAATGCCGAAGGGATGAACCTTGAACTGATAGCGCTCGTCCTCTACCATGAACCTTAGGTACTTTCTGTGCGCTGGCAACATTGAAATATGAAAGTATGCATCTTTCATATCCAATGTTGCCATGTAATCCCCCCGCACCAGCAGCGGGATTACTTCCTGCAATGTTGTCATTCTGAACTTTTGCGGTTTGACATATTTGTTCACTGGGCGCAAGTCTAACACAGGGTGCAAGGTGAGATCCTTTTTGGGTACAAGGAAGTACACTGAATAAATACCCTTTTTTACCTGATGAATGGGGTTGAATTCTGTGGTGCACTTTACTTGAAGGTTCTGCACCAATTTCAGCAGGATTTGCAGGTGTGCAGGTGATAGGCGTCTGCTCTTTGGAGGATGGTATCGAGGTGGCCGGTGGAACTTGATACAATAACAGTGGGTGACGGTCTTGAGCACCCACTGGTCTGAAGTGATCCCCTCCCATGCGTGAATGAATGAAGACAGCCGTCCCCCGACCGGGGAAGCATGAGAGGGGACCCGGAATGGCGAGTGATTTTGATGCAGAGGCCGGGGAGCCTCTTGGGTGGAGTTTCTACCTCTACCGTTGCCTCTGCACTGTGCCCTTTGTTGATATTGGCTATTGCCAGTTGAACCTTGTCCAGAGGACTATGGGGTAGCCCCTGCACCTTATTCCCCTTGTGGAGAACAGGAGAAGGACTGACCCCGAAAGGAACAGTGAGAGTTTGCACTTCTGCGCTGTTGAAAGGTTTGGCTGTGATCTGATTGAGGAATTTTAATGTCTCATGTTCCTTCTTAGCCGTTTCCAAGGCGTCATCCACAGCTTTACCAATCGAGTTGGACTCTTCTACTGGCTTATTTATCAAGGAGGCCTGAGTCTCCGGTTTAAACCATGAATTCTTTAGTCAGGTGTGTCTCTTGAAAAGAGTTCCCTGTCCCAGGGTGCATCCTGCTGTCTCAGCAGCATCTAGGGTGTTTTTGAGGATGTTGTGGGTCACCTGTTTACCCCCAGTCACGACCGCCAGCAGGCGTGATCGTGCGGGTTCAGGGACCTCTTGGAGGCCTTCTTGAAGCAGGTCCTATAGCACGTCGCTATAACTAGCGAGGAGGGTGGTATTGTTCGCAATTCTTGTAGAATAGGCTGCAGACGTGGTAATTCGTTTACCAAGCCATAGCGTTTCTTGCCGTCCTTGTCAGGGGAAGATCCACTGCAGTAGACAGTGGTACCCCAGCCCTTTTTCTGGTGGTTGTGACAACCAGAAAGTCTGGTGTGGCATGGCCTCGAATGTACTTAGGGTCAGATGCAGAGAGACAAAACAGTTTCTCAACTCGAGGGTTGACAGCTCTTGTAAGGGAAGAAGACAGTAAGGAA
This sequence comes from Ambystoma mexicanum, assembly GCF_040938575.1. NCBI lineage: Eukaryota > Metazoa > Chordata > Amphibia > Caudata > Ambystomatidae > Ambystoma > Ambystoma mexicanum. The sequence goes on along the minus strand of NC_090937.1, from coordinate 90,964,949 downwards.
GAAGCAAGGCGCTTCTTAATAGAGTTCAGCAGAGAAATAGCTTGACTCATAGGATGTTTTTCTTTAAGAATGTCCACAACAAAATCAGAATCCTGAACCACCTCCTGTGTGGGGATTTGAAAGTGGTCTGCTGCCCTCTTCATGATGGGGTATTAGTGTATGGGCATTAAATACCGTCTGATCATCTATTGGCGATGGCTGCCTTTGTTGAGGTGAGGAAGGCGGGTCCAGGCAAATAATGTGTGGATCTGGGATAGGAGTGGGTGAGAGCCAAGGCACTTCATTGACTGGTTGATCTTTTTCCCAGTCTGGGCCCTGGTCAGTTGTGTCCTGACCAAAAGGATTGTCCTCATGAACAAAAGGATCCTGATAAGTCTCTTCTGGTTCAGAGAACTCGAATACCTCCTCCTGATGAGGTTGTGTATGAACAGGCAGCTTCTGCATCTTTGGTAAAATGGGGCAGGAGTCCTCCTCCCTAGGTCTCTTTGGAGTAATGTACTTTTCAGAAAATTCTATAAACTGGAACATCCTATCCATATAATTTTCAAACCTCTGCCTAGTCCACAGGGATGAAGCAGAGGGGTCTGGAGGAGGGAAAGGCTCTTCAGAGGGGGGAGAATTACCAACTAAAACCTTAGAGAGGGCCTGGGATCCTTCAGAGTACTCCTCTCGACTAGAGGGGGTGATTCTGGGCCTTCGCCGCGGTAGTCTTCTCCACCCGAGCCTTAGGAGCTGACGCGCTTTTGGATGATGTGTCGGTACTCATGTGTTTTTTAGTGTGACGCTTTCTGAGTAGAATGCCCAGTCGCATGCCGAGAAGTCAGTTGGAGGGAGGGCGCTGTACCGCGAGGTTCGGGAGGCACCGTTGAAGTTTTCGAGCGGCCTGTTGGCGTTTGGTGCCTCTTTGACGTATCCGTCAAGGAGGCCTTGCGGTTTGTGTGCTTTTCCTTGAGTGGTGTGTGAGTGCCCCTGTCGCTGGTGTGTGAACTCCCCATAACAATACCGGTGGCCTGTTTGTCAGGGCCGGGCATCTGGGAATCGGTTCTGCCGAAAGGTCTATGGTCTGCAGGTCAGAGCCATGGCTGTCGCTAGACTGCTCGTCACTCGAAACGACGGTGCCAACGGGGGAACAACTTTCGGCCTGCATTGCGTAGGCCGCCCACCGCTTTGTCCACCTATCTTTCAACGTCTTAGGAGAAAAGAGTTTGCAGGATTTACAGGATCACTCGTCGTGGTCACGAGGTAAGCACCTATTGCATTTGCGATGGGTGTCCTTCCAGGGATATTTTCCCTCTCCATAGCAGAAAGGCAGCCAGACCAGAAAAGGAAAGAGAGGGGAAAAGGAAATGCATTCTCAGAAAGAATCAACCCAGGGCCCCACTCTCCGTACTGTATGGGCCTGGCCGGAGGGCGAGGACACGCGGTCGACAGACGTTGATTGATACACCAGTCACCGAACAGCAATGGATGTCTTCGGCGTAGGGGTCCACGAAGCAGTCGTCGAAGAGGAAAGTGAAAGACTTGACGACCATCGGTCGTGGGACAATGAAATAACTATTTTGCAATATCAACTCTAACGAGATTTGTATAAGGCCACCAACTAGTTGGGTGGAAAAAAACAATCTGAGAGACCTCGACACGTGAGGGATTTTGGGTACACTACACGTCACATTAGGGATAGTGTTACAGTCACACCCATGTCGACGTCCCCTTTCGATCCTCGAAAGAAAGATGCAATACTCTGCAAATACCACTAGATGTTGGACTATCGCATGAAATGCGATTCTAAGCAGATTAACAGGCATCAGAAATATGTTTTATATTTAGAGTGTTGTGTGATAACATTACTTGTTTCATTCATTTTCATAGTGTGTTTTTGGGCCTACAATAAACAGTATTTTTGTACTTACCTGTTAAAGTATAATCATTGGGCCTCATTACGAGGAATGCGGTAAGGGGTTAACGGCGGCGGTAAAGGTGCCGGAGCCGTTAACCCCTTACCGCCCCATTACGAGGTCTGTTCGCAGGACCCGCTAAGGACGCCTGGCTTAACCAGGCGTCCTTAGCGGGTCCCGAGAGCAGACCAGGATGCTAACAACGGGCCCGTCATTAACGGGTCCGTTATTAGCATCATCCCCATTCCCATTGAGCCCTATGGGGGCTCAAATGGGAATGGGGATGTACCGGGTCCAGGTTCCCTGAATGCGGAAATACCAGGCCCTCCAAGGTCGGAATGGCCCGGTATTTCCCCATTCAGGGAACCCGGACCCGGTACCCGGTATAGGGGTAGTAATGCCGCAAAAAGCGGCATGGTTACCTCCATCCTCGTAATGAGGCCCATTGTATATTTCACTGTGTGGACTCATTGTGGGCCCTTGACCTCACTCACCTCTCCTACGACTTAGCCTTGACCATTCTTCAACGCTAACTTTGATTGGTTTGGCTACACTCCCAGAGTTCTCCTGTTCACTATAACTAGGGTGACCTCCTAAAACCTGTCCACCAACGTGTTAAGATGGAAAATTGCGACCTTTGGACGGGATCTTGTCACGTCTACTCTCAGAGTCCCTGCCAGTGCATTCGAGCGAAGTGGGATAAGATGGTTTGGACAAAGATGTCAGTGCCGAGGTGGAGACCATCAGCGCTGATGCCACCAGTGGTGGGGCCGCAGCCTCTGGGGCCTTGACGAAGATGCCAAGCATCTTCTGCCTGAAGACCTCCCATTCCTCTGGAGTAAGGGATTGAGTTGGAAAGGGTACCTGCTGAGCCTGATCCTCTCGGACTTCCCTGGAATGGTGGCTCCCCTTCTTCAAAGACAAAGAAGAATGGTGCTTTGAAAAGCTGCTTGGAGATCAGGATCTTTTGCAGTGCTTCTTCTTTTTGCCCTTTCGAACAGGGGACCGATCCTCAGCGCTGTGGTCCATGCCTGGCACCCTCAGCTGGTTCATTTGTCACCCCTCTCCTTGTGGAGAAAAGTGAACAGGTTTGCCTCATGCTCTCGAAGTGCCTTTGGATGCATCGATTGGCACGACACGCAGTACTGCGTGTTGTGGCCTTTGCTGACGTTAAAAACAAATGCGATGCAGGTCCAAAATGACCATTTGGCACCCACAGTGGACGCAGGACTTCAATCCTTAGGACTTTGCTGGATTCAGCATATCAGTGAATAAGAACGAGAAGCGCAAAAATTGGAAGAGCAGTGTTCCTAAAGCAAGCAGAGTGTGCAGAAAAGGAAAATGAGGTTCACGGGGCCCAGTGCCTCTATATATACTAGCCCTGATGTCATGTCCACTGTGGGGCATGTAGAGGAACTGGGTAGGGACGTTTCCAAAGAGCAGTTGTGCTGGGTGATGGAGGATATCAAAGATGAGGAATCAATGGAACAAAGGAGTCCAATAGAAGTAGTCTTTGCAATCATTGTTGGACTTGCTGTGTAAAAAAAGAGAGAGAGGTGATTGTTAGTTGAATACATCGCAGATGCAAAACCTGTAGTGTTGATGTATGCATGTTGGAATTACCCAGAACCTGAGTGCCATTCTTCTTCTATGAGTTTGACAGAAACTTGGGAGAATGTTGTCAATAGACGAGAGCCAAAGATCTGATAGATCACAGTGCTTTGGGCCTGGTTAGTAACTCATGTGGGGAAGGGTCATAGGGATAAAGAGGAGAGCATAGTCTTAGCCAGATAAATATTCATGTGCTAACCGTGAGGGCTTTGATGGCCATCCTTGGGGGACGTGTGTGTGTGTGTTGTGTTGAATTCCTTGAGCGCCCTGTGAGGATAGCAGGCCACTAAGGAATGGGTTGGGCTGGCTGCTACCCATTTGCCTCCATGTGGGTGGAAGAAGCAGGTTCCCGTAGGCCTGCTACTATATATGAGACGCAATACTCCCCAATCTGATAGCACTAAGGCAGAGAAGGATTGGGTGAACTACTAGTTCCAGAATGCATCAAAGACGATGCAAGAAAGATTAATCCTGAGAATGGTGCAAGGAGTCACAAACTATAATGTTTCCCAGGCGGCGAGGGCCATGGTGGAACAGAGGCAGAGGAATATCTTGAACTGTACCCAAAACAGTAACCTTGTTGTCTTTCCTCATGTGAAAGCACAAGTGGGTGAAAGACAAGAACAAAACTGTGGCATCCGTGGAATTCTCGAAGAAGATCCTAGAATGTTACTTTGAGAGGGATCAGGAATTTGAGCAATATGTACAACACATCCCAGCCTACTCGAAGCCCAACACAACCAGCAAGACAATCAAAGTGCAGAACCATGCAAATGCATGCTCCGCGTCCAGAGTGATTCCATGATGGAAGTGAATGATGTATAACTATTTAACTCCTCACTAGTGTCAATTGTGAAAAATTAGTCAGAATTAAAGCATAACCAATCACAGAGTGAAGAGAATACCATTCCAAGACGAAAAGGTGTTTGAATTTGAAGATTCACCATGTGCAAGAATTATCTGGAAATTGGTAGCTGAGGGGTAGTCTAGAACCGTTACCTAATTATTATATGCTACATGTGAAGGGTTATGGAAGACAAGAACATTTAGTTCAGAGAAACGGCTGCATGGAATATGTGGCCCCAATGCGTTAATTTCACCTTCCTCAGTTTGTTGGCTGGCATGCTGAGAGTCACACTCTAACTTCCTCAGATGCTGTGCTCTGTGGCCAGCTGGGCCTTTGCCTATTGGGGCAAAGCCCGTCGGGACAGCGAACGGTGTTGTGAGGTGTTTGACAGGCATTCATGGCTGGAGCTAGAATCCCGGGATGTTACTTCCCCAGGGCTACATCTGTGTCTCCCATAAGCCTCAAGCTCCTTGCACACAGTCACAGGGCAAGATGAAATTCCCCACCACTTTCACCGGCCCTCTGCATGGGATTCATCTCAATGAAATTGAGGAGCAGGAAAGATGGTGCAGTGTGAATTTCTTGAAGAGCCCCACAAAGATGAGGGTACCATCCCCTAGCCTAAAAGAGGTGCAGAAGCTGAAGAAAGATGAAGAGAAGCATGCTGACAGTAAACTAAAGGGCATACATGCATGGGAATAAGATGGCCACTAATAACGCTGCAATGTAACATTTCCAGTATCTTAGGCCCCTTAGTAGGTAATGTTCTCGCCCCAAGCTCCTTGGAAAGCTTTGTGCAACAGCAAAATAATGAAACCAGGGAAAATGTTGTCTGTGGTATTCATCTCAATTTAAGGGCTGTCTTTCTAGAGATAGGGAGGAGTAGTCTGCGGTCAAAATATGCACACAGTGTGAGCTGTCCCCATGCAAGGTATGCTAGAGCAGGAAGATACTGCCTCACCCTTTAACAGCTATTTACACTGCAAAAGGCAGAGGCAGAGCCTTTTTGGCGTGAGGTGGGATTGACTGACTGATTGACTGATTTCTTCCCTAATATTTACACTTTTACAAAATGTGGTACATTTTCTGTCAAGAGCATCAGAAAATTATGCTTTCGTACCTGAAAACTAATTCAAAAAACTAATTTTCTGCCCTTTTTTGGCATGTCATGGCATAAAATGGGGCAGAAGAGAAAGGAAAGGTGGGTTAGACTAATTGCTTTCTCCAAATAAATTAATAGTTACTCACCGTAGTGACTAACGTACTGCTAATCCATAGACCCCTTTCCTCCATACTGTATGGGCATCCCTTCCTAGGGACGGGAGACGGAACCTTTTTCACCAGAAAAAAACGTCTTCCCCTTTAAATTTAGAGGCACGTGGGGGTGCGGCCCTGGAAGCATGCGCTACCCTGACTCCGCCCACTGGCGCTACACCTCAGTCCCCATTGATGCGTCAACACTATTTAACATTGCCTAATGACACCAGTATTATTAGGGGGGAGGATGGTGGGACGTATGGAGGTAAGGGGACTATGGACTAAGAGTACGTTAGTCACTACGGTGAGTAACTATTAATTACTCTTAGTTCCCGTCCCCTTTCCTCCATACTGTATGGGCGATTACAACTGAATGTAGCCATATGGTGGAGAGGAGACTTTCCTTAAGAAAACAGATTCCTTAGAACCGCCTGCCCGAATGCCGCGCTTCACCTAGAGGCAGCGTCCAAACAGTAGTGCTTACAGAACGCCTAATGGGTTGCCCAGGTAGCCGCCCTGCTGATGACCTGCTACGGAACATGCCGTTGGAACGCAATGGCTGTAGCCTTGGCTCTGACCGCATGGGCATGCAAGTTCGCTGGCATTAGCCTGTGCTGCCCCTCATAGGCCTCCCTGATGGCCGCAACCATCCACTTTGCTATAGAGGCCTTGGAAGCCTGGTAACCGGGCCTTGACCCACCGAAAGTGACAAACAGGGCGTCCGACTTGCGGAAGTCCCTGGTCCCGTCAAGAAAGTATTCAGAGCGCGTTAGACATCCAGACAGTGCAAGACCCTCTGAGGTTCATCCTTGAGGTCGGCAAATAAAGTGGGTAAGACTATCTCCTCGCTCAGATGGAAAGAGGAGGCCACCTTGGGTAGGAACGCAGAGTGAGTTTGCAGGACCACCTTGTCCTTGTGAAAGGTAGTGTAGGGTTCAGATGCCACCAGTGTCAAGTATTGGCAGAACTCATCAGTGTTAGGACGCCGTAATTATCCGGCTTCCACGGATTCCTTGAGACCCGATACTTATGGATCTCGTATTTGCCAACGAACGGGGATTACGGCCCCTTTAAGACCTCGCCTGCCGGGAGCTTGGAAGTTGGCATGGAAACGATGGCGTCCTCTCACGGCTTTCAATGTTCACCGTGCACGCTGAAGGTCGTATAGCGCTCATGTGATACCTATTTAAGCCACGCCTGTATGTTTTGCCGGCGCTTCTGAATCTCGTATTCCTAGCGGCTTGCTTTCCCTCGTATCCTGACTCTTGTCCTTCTTGCCTTGATTTCCTGTTCCTCGACCTCGGACTGCCACGGACCTGCCTTGCTTACTCCTTTTTGTACTTTGCTGCCAGCCCTGCTCTTCGACCTCGGATCGTCCACGGACCTGCCTTGCTTACTCCTTTTTGTACTTTGCTGCCAGCCCTGCTCTTCGACCTCGGATCGTCCACGGACCTGCATTGCTTACTCCTTTTTGTACTTTGCTGCCAGCCCTGCTCTTCGACCTCGGATCGTCCACGGACCTGCCTTGTTTGTTCTTTTGTACAGCTTCCTGCTTTCGGCTTTCTCTCCGGCCTTGGAACTTTGCATCACTGGTACACGGACTAGAGACTGCCACTATTGTACATCTAGGCGTCCTCGTGCCGTCGGTTCTAGCCTTTGCTCTTGGGATTGCTCTTGGGACATCAGATCGGATCTGCTTTCTGCTTCCTGCTTTTTTCTTCCCTTTTGAATGATTCCTGGTCTTTGGGTTTGCCCTGAATACTTCCACCTTACTTCGTCTCCTTCCTGGGGAAATTCGGTGATTCAAAGAACCGCACAGGTTAGTGATTAATTCCTGTTTGAATCTGCAGTTAAGGCATTGAGTTGCATCCTTGTGATAATTGCCCTTTATACAGTTGTCTGGAGGTCTTGCCTGTGCATCTTGAGAAGACGTCTCGTCCCAGTATCCTGCTCCAAGCGGTTCTGGATTCTTCATTGGCATTCCATCTTCCCGCCAATCAATCGTTCTGGTTGTTCCTTGTATTAACTAGTTCGGTAGATTGGTAAGAAGAATTCCTCGGCTACACTACGAGGGCAAGAGCGCTGCTGACATATTCAGAAGCCTTCTATATAAATGGATACCAATGAGTCTTTGACAGCCATCATGCAACTGGTGGCGGATTTACGCAGCGAAATGGCTAATGCCCATGCTGCCTCCGAAAGACGCATTGATGAGCTGCAGGCTGGTTTTCAGCCTACCGGTGCTGGGGCGCCTTTGCCCGCTATGGCATCGGGTTCCGGACTGCCTTCTGCCCGTTCTGACACTGGGCCAGTGTACATGACTGCTCAGTTTCCCTTGGCTCCACCAGAACGGTTTCTAGGTGACCCTAAGGCCTACCGTACCTTCCTTAACCAGTGTAGGTTACACTTTCTATGTAGGCCAGCTTCGTTCCCGGACTCTACCACTAAAGCGGCATTTTTATTGTCACACTTGGGTGGTACTGCGGCGGCGTGGGCCAATCCACTACTGGAAGAGGGCAGTCACCTCTTGTACAATTGTGACGCCTTGATTGAGGCTATGAGCCGGGTTTTTGATACACGATATGCCACGCAAGCCACCGACTTGCAATTATTGACCTTACAGCAGGGGTCTTCTACCCTTTTGGTTTACTTAGCCAAATTCAATCAATTAGTTGCCGAAACTAATTGGCCAGAGGAGAAAAAGGCATCTTTATTTTATAAAGGCTTGTCTGATTCTCTTAAAGATACTCTATCCACGGTACCTGTAATCCCTACCGCGTTCCCTGAATTGGTTGACTTGGTACTCCAAATTGACTCTAGACAAGCAGAGAGAAGGGGGGAACGGAGGCCGCTTCCTCCTCTTACGACCACCACTTCCAATCTTGCCACCGGTTCCTCGGAACCAATGCAGATCGGAGCTTTGCGAGGACCCTTGTCAGCAGAAACAAGGGAACACAGGAGAAAGAATGGCCTTTGTTTCTACTGTGGGTCATCTGATCATTTACTACGATCATGTACCAAGAAACCTGTCAAGAAACAGGGAAACGCGAAAGCCCGGCAATAGAAGGGGTTCAGTTGTCGGGTGGTTCTTGCAGTGACCCCCTCCTGTCTACACCTTACTGTTTATCCGTAACACTCACTTCCACTTCCCTCAGTAGGCGGGTGGTTCCAGTTGTTTTGGACTCAGGTGCCACGGGGAACTATATTGACGGCGCATATGCCCGTGAGCTGGGTATACAGATTGTTCCCAAAGATTGCCCCGAGGTCGTGAATGCGGTCGATGGCTCAACCCTGGTGTCTGGTCTAGTGACTGAGCGTACTGCTACTTTGGTCATGCGGACGGAATGCGGCCACACGGAAGATATCTCTTTTGACCTTATTGCCGCCCCACAGCTCAAGGTTATACTGGGGCTTCCTTGGTTGAAATTACACAACCCCGTGGTGGATTGGCAGTCAGGGGAAGTGAATTTCCTTTCAGAACATTGTGACCAGTTCTGTCTGACATCAGTTCAGAAAACCTCTAGCCCAAGCCATGCTCTCATGGATTCCGCCTCCACGATAGGGGCTGTTATTAACACTCAATTACCCCTGGAGTATCAAGAATACCGGGATGTCTTTGACGCTAGTGGGGCTGAAATCCTTCCTCCCCATAGGCCTTTTGATTGTCCTATCGAATTGGTTCCCGGGGCCAAGATACCATCTGGTAGGATTTATTCGTTGACACCCAAGGAGGATGTCATCCTTAAGGAATACATTGACAAATCCTTAAAATCGGGCTTCATTCGGCCTTCGCGTTCTCTGGCAGCTTCCCCTCTGTTTTTTGTTCCGAAAAAGGAGGGAGACCTGCGCCCTTGTATCGATTATCGGGCCTTGAATGCTGTTACGGTCAGGAACCAATACCCGATTCCCCTGATATCAGTCTTGCTTGATCAGCTCGGATCGGCCAAGTTCTTTTCCAAGTTAGACTTACGTGGGGCGTACAACCTTGTACGCATATGTGAAGGGGACGAGTGGAAGACCGCCTTTAAAACCAAATACGGTCTATACGAATATACTGTAATGCCCTTTGGTCTAAGTAACGCCCCGGCCACTTTCCAGTTCTTCATCAATGAAGGCTTTCATGATATGTTGGATCAATATCTGATTGTTTATCTAGACGACATCCTGATCTACTCCCCAAACCATGAAACCCATGTTGTCCATGTCAGTAGAGTCTTACAACGTCTGCGGGACAATCATTTATATGCTAAACTGGAAAAGTGTCTCTTCCACGTACAGGAGGTCGAGTTTCTTGGCTATAACATCACCAACAAAGGAGTCAAGATGAGCAGATCTAAGGTTTCTGCCATTCTGGATTGGCCGGTTCCCAACAATCTGAAGGCGTTGCAATCCTTTTTAGGGTTTGCGAACTTTTACCGACGTTTTGTTCAAGATTTTTCAGCCATTGTTTGTTCTCTTACGGCTCTGACTAGCTCTAAGAGGAATTTTTGTTGGAATGAGGATGCTCAACAGGCGTTTGATTCCCTGAAGTCCGCCTTCACCTCGGCACCAGTGCTCCAGCATCCGGACCCAACCCAACCATTCATAGTCGAGGCTGATGCTTCGGATGTCGCTTTGGGTGCAATCCTGTCCCAACATTGTCCGGATGATGCAGGTTTACATCCAGTTGCCTTTCATTCGAGAAAGTTGACGCCTTATGAAAGGAATTATACCATCACGGAGCGCGAGTTGTTGGCTATCAGGGACGCCTTCTTAGTCTGGAGGCATCATTTGTTGGGTTCTCGAGTGCCTGTTCAGGTGTTCACGGATCATAGGAATCTCTTGGCTCTTCACTCAGTGAAGTGCACCACTGCACGGCATGCTCATTGGCATGAGTTCTTTTCAATGTTTGATTTCACGATTTCCTATCGCCCTGGTTCTCAGAATTCTAAAGCGGATGCTCTCTCTCGTCTACATGGTCCTGCCAATTCCTCTCACGCCACTGGTGTACCCTTGTTACCCACTCAGGTAGTGTGTGGTTGCTCGTTACGTCCGTCACTTAAGTCCTTTATACAGGAATGGCTTCGAAACGATCCACCGGAAGTAACCAAATACAGACTGGAGGTCATTAATTCATTACCCTATAACCAAGGTAAAATATACCTGCCTACGCCGGGGACGCGACTTACTGCTATACAATGGTGTCACGATTCCTCTCTGGCTGCTCATCCAGGTATTAGGAAGACGGTTGATCTACTAAAAAGATGGTGTTGGTGGCCATCCTTATTGCAGGACGTCACTGATTACATACATACATGTTCGGTTTGTGCTCAGTGTAAGACATCACATGGCAAACCCGTGGGATTGCTACAACCTATGCCTCTTCCGGATCGTCCTTGGTCCTCCATCTCTATGGATTTCGTTGTGGAACTACCTGTGGTGGAAGGTTTTGACACCATTTGGGTGGTCATAGACTATTTTACTAAAATGGCGCTGTTTGTGCCTTGTCAGGGGATCCCTACTGCTCCTAAACTGGCGGATCTCTTTCTGCGGAACGTGTTTAGGTTGTTTGGTCTTCCTTCGATGATTATCTCAGACCGCGGTCCTCAGTTTACTTCACGCTTTTGGAGAGCCTTGTCAGCTGCTTTAGGTATAGAGGCTCGTTTTTCGAGTGCCTACCATCCACAGACGGATGGGCAGACCGAACGTCTGAATGCTACTATGGAACAGTATATAAGATGCCTCACCTTTCAACGTCAGGACGATTGGCTTTCGGTACTGTCGATGGCCGAATTTGCTTATAACAATTCGCTCCACACTACTACACAGTTTTCTCCCTTCTTTGCCCTTTATGGACAACATCCACGTTCCTTGCCTCTTGCCCCTGAGCTGCCGACTCATAACCCTGCTGCCCTTGCCTGTGTCAGGGACATTTCCGGCACCCATGTCCAACTTAAAAGACAGCTCTTGGAGGCTCAGAACAGGACCAAGCTTTATGCTGACCGGCATCGTACCCCCGCTCCGGTATATCTACCAGGCATGAACGTGTGGTTGTCAACCCGCAATTTACGCCTGCCGGGTCAGAGGAAGTTGCTCCCACGTTTTGTCGGTCCATATGCTGTATCGCATGTCATTAACCCGGCAGTGGTGCGTTTGGTTCTCCCACGTTCATGGAAAATATACCCAGTATTCCACATGTCCTTGATTAAACCGTGCCGTCGTGATACCCGTCTTCCCTCCCATCCTCCACCTGTCAGGGTTCGGGGTGCTGTGGAGTATGAGGTTTCAGCGATCTTGGACACCAGGGTTCGGAACGGTAGGAGGCTGTACTATGTGGACTGGAAGGGTTATGGTCCGGAGGATCGTACCTGGGAACCATATGAGAACATACATGCCCCGGTTTTGTTGTCCCGTTTTTGGAAGTCTCGGAATGTGGGGGCCTCTTTGGGGAAGGATACTGTCAAGTATTGGCAGAACTCATCAGTGTTAGGACGCCGTAATTATCCGGCTTCCACGGATTCCTTGAGACCCGATACTTATGGATCTCGTATTTGCCAACGAACGGGGATTACGGCCCCTTTAAGACCTCGCCTGCCGGGAGCTTGGAAGTTGGCATGGAAACGATGGCGTCCTCTCACGGCTTTCAATGTTCACCGTGCACGCTGAAGGTCGTATAGCGCTCATGTGATACCTATTTAAGCCACGCCTGTATGTTTTGCCGGCGCTTCTGAATCTCGTATTCCTAGCGGCTTGCTTTCCCTCGTATCCTGACTCTTGTCCTTCTTGCCTTGATTTCCTGTTCCTCGACCTCGGACTGCCACGGACCTGCCTTGCTTACTCCTTTTTGTACTTTGCTGCCAGCCCTGCTCTTCGACCTCGGATCGTCCACGGACCTGCCTTGCTTACTCCTTTTTGTACTTTGCTGCCAGCCCTGCTCTTCGACCTCGGATCGTCCACGGACCTGCATTGCTTACTCCTTTTTGTACTTTGCTGCCAGCCCTGCTCTTTGGCCTCGGATCGTCCACGGACCTGCCTTGTTTGTTCTTTTGTACAGCTTCCTGCTTTCGGCTTTCTCTCCGGCCTTGGAACTTTGCATCACTGGTACACGGACTAGAGACTGCCACTATTGTACATCGAGGCGTCCTCGTGCCGTCGGTTCTAGCCTTTGCTCTTGGGATTGCTCTTGGGACATCAGATCGGATCTGCTTTCTGCTTCCTGCTTTTTTCTTCCCTTTTGAATGATTCCTGGTCTTTGGGTTTGCCCTGAATACTTCCACCTTACTTCGTCTCCTTCCTGGGGAAATTCGGTGATTCAAAGAACCGCACAGGTTAGTGATTAATTCCTGTTTGAATCTGCAGTTAAGGCATTGAGTTGCATCCTTGTGATAATTGCCCTTTATACAGTTGTCTGGAGGTCTTGCCTGTGCATCTTGAGAAGACGTCTCGTCCCAGTATCCTGCTCCAAGCGGTTCTGGATTCTTCATTGGCATTCCATCTTCCCGCCAATCAATCGTTCTGGTTGTTCCTTGTATTAACTAGTTCGGTAGATTGGTAAGAAGAATTCCTCGGCTACACTACGAGGGCAAGAGCGCTGCTGACAACCAGAGCCTGGATCTCGCTGACTTTGCGGGCGGAGGTGAGGCCCACCAGCAGCGCTGTTTTTAAGGTGACCAGCCTGCTGTCCGCAGACACCATTGGCTCGAATGGTTTGTGCACCAAGAGCCCCACACTACATTGAGGTCCCACACAGGGTGTGGTTTCTTTATAGGCGGGTAGAGCTTGTGGAGGCCCTCCAAATGTTGCTTGACCACCGGGTTTGAGGAGTAGAAGACGCCCTCATCCAAATTCCTGTAGGCCCCTATGGCTGCCAGATAGGTGTGGCATGGGTCTACCTTATTAGGCAGAATTGCATGCAGTACCCTTTGGAACCACCACATACAATTAGGACTACAGGTGTAAGCAAAAACCAACCTTTGGTATAAGTCTGTACTACACAGTTTTGTGGTAGCGAGCTGAGCAGCCAGGCTTATCTCAAGAGGGAATCTGAGCAGTTCAAGAGGTTACACAGAGGTCTTACAATCACAGTGGTTCAAGTAGACACTTATACTCAAGGTTTCCTGGTAAAACATTTATTCATTTATTACACAATCATTTAGAAAACATTCACTAGAAGGAGGCAGCTTAATATTATACACAAACACACTTCAATAGCAAACCAATATGTTTCTGAACAAATTAGGCTTCCCTGAAATAGGAGCAAAATGGCATTTCATTTACTTTCAATAGGAGCAAAAAGGCACAAGTTAGCAGAATAGATCGCAAATACTTTCTTAGGCAGTGCAAATAGTTATAGTTCACTAGAGGACTCGATTCAGTTCAATAGGCATAGGCCAAAGTCAATGGACTAGTGTCTTGGATAGGAAAGAACAGTTCTTGAAGTAAACAGTATAGTCTTTGCCAAAGTTCTCAAAAGTAGTTTGTACGAAAAAGAATCATATGTTGGGTCACAAGCTGATTAGGCCTGCTAGTTGGGAAAGTTCCACAAACTTTCACCGCAAGAGAAGCGTTCTCTCAATCAGGTTGGCACAGTACCTTAGTATGAAGCAAAAGATGCAGCTGAAGAGGATGGTTCCTGGCAGTTCTTTCAGATCTCACTGTTCCTGAGCCTCAGTCATGGGGACCAAAGGGAGGACGTCGGGGGACTCCTGCACTGCACAGGATCGTTGGGAAACGCGGAAAAAAAGAAATCACTTCAGTTCGAGTAGCTGTTCTTCAAGCACACAAGCTGGTGTCCTTCCCCCTGGTTAATCCTAACTAGCTTTGAGAATGGTATCCAGGTGGCTTACGAGTTGATTGGTCCACCCAACTCAAAGGAAGAAGTCATCCTTGAAGGGGCTTCTCTGTCGAGATGAACTTGGCAATTCAGACCTGCAGCAGGGTTTCACCGGGCAAACCAAAAGTCCAGGAGTTGCAGCAGCCGTCCTCTTCCAGCTCGTCTTCGGTTCTTTCGTTCCAGTGGTCGACTCTGCTTTCCAGTCCTGGAGACTTGCCTTTTAAAAAGTTTTCTCCCATTAATTCCAGCCTAGCTGCCACTCACCCAGCAGGGTGGCTGTCCTTGCCGGACAGTCAGCCAGCCAATCACGCCAGAGTGCATTTGGGTCTCCTAGGAGACTAAGCACAGGGAGTTTCGGCCACCTCCCTCACTTCCTGCCCACCCCGGATACTCAGACGCCAGAGGTGGTCTTCAGTCCTGAAGCCTGCCAAAGGCATGGAAGGAACAAGTTACTTACCTGTAACTGTTGTTCTCCAGCATGGGTCTGGCATGGATTCACATGCTCATGAATATTCCCCGTCGTCAGGCTGGGAATCCTCGGTAAAGAAAAAAACCAGTATCAGTTTCGTTTCTGATCTGTCTTACGTAGTAATAACCAATCACTGATCTCTGTGTCATACTGACCACAGCCAATGACTGCCCTCTACCTAAGCCCCGCCTCTGGCAGCCATCTTCAGATTTGGAAGCACGTGAAGTGGCAGTATGACCAAGTGAAGAGCCGCAGAGGGGTAGGCGGGAGGGTTCGCATGTGAATCCATGCCAGACCCATGCTGGAGAACAACAGTTACAGGTAAGTAACTTGTTCCTTCTCCAGCATGGGGTCTGGCATGGATTCACATGCTCATGAATAAAGAATACATAGCAGTACACACATGCAAAACCACGGGAGGTGGCAAAGGCTCAACATTAAGCATTACATCAAACTCAACATTAAGCATCTTACCTCCTCACCAGGCTCACCTCAGGCGAACAGGTTGCGCAGCACTGCTTGGCCGACCCTGGACTCCTCCCTGGAATCCCGGTCGACGCAGTAGAATTTCGTGAAGGTGTGCGTCGACCTCCACGTAGCAGCCCTGCATATGTCCAGCAGGGGCACACCAGATAGGAACGCCGTGGTAGCTGCGATCGCTCTGGTGGAATGGGTTCTCGGACGGCCAGGCAGCGGTCGGTTTGCCAACCGGTGACAGTACATGATACAGCCGGAGAGCCATCTGGAAATGGAAGCCTTCGATAGAGCCTTCCCCTGATTGACAGGTCCAAAGTTCACAAAGAGTTGTGACGTCTTCCGAAAACACTTCGTGCGGTCCACGTAGAACTTTAGCGCTCTAGCCACATCCAGCGAGTGCAAAGTCCTCTCAGCCGGCGACGAAGGCGACGGGAAGAACACAGGCAACACCAAGGGTTCGTTGAGATGGAAGTCCGACGGTACCTTGGGCATGAAGGAGGGGTGCGTCCTGAGCACTACCCTCGTTGCGTGAAAAGTCAAGTACGGGGCCTTGCAGGAAAGGGCCTGGATCTCTCCCACTCGTCTTGCGGAGGTGATGGCCACAAGAAACGCTGTTTTCCATGGCAGAAATTTCAACGGAGCTGAGTGCAGAGGCTCGAACGGAGGTCCCATGAGCTTGGTCAGCACCACGTTGAGCTCCCACGCCGGGGCCGGAGCCTTCACCGGCGGGAACGATCTGAACTGTCCCTTCATGAACTCTTTCACCAGACGATGAGACCACAAGGACGTCCGTCCCGTGGTTCTGGTGTATCGGGAGATCGCAGCAAGATGAATCTTGATGGACGCGTGTGCCAGTCCAGCTTTGGCCAGCGTCAGCAGGTACGGCAGTACTTGGGGGGCCGTAATCCGTAGAGGGTTAATCTTCTGTGCGCGGCACCAGACAGAGAACCTCTTCCATTTGTGTCCGTAGCATTTAAGAGTCGAGGACGCCCTGGCCTTTGCAAGAACCTCTCTGCAGTCGGCCGGTATGTCGTATCCTCCAAACTCTAGCGCTGCAGGAGCCAGGCCTGCAAGTTCAGCGATTTCGGGTCGTGGTGGAGGATGGCGCCCCCTCCCCTGGAGAGTAGATCCGCGTCCACCGGAAGCTTGATTGGCGGGGACGCTGACAAGTCCAGAAGGTCCGGGAACCATATCTGCCTCGGCCACGCAGGTGCGACGAGGATCATCCTGCACCGTGACCTCTTGAGCTGGTTGACTAGCCGGATTAGCAGTGGCAAAGGAGGGAACGCGTAGAGGAACAGGCCCTCCCAGGGGAACGAGAAAGCATCGCCCATGCTCCTCGCCTGGGGAAACCTGCTGGCGAACCTCCGGTACTTGGAGTTCGTCGCCGTCGCGAACAGGTCGATCTGGGGTGTGCCCCACCGTCGGAAGAGGCGATCCACTAGATCCTGCCGTAGCTCCCACTCGTGGCACGAGCGCAGCTCCCTGCTGAGTGAGTCGGCGATGGTGTTTTTTATCCCTGCCAGATGAAACGGCACCAGAAATATCCTTTGGGCGACGGCCCAATGCCACAGGTCCTGCGCCTCCTTGGACAGTGCTGGGGACCTGGTTCCGCCCTGTTTCCTGATGTAAAACATGGTGGTGGTGTTGTCGGTGAAGATCCTCACCACCTTGCCCTTGAGGGACGGAAGGAAGGACCTGAGGGCCCAAAACACTGCACGGAGCTCCAGGACGTTGATATGTAGGGATTTCTCCGTCGGGAGCCAAAGGCCTCTTGCGTGCAGATTTTCGGTGTGCGCTCCCCACCCTTCCAGGGAGGCATCCGTGGTCACTGTCTCCTGGTGGGCTGGGGTCTGGAAGTCCATGCCCGCCGTCAGATGCGCGCGGGTGCCCCACCACCGGATCGCTCGTCGGAAACTCTCGTCGAGTGTGATCCTTTCCTCGAAGCTGCCCGTCGTTTGGATCCAGCGCGCGTCCAGGAACTCCTGCAACGGGCGCATCCGGAGCCTGCACATGGGAATGAGGTAGATGCAGGAAGACATCATTCCGAGGAGGGACTTGATGGACCTCACCTTGGCCGCGTCGGCCACCAACATCCGCTGCACCTTGCCCAGGATGGTCCTGGTCCTCTCCTCCGACGGGGAGGCCAGAAGGGACACTGTGTTGAGCCTCGCTCCCAGAAACAGAGCGTCTTGCGCGGGTACCAGGTGGGATTTGGCGTAGTTCACGGAGAATCCCAGGTCCGTGAGAAGTTGGACGGTCCTTGCCGTGTGAACCACGGCGAGCTCCTTCGTCCTGGCTCGGATGAGTCAGTCGTCCAGGTAGGGGTAGACGTGGACCCCCTCGCGGCGCAGCTGCGCCGCCACCAGTGCGAGGCACTTGGTGAATACCCTGGGTGCCGACCGTAGTCCGAAGGGGAGGGCTTTGAACTGGTAATGACGCCCTTGGACCACAAACCTGAGGAATTTTCGGTGCCCCTTTACAATGGGAATATGGAAGTAGGCATCCTCCAAATCCAACGACGACAGGAAGTCTCCTTCCTCCAGCTGACCCAGGACGTGCTGGAGGGTGACCATCCGGAACTTCTGCGCCTTGATGAACTTGTTCAGACGTCGCAGGTCCAGGATGGGGCGCCATCCTCCCGTCTTCTTCTTCACGAGGAAGTACCTCGAGTAAACTCCGGAGCCCCGAAGCCTCTTTGGGACGAGTTCGATGGCGCCTTTCCTGAGCATCGCTTTTACCTCCAGGAGAAGTTGAGGGACGTGAAGTTCTTTCCTGGCCACGGGGGGGACGCGCGGACACCGTCTCTGGAACTCGAGCGCGTGGCCCCGGGCCAAGGCGTCCAGCACCCAACGGTCGGTGGAGATGGACTCCCACACGCTGACGAAGCTCGCCAGCCGGCCTCCCACCGGGGTGCTTCGGTGGGGGCCCGACCCCACGGCCGGTTCAATCCTGCTTCGACGAGGCTTTGCCGCCTTGACCTCCTTGGCGACGACGGCGGGGTCCGCCAGACTTGCCTCTGCCTCTGTAGGCCTCCTGAGACGACGAGCGGGCCGCTTGACGGTAGGTGGCGAAACCGCCGCCGGAACCTTTGGAGGCGCCCTTGCCTCCGCTGCTCCGAAAGGGCGTCCGTCGTTGTTGCAGAACTCCCAGGGCCCGGGCCGTCTCAGTGTCCGCTTTAATGGCCTGAAGGGAATCGTCCACTGTTTTCCCAAACAGGTTGTTCCCATCGAAGGGCATGTCCAGGACTCTGGTCTGAACGTCTTGACGGAAGTCCGTGGCCTTGAGCCATCCACGCCGCCTAAGGCAAACGCCGTTGCCCAACTGGCGGAACCCAGTGTCGGCGATGTCCGTCGCAACGGTAATGGCGTGGTCAGAAGCCACCTCACCTTCCTGCAGGATCTCCAGGGCCTCTGTCCTCTTGTCGTCCGGCAGGAAGTCCAGCAGGGGAGCCAGTTTGTACCAGAGCTCCCTGTCGTAGCGGGCCACGATAGCCAAGGCGTTGGCCGCTTTAATCGTCGTCGCTGCCGACGAGATGACTCTGCGTCCCATAGCGTCCAATTTCTTTCCCTCACCGTCCGGTGGGGAAGTCGATGTGGAGGCCGCACCCCCCCCCCCCGCTTTCTTCCTGGCCGCCGCGGAGACGACGGAGTCCGGGGTAGGCTGCGCCCGGAGGCACAGGGGGGCCGTGTCCGGGACCCGGTACTTCTTCTCGTACCGGTCTCTTCTAGCTGGCGTCGTGGAAGGGTTCTTGAGGAGGGTGAGGCCCTCATCCCAAATGTCGTCCAATAGAGGCACTGAGAGGACCGTCTTCCTCTTGGCCTCGCGCCGCTGATAAAGGAAACCTTCCTTCTTCTTCTCCTCAGGGCAGAGTTGGAAAAGCTCGGATGCCCTGGTGATCATGAAGTGGAACGATCCAATCTCGTCGGGCGGAGAAGCCCTGGTGGGAGGTGACAACGGTAATTCCTCGTCGTATACCTCGTCGTCCGTACCCGTCGCTGCCGTGTCAGTCCCCGTATCATCCCCTCGGGTGGACGGGGAGGAGGGCTGGACGGGGCGCGACGGCTGAAAAGGAGGTGGAGGGTGGATCCTTCTTTTCTTAGTAGGGGGAACACCAGAAGGTCCCGGTTCTGGGTCCCCAGACGGGAGAGGTTCCTCCGTTGGCAAAGGTAGTCTCGTCCTTATCTCTGAGCATAAGGACTGTATAGCCAATAAAATGGCCGCCGAGTCGCCTCGCGGCGCTGGCAGGGGGGAATCCGACGGGCGAACAGGGGCCCCGTCGGTACCCTCGGCGATGTCGTCGTCACCTGCGTCGGGATCCATCCCGACGGGTCGGTCTTCTTCCACGCAGAGGCCGTGGCTTAAGACCTCGACCAGCTCCTCCTCCGAGGTTGAGGCCGAATCTACGACGACGCCCTGCCCCCCCTTTCTCTTCCCCTCGGGGTATTTCACGGGGGTCCTATCGATGGGCACAAAAGAGGACTCCCTCCGAGGTGGTAGGGAGACTCTGAGCCCCGAGGTCGCCACCACTGGTGTAGCCTGCACAGGCTGAGCCAGGGCCGCCGCGACAGTTTCGATAGAGGGCTTGGCCGGATGGATTAAGGCCTTCACCACCTTAGGTGCGCTCACCGCCTTATCCTTGAGGGGGGGGACACCGCCTCGCTCCCCCTCCGCCTTCGAGCTCGACCCGGGCCTCTCCAGGAGCTTCGCCGGGTGCTCGGCCTTCCTCTTACCCGACCCAGAGCGTTGGCTTGTGGTTGATGGTGCCGGGGAGGGTGCGCCCTGCCTGGCGCCAGTAGAGCCCAACCGTTCGGCGCTCCCGGTGCCAGCGGACTCGCGGTGCTTGGCCTTATGTTGGACCCCCGTCGCCGGGGCGTCCTCAAAGGTCTTAGAAGACCGCTCGGATTTCTTCTTCTTCTTCTCGCCGGACGGGCTCTTCCCTTCTAGCCAGTTGGCGAGACGTTGATGGCGGTCCTTCATGGTCCGCTCCGACATGTTGCCGCAAAACGCACAGTCCTTCTCCACGTGCGTCTTGTCCTCATGTAGGCAGTAGAGACAAAAAGAGTGTTCGTCCTCCTTGAAGACGTTCTGCAGCTGGCATCCAGGGCAGACCCTGAACAGCTTTCCGGGCGTCGAGCTTCCCTTCTCCTGGGCCATGACCGGGCCTGAGAAACTTCTGGAGTCCTCCAAAAGCGTAGCTCGACGAAATCTTCACCCTTGAGGGGCGCAGACGAATCCGACACGGGTCCCCGTTGATCGGATAGAGAGTCGGTGGAGCTTGAGGCTCTTTTGACCGAAAAAAAGAAGTTTTTTGAGAAAAAACGTGAAAAAATAGCACTAACGCTCGAGAGCAATAGCACGAGGATCCCAACACATGAACGTGCGGTAAAAATCTGAAGATGGCTGCCAGAGGCGGGGCTTAGGTAGAGGGCAGTCATTGGCTGTGGTCAGTATGACACAGAGATCAGTGATTGGTTATTACTACGAAAGACAGATCAGAAACGAAACTGATACTGGTTTTTTTCTTTACTGAGGATTCCCAGCCTGACGACGGGGAATATTCATGAGCATGTGAATCCATGCCAGACCCCATGCTGGAGAAACAAAGGGACCAAACCTAGTTTGGCACGCAGAGACAAACACTAGAAGGACCTTTCCAAAAAGAAATGGCGTAAAAAGAAGACCGGGACCCGTTTAAATAAAGGGGCTTAAGGCACCATCTTGAAAAACATGGCTCCTGCGATTTTTAGTTACCGGTGTTCGCGGTTGGGAAAAATCATGGTAGTTTGTTCTAAAACCACTGCCACCAGCCATTTCGATAGAAAAGGGCAGCATTTGACTGCTACATGAGTTTCTAGACACAGGGGATACTAGGTAACCCCGCCAGCACTCTATGGGATGATAGTGTGTGCTGGGTCTAGGAATTTAAAAAGACTATTAAAGTCAATTTAACCTTACATTCTCTGGGAAACAGTATTTTATCCCAGAGAAGGCATTTAAAACTTTGGGAAGTAGAAAGAGACCTCCCTGTGTCACTGCACTGAGGGTGCTGTGTAACACACATGAAAAGATGCCTATGGAGTTATTTTAAAACTCCATAATCAAAGAACACCAGTGTAAAACATACATCAAAACACATGATAGAGTGGGAAAAAGGCTCATACTCTTTCCAGGTAATAAAAAATCAAGTCCTCAAAATCCAGCAAAGTTGCTGGGGGTCTCTAAGGTGGAGGGAATTAGCACATTTATTAGCACATTTAAGAGAACACACCTGTACGCCGGAGTGGGCAAGGTGTGCTATTCCACTCTATCTGGAATGCGTCGCCCAGGGAGCCGGAGCTTTGCCCCTGACAAGAGGCGAACTGCTCGCATTTCCTGTTGTCCTGGGAGGCAAAAAGATCTACTTGGGGGTGCCTTCATCTGAGGAAGATCTCCCTCAGTGCCAGGTCATTTAATTGCCACTAGTAATTGTCCGCCCCCAGTCTGCTGAGCCTGTCCGCCTCCAGGTTGGATTCCCCGGGAGGTGGACGACCGTGAAGTAGATGTTGTTCTCCAGTGCCCATTCCGAGATGCTGACCACTAGTTTGCACAGTGGAGGGGATCTGCTACCCCCCTGCCTGTTGACATAGTACATGCTGGTGGAGTTGTCTGTTTGGATAAGAACTATCTTGCCTCCAATGAGAGGAAGAAAGGCCTTGAGAGCCAGCCATATGGCTTTTAGTTCCAGCCAATTGATGTGGAACTCCTGCTTCTGCCGAGTCCAGGATCCATGTTTGCTGTGGCCATCCAGAGTGGCTCCCCAGCCTTCTAGGGAGGAGTCCGTAGTAATAGTGACCTGAGGGGTAGGCTGCCGGTAGGGCCTGCCCTGCCCTGCAGCAGGTTGCAGTCCGCGGCCCGCTCTTGAGGTCCTAGTGGAGAAAGGGAGAATGTTCACTGTCTCCGCTTGGGAGCCCTTCTCCTGATTCCATGAGGCTGCAAAGTGCAGCTGCAATCTCCTCATCTTGAGTCTTGTGTGGGGTACAGCCAACAGGACTGCTGCCATTTTACCCAACAGGTGTTGGTACCACCAAGCCGAGGTCACTGCCCTGGTGAGGAAGTGAGTAGTGGCTATCTTGATGGCCGCGATACTGTCCTCCGAGGGAAAGACTCTCTCGGAACCAGGGTCGGATTGGCCCCTCTGCCTTTCGGCCCGTGGACAGGCCGATATCGTCCCTGGGGAGTGGGGGCCGGTTTCTGGCCAAGCTTGGGCCGGTTTGGAAAAAAACATTAAAAAATAAAAACATTTCCAAATTTTTTTTTCAATTATTTTTTTTTCTCTAAAAGCCTTTCATCCTTCTTAGGTCGATAAATGAGTACCAACACGGGTTGGGTGATATTGTATACATATTTGTTCTATAAAAAAGAGCTTAAGCGTAAGTGCTATATAATAACAGATTATGATTTGGCCTTGGACGTCTGCTTGGATTCCCAGTAATTTGACAATATGGTTCTAAACACACAGATATTAATGATACATATGGTGATCCATTCTTGTATGAAATGTATATCACATAAGTGAAATCATAACCATATTTTTCGTAGTGTACTTAGGAACAATGCCCTTTGATGCCACTTCCTGTTTTGTCAAGGGTTGAAAGGTCGTGTTTCATCGCTTCCCAGGATATCACTTTGGGGTGAGGTCAAATGACATAACTTCCAGTGATTTCATCAGAGGTCAAGGGTCGTGAGGCGAGGGGTGGCCACGTTTTTGAGGCGAGGGGTGGGCCACTTTTTTTTGGGTGCCCGGGCCTATTTCTTGTCCCAGTCCGACCCTGCTCGGAACTCGTGTCCCAGATGAGGCCCAGGAAGGTCAGAGACTTCCTGACATTGATAGTAAACTCCAGGTCGTGGAGTGTGTTCATAAGTGCGGAGGAGATGGTGAACCGCCTCCAGCGATGTGGCCTTGATGGGTCTGTCGTCCAGGTATGGGTAGACGTGGTGGCCCTGGGCCCTGAGGCGGGCTGCCACTGAATTCATTAATCTGGTAAATACCCTGGGGGCCGAGTTGAGGCCAAAGGGTAGCACCTTGTATTGGAAATGGCAGCCCATGATCCTGAACCGCATTAAAGAACGATGCAGCTGCCAAATCGGGACGTGTAGATACACGTCCTTCAGATCCAGGGAGCACATCCAGTCTCCCCTGTCCAGTGTCTCCGCAATGAGTTCTGGCGTAACCATCTTGAATTTTTGCAGAGGAAGGGAGATGTTGTGGGTGGAAAGGTCCAACACAACTCTCAGGCCAGCCTGGTTCTTCTTCTGTATGGCGAAAATCCTGGAATAGAAGCCCAATCCTCGCTGGGAGGATGGGACATCTTCCACTGCCTGGCTCTCAACGAGCGACCCGATCTCCGCCAACAGAGTTGCTGTCCCAATCTGTGGGAGAGGGGGGGAGGAGAAAGGAAGGGAAGGGACCAGTAGGCAGTTCCCCGTGGAGACTACAGATAGGATCCAGGGGTCTGAAAAGTCCTGGTGCCAAAAATTCACGTGAAAGGCAAGCCTGCCCCCCACCAGAGACACATGGACCCAGGAGACGCGTCATGCCTTCTTTCCCTCTGAGGCTGTTGCGGAGGACGGGGACTGGAAAAAGCTCTTGCCCCCCCTTTGTTGTTTCCGCCGGTGCTGACTCGGAGAACGGTCAGGTTGTCTGGACCTATGTTCTTGGAAGCCCCGGAACCCACCAAACGCCTGCCCCTTGTCGGAGCGTTGATGTGACTGGGTGTACGCCTTGGGTGTGGCCTTCGTAAGAATAGATAAAGACTTCGCAGTTTGCGAGTTGTTCTTTTTTCAAATTCCTCATCCGTGGTGGAGTGGAAGAGGTCACTATACTCGAATGGAAGGTCCAATATGCGTTCCTGGACATCGGGTTAAAGTTAGTAGCCTGGAGCCAGGCAGTCCTTCTCATGTCCGTGGCAATGCAGATGGCCCGGACAGAGGTATCGATGTGGGCCACGGTGGACTCCATGATGTCCTGCGCTACCAGCCTGGCTTCTCCTAGTCCCGCCTTGAAGCATGCTTGGCTCTGTGCCAAAGGTTCTGGGAGGAAGTCTGCAATTTCCTGCCAAAGCATTTGGTTAACGGCTGCCAGCATGGCATCAGCGGTGGCCTGACGCAGGTGCAAGGAGGCGTTGGGAGTACAGCTTTTTCCCGTATGCCTCCAAGATCTTCTCCTCCTTGCCTAGTAGCGTCGAGAACGAGGTGGCCGAGGATGACTGAGGTTTAGAGTGACACAGCAGCGATCACTGAAGAGTGCGGTTGAGGATGCGCCGAAAGCAAGAGTGTATCCCCCTCCATCTGCCTACTTGGCGTCGAGGCGCTGATTGAAAGGTTGGGCCGAGTGTGGCTTGAGCTACCCCTTTTTGGCCAGGGCAACAACATATTTCTGCATCGAGATCCCCATTTAGGTAGGGGGTCTTGGGGTGAGAACTTGTGCCAAGACCCCCTCCTCAGGCTGAGGAAGGCCCAAATATTTTGCCAGACCTGCAAGGCATTCGTGGAAGGCCTTGATTGAAGACGGCGTGTCGGGGTCCTCCTCCTCATCTGTGTTCACCAGAGTGCCTGGAGGGTCCAGAACAGGTGGTGGAGTGCTGGGCGCCGTGGGCTGTGGTGTGGAGACCGCAGCCAGTGGCTCCTGTGGAGGCTGGTGTGGAACCGCCTGTACTGTGGGAGGCAGGGGAGCTGGAATCAAAGGAGCCGGCAGGAGCAGCGGGGGCTGCGCTGGGGCCTGTGGCACCGGAGCCATAGGAGGAATGACTATGGGTGCTGGTGGAGATACCAGAGGGAGCATGTCCCTGATATTATCCCGAAGGATGGCTCCCATCTGGGGAGTTTGCATCACCGCTAGGAACCTTTCCAAGAACCTGTCTTTGGAGGCTGAAGATGTGGCAGGTGATATAGACGGAGTGGCTGGCGGCTGCTGGGGCTGGGGACACTCTTCCTGGGGTGCAGGGGAAACCTGCCCTGCGCTGCTGATGGATAAAATGTAGGCCACGTACCTGGTTGACACCAGTCCCACCTTGTAACTCGTTCCTCCACCCGCTCCGTTCCTAGAGGAGGCATCGGACGAGCGGCCATTTTGTCGAGCTCACTGGGCCCAGCCTCGTCCAAGATGCTTGGTGTTGGAACATGAGGCCTACCCTGCACCTCAGGTCGGGGCCTGGAAGGCGTATTGCCCCCGGCAGAGATGCCGGTAGTGCTGCGTAAAGGCACCCCCTCAGACATAATGCCGGTACTAGGGCATTGCCCCTCGGGTGTAACCCTGGTAAAAGAACCTTGCGGTCCCTCAGTACTGACACCGGAAGGATCTGGAGACCCCTTGGCCATGAGGCCGGTAGCTGGACTAGCCTCAGTATGTGTGCTGGTGTGAGTACCCGAGAGGTTCCTCCCGCTCGGGCGCTTCCTTGGGAAGGAGTCGCCCTTGCAGGTTGCGATGGTAAACAGCGGCCTTGTCTTGGGCCTTGATCGATGTCTGACAAAGTCCTTTAAGTCTTCCAGAAGTGACCTTTCGAAGAGCTCCCTCCACCTGGCTAGCCTGTTCTTCGATGCGCGTGGACTCAGTGCAACATACGCGATACAACCTTCCCAGCCGTGGTCGGGGCCAAGGCAGCGGAGGCAAAGAGCGTGGAGATCGGACGTAGGGAAGAGCCCCTCGCAGGCTCGACACCTGCTAAAGCCCGAAGAAGTCGACATGCGCCGGGGAGGAACGTGGCGTCGGAGGACCAAGTACCTGATTGAAAAAGAAAAGAAAAGATAGAAGAAATATCCGGGGAAGACCGCATGGTGTTAAATGGCCAAAGCCAAACCCAGGAGCGCTGGTGAAATCGGCCCATTCTCATCAAAGCGGAAAAGGAAACTGGGTGTAGCGCCGGTGGGCGGAGTCAGGGTAGTGCATGCTCCCAGGGGCGCACCTCCGCAGGCCTCTAAATTTAAAGGGGAAGAAGGTTTTTTCTGGTAAAAAAGGTTCCGTCTCCCGTCCCTAGAAAGGGACGCCCATACAGTATGGAGGAAAGGGGGCGGGACCGAAGAGTATGTACATGTTTACATGTCCTGGTAGGATTTCTAGAATGAGTATCAAATTATGTTTGCTTAGTTTTGAAGCTAGCTCCAAACGATGTATGTTTTGGCCATGTGGATTTCATTAGATTGCCTGGTCATTTTCTGCTGCCTTGTGCCATATGAGACCATCATGGCTTCCAGGTTTGTACTTTGTCTTCTCAAATGCTGCCCCATCCCATCAGCATGTGCTGCCTTCTCTTGACACACAAGCCCTCCCAATACCAAGGACAAACACACAGAGCTCCCTCAATTCACCTCTATCCTGGTTTGCAGTCTGTACTCCCATCCCAACACCTGGATATCCACAGTGGTCCAGCGATTCACCTCTTGACCTGCAATTAACACTTCAATATCATTAACAAGACACCCAGAGAGCTCCAGTGGTTCACCTCTGCCCTTACCTGCATTGTGTGTGCTCCCATCCCAATACCAAGACAACCACAGCGCTCTGGGACACTCCAGAGACCAACCCCATTGCCAACATATCTAGTGCACTCAATCTCTAGATATATCAGTAGCTTTCGACATCATCAACCACAAAATCTTCATAGAAAACACAGAGACATGAGGTGGAAAAAGTAATAGGTTGGATGACATTGTCCCTATTGAACAGTCTGGGGAAAGCCAACAGGTTCCCTCTCAAGTCACTCCTCTGCACTATCACCTATGGGGTACATCATTGTCCAGTCTATGATGACTCTCCTGCTATAAATCCTGTTAGGTAATATTTTCAGGTTAGTGCTAAATCTCCCTCACTTGTAAGACCCCCCCAGAACTTTTTGCTGGACTGGTGGATTCTTTTTCCTTATACCTTAGTGAGTGGGAACCTTTTTCTACACTCACATATCCTTTTACTCATTGTATGGGTTTCATTTCTAACACTCTCCATAGTTTCCTTTTGATGTTATCTTCTTTGACAACTTTGTGGCATATATAGCCTATGGTTGCTGGGTTGCCCTTTGGAGCTCCCCTTTTAAATTTTGTCTGGCTAAACTTGTGAGAATTACAGCTCCCAAGTAACAAAGAGGGATTTTCATCCCCCTTTACATGTTATATAGTGAGCCAGCACACCCCATTTTATGTGGAGTGCTGGGGGCATACAATGTATCCTTTCTTACTTACCTGTAACATTTTTGTTACAGTTGCAAGTTTGCTTGAATGGCTGGTGGCAGTGGTTTTACCTTCATTACATTTAGTCATTTTTACTTGCAGGCTGTTAATTCAGCATTGGTAATGCACAGAAGGGCCACCATTTTTCCTTATTTTTTTTTCCATTTCGTGCTGGCTTGTAGTTTCTGTGGTCTTCACCTATCATTCTAGGTGGGAACGACCTCAGTGAGAGTTTTGTCTTCGGCAGGAATACTTTGTATTCCCCACCAAGGCTCCAGAGTGTCTAAGAAGGAAGGAAGCGAGAGAGGAGTCCAAAGGTCTGCACCCCTTTGTCTTTCACATTGCCTGAAAGGAACCCAGTCTCAATAGGGTGCTGGCTGTCCTGATTGGACAGCCACGCCGCCCCTTTCTGTAAAATGTGGGTAGAGATTGCAGAAGTTGTGCTGTAGTTCCTGTTAAATACTCTGAACCTGGAAGCTGCTGACAAGTCGAACACTGGACCTGAATCTGAAGAAGAAGATTAAGAAAACACGGCTAAAACGACTTCTAGCAACCGAAGAACCTGCTAAGTAACCGGAGCCTGCTGTAGCCCTTCCTTCCAAGCAACCTGGGGACTCCCAAAACGACAACCCCGATCTAGAGCCTGGTGAGATCCACTAGACTCAAGAGGACCTGCATTTTGAGCAATCACATGACGTGCTGCGACCTTACTAGGCTGCAATACCCCAGTACCCTGTGACTTCTAAACATAGGGCGGTGCACTGTCCTCTGAATTAATGCGACCTTACTGGGTAGCAATACCCCAATACCCTGGGACCTTGAGCCATCGGGCGGTGCACGGTCCTCCAAATTCCATATCGAGCTGAAACATTGGTGGCATCCTGCTGGATCTACAGAGACATAAGTTGAGTCATTGAAGTTCCCACACCAGAGTGTTGGACCAGATTAGAGACGAGAATCCAATCAGCGATATTCAGTCTTCTCGTGGCTCCTGAAAAGGGCACCAAAACTACAGAACCGCATTCAGCCACGAAGAAACTCTTGCCTGAAGCCTTCACTGTTGATCCCTGCTGCAAAATCCTTTCCAGTGTCCAGTCTTCAGTCTTCTTGGCAAGGAATTAATTGACCGGGTTTTTGGCTGCAGATTCTGAAGTCTTCTTGCTGCAAACCCTTCTTCAGTGCTGAAGTACTGTGATGGCTGGGGTACTTACTTGCCTTAAACTTGTCTAGTTCCTGTGTAGCTCTGGGGTGTTTCTTGTGAATGGGAGACCTCTCAAACAGTTCAAACAGGCCCACTGCTGGAATCATTCTAGGGTGTCTTCTCATAAGTCCCTGGACCCTAACTAACTCTAAAGTGAAATACTTACATGTTTGAACACACTTCCTCAGGAACCCTGACTTTCCCTGCAACTGAACCCTATCTCGCCCTGTCTACAGCTGGCACCAAGACCACTAGGGTCTCTGTTCTGCCTCTGAGAGAACTTGTGCAATAGACTAGGGAAGGAATGGATAAGAACATGATTCTGCCTTGAAAAGTAGAACAAGTGTTTAAAGGTTGGTTGGTAACTGCCCTTCTGAGAGTGAGCAGTTACAAAAGTTCTTACTTAACATGAATGTATTTTGCCATTCTAAAAAGTATATGTAAGCTTATTTTACTTAACTGTGAATTGGTGTGCCTCTTCCCAAATGTAATGCTGTTGGCTTCACTTTACTATTTCTTTTAGGATATAAATGTAAAAGGGTGTCCAGTTAAAGGATCGAATACAAAAGGTTTGAATGCAAGTGGTGAGAGTCAATAGGATCGAAAACAAAATGTTAGATTTTTTTTTAATTATATATATTTTTTGGGGGCTTCCGTTTAGGTAAAAAAAAGTGGTTTTTAACCACAAAAACGGGAGTTGGTGAGGGGACCAACCCCCCCAAAAAAAAAAAAATCGAACCTTTTGTTTTTGGTCCTTTTGATTCGAACCTATTGTATTTCGAACCTTTTGATTCGAACCTTTGACCTATAACCATGTAAAAGTGTACCTACTGACTCTTATTTCCCCATACCTGCTGTTTAGTCTGTTTAGAATAAGACTCCCTTATGTTTTACCTGCCTAGAATAGCTGTGTGCCATTCTAAAAAGTGTCCTCTAGGTGTAGCTGACCTTGGACTGACTGGTGCAATCCTAAATAAGTGTAGAAAGTTATTGCTTACCTTAGGTCGTGTTCCACTCATCAGAAAAGCAACTGTAAAATATACCATAAGTCTACTACCCTTGACTTACTGTAAATTAATCTAAAAGTAACTGATGGTTTTACTCCCATGAATAGGTGTGCTCTATACTAAATGTGTTTGATAAGGCCTGACTTCCTTAGAAATACTGTTAGTTTTCTGAACAGGGTCTGTGCTTTGGTCTGTGTACTTTAAAGCATTGTGTTGTGTTTTTATAATGTGCTCATGACTCTATGACAAAGTACTTACCCCAAGACTTAACTTGGCCTACTGTATTTATAATAAACCATTATTTTGTATAATGCTTCTGGTTGTCAGTGTTTCTGTTGAACCCTTGGTATACTACAAGTTCTTTGTACTTTCCTACAGCCCTCTCTCTCTCTCCTAAAATAAGCCTGGCTGCTCTGTCTATGCTACGCTACCAAATACTCAAGTGGTACAGCCTTATAGTAAGAGTGGAGTTTTGTACTGTCTCAGTTTTATGGTTTGTCCTAACAGTCCCTCGATGGTACTCACAGTTTTAATAAACCTACACAGGTTGTCAAGCAAAATCAACTGGGGCATGGCAATTGTTTCTCGTGGATAGATAAATGTCTCTTGTGGATGAAGACCAACCAACTAAATTTGAACCTAGCTAAAACTGAATTTGCGATCTACAACTCCAAAGATCTACAACTCCAAAACAACCCACCTGACGAAAATTCCCTGGGCAGAAGAAATGGAAACCTGCCACCTGCCAAACAGTAAAAAACCTCAGATTTCTTAAGGAACACTCTCTAAAGCTTGAATCCAAAGTTTAAGCTACAAGACATTGCTTCTTGCAATTAAGATTCAGCCGCCGCAATAATACATACCTGATGATGCTGCACAGAAACATGGCAGTCATCACCTTAGTACTTTGAATACAGTCTTAAAATAGAGAACTTTGCTAAATTGTTTAAGACAACTGCAAAACTCAGCAGCAAGGCTCATCACAAGACTGGAAATATCAGAACACATCAACCAAGCCCTACGGACAGTCCACTGGCTCCCAGTGAAATGCAGACTGCAACCCAAACCGACATGTATCACTCACCATGACTTTCACAGGAGGTGGGCAAAATCTGTCAGAAAAGTCATCCAATACCCACCTTTCAGAACTCTGATCCAGGAACACAGTGCTGGCAACATACCCATGCTACAACCTGAAATGAAAAGTAGGGTCCTTGTTCTCATCCCGTGCAACCAAACATTGAAACACCATGCTGAGAAGACATAACACTTTCAAAGACCACATAACCTTCCGAAAATCACTTAAAACCTACCTTTGCACCAGACCACAAAACACAAAATACAGTTGATACACAGGTTTGAAGACCAGACACAATCAGAATGCTATACCTCAGACTCCCAGAGGGATTTTGGGAGTGCAGACTCCCCATAAGGGACCCAGGACTCTAAGACCCCCTATAAGCAAAAGGGTACAGGCAAAAGCACTCACAATGCAGATTTAATCAGATCAGTCTCAACCATGAACTCTATATAAGACACAAGACTTTAACACCCCCCTTTGAGCACAGGCCCAGTCTGGACTTAAAACAACCGTAACAGAGCGAACATCATAATCGTTTCAGTCTATTTCAAGCTCCCTTCATATGGGAGTCATGAATTTATGTCCCCTCAACTATCAAATCACTCTCATACACAAAAACCACTAGCACAGAATCTCTCTCACCAGGCAGAGACCAAGAAACTAGAAGATGCCTGAACAACTACACTCAAACGATCATCATAAGAACAACCACGTCCCCCCACCTTGATAAATAGAGTCACTTCAGAACTCTCCTTACTCCCTCTCCACTACTACTCCTACATTTTGCTACTCCTACATATGTCCTACTCATTTTACCTTTTCCCCACTGTCCCTATACACAATGTAGATGAAGTCTGTCTGCACAATGTTTAAAGATCCTACTGTGAATCTATAGGTTCTGTGGGATATATTGACCCACTCAGCTGTGCTTTACCCCATCACTTTGTTGCATTGGTGCAAGAAACAGCAAAATGGCTGTGCTGGCTCCTGTGCGCACCAGGATCTCAAAATTGCGTTTTACAACAACCATAAAAAAAAATGGCTGCAACACCCTGTCACACACATTTCAGGTGGGGTGGAACAGAGTACACACTGCAGGAATGTGCAAGTGTGCTCTGCAACATTTAACATGGAATTAAGTAAATAGGCAGCATTGCCTTGCTGAAAACCCCAAAATTCCTTTCAGAATGAAACCTTTTTTTTCACCCTTTAGAAATGCTGTTTTGAGGCTAAATCCATCCATTTACTATGAAACTGCTGTAATTGAAAAGGTCCTGCCATGCCCAGGAGAAGTCATTGTGCATTAGCAAAACTAGGCCTAGTTCCTGAATGACAGACCCAGTCATCTTAGCTTGGAAAGAAATCAACAAGGATCTTTATTTTACTCGCACGTGAAAGCGCGTGTATTTCTCTACAATGTATCAAACACCAGCTTTCGAGGCCACCAGGGGGCGCAGGCAAGATGGCCGCCTGAGCCGCGAGCTTCAAACCCAGCCCCAGGAAATCTGCAGAGCGAAAGCGGAGGAAAGGTTCCATCTCACGCATGGAAGTGAAATAAGGCCATTGGAACGTGTGCCCTCCTGAAAGGTCCAAACTAGAAGTACGACGAAGCCCCCTGGGCCGAGAAACATCGCCGGGAGTCTTTGGCGCCCCTCCCCCAAAGCCGCAGGCTACGCGCCTGAAGGGATCATCGAGGCCGCCAACTGTCTGAGAGAGGGAAAACGAAGAAGCCACATCGGGCTACAAAACGCACCCATCCCGGGCGCTCAAACAGATAGGGAGAGAGCAGAGGCAGCGGAGCATTGCTGGAGCTCTATGGGGCAGCCCGGGCCCCATGGAATGGAACACTTTTTGGAGCGATGTGGGGCAGCCCAGGCCCGTAAACAAGACCACGCCTGGAGCGCTGGGGGACAGCCCAGGCCCTGCGCACCACAACACTCCTGGAGCACTGAGGGGCGGTCCGGACCCCGTGGACGTCCTTCCCCTGCTCCCTCCACAAGCGTGTGCAGCACGAGCTGTGGGAGAACTGAAACCTCCTGGCTCGCGGCTGCGTGTGCAAAATTACTGAGGGACCGGAGCCGCGGGGGGACAGACACGCCGCCGGAGGCATCCCACGCTGCCCACCCCACGCTGAGGGGAACCCCAGGGAGCCACTCATGGGGCACAATAGTTAACATCGGGCCGACACAGGAGCGCGCCCCCCGCCCCAGGAAGACCCTGCACACTTTGGAACACCACCTGCCCATAAGTGCACCCTGTACCAAACCCACAGACCACTGACCAGGAGTCTTCCCATCACCGGGCTGGCCAACTCCCCTACCCACTGCCACACTGCCACACCGGACCAGGAAAGGGCCCGGGACCCCTGTGTGGGGGCCCAATGACTGCCGCCTCAGGGGTATCCATCTGTCCCTCATGGACCCAATTGGCCCCTGGAGCTAGCACCCCCAGAGACAGCATCCACCCTGCTGGCTTCGCCGCAGCACCACTGACAACCACGAGCTTGGACGTGGCGTCCTCGCTGCCGCATGCTGGATGCATGCTGGACGCAGGGCAGTGACCACATCCGACCTGGGCAAGAGCCCCATGAGCTGGAAGGAGGCCCTCGCAAAGTATCAATTTCACACCGGCGAGAGCGACATGGCTGCCGGGGCACCCTCCACACCAGCCCCCGACCTGGATGCCATTCAAAACAATATTCAGATGATCCTAGAGGAAATATGCGGGATAAGAACAGATATGGGCGCCAAGCTTGCAGACCTCACAAAAAAAGTGACTACCTTAGAGGACCGCATGGATGGAGTCGAAAATAACCAACTCTCCACGGCGCTCCTGGAAACTCAAATGGAGGCAAGGTTCCAAAAGGTGCAACGTCGTGAAGAGGAATTACGGTTCAAGGTGGACGACATGGAAAACAGAGAGAGGAGAAACAATTTACGCATTTTTGGCCTGGTAGAATACGACAGCGAAAGCCCACACGGCCTAGAGGGCAAGGTGCATGACATTATATGGATTGTCCTGGGGCAGATGCTGGTGGGGAGATCAAATTGGACAGAGTTCACCACGCAGGGGGGGAGGCAGGGGCCCTCGCTCGGTGTTGGCTCGGCTACATTACTACAAGGACAAAGCCAAGATCTTAGAAAAAGCCAAAAGTCTCGGAAACATACAATATGGGGACTCCAAGGTGGCCATCTTTCAGGACCTGTCGGCCCTCCCCTGTTGATGAGGAAAAAGTGTGGCAATCTCACCAGATGGCTCCAGGAGAAGGGGGTCAGGTATCGCTGGGGCCACCCCTTCTACCTGGCATTTGAGTGGAAGGGGGAGAAGCATCACCTGGTGTCTGAGGAAGACATCCAGCGGGTCACGGAGGACCAGCTCTTCAGGCGGCCATGAAGGAGACGCTCAGGACCCCCCGCGGGGCCCTAGAGGACCGGACAATTTCAAAGGTAAAGCAAAGGTGAAAGGGACCCGCAAGTTCCAAAAAAGTAGACACCCTTCAGCTGCCTCCGAGGGACATCTGAAGTGATTCTGAAATCACCTTGTAAGAAATGGGCAATGTTTCTCTTTTATTGGCAACGGCGTATGGGGGCATTGAATTATTGAAGGCCGAGGCCCCTAGGCACGGTGGCCGAACGCCACGTTGGCGCCATGTTCAGACTCTAAGGTTGAGGGGCTAGTTGTTGATCCTTAATGGTTACCAAATTGTTGACGGCCCACGCCCAGGGCGCAAGTTTAATAATATGGGTGGAGGGAGTGGGACACAAATGAGAGATCCTGACTGGGGCACCCATGCCAAGGGTATAACGAGAACATTCGCGACATGGAGCCAGAGATGGGAACCCCGTTCATTGAACTACCCGGGGCTGGGGTAGAGTCCTTGGTGGTTCGTTGACTAACCCCGACGAGTGTTGGAGGACATAGACGAACGCCTCAAAATGGGGAAAAAGGGGGGGAGGGAAAAGGGACGGGGAGGGGGCGGGACAGGGTAAGAGGGTGGGGGAGACCAAAGAGCGGGGAGGAAGGGAGACGCTCACAAGGGTCAAGGGGAAGGGGGTCAGCCAGATCGAGCCAGGGCTCTTTGCTTCACAACGGGCCCTACACCGGAAACAAATAAAGGAGCACAAAGCAAACAAAACCGAGGACGACAATGGTTGAAGGCAGGATAGGCTAACTCAATGTCAAGGGCTTAAATTCTCAGAACAAAAGATCATTGACTAGCAACATGTTCCGCAAACAACAGCTGATGGTACTCTTCCTACAGAAAACCCACTACAAACAGGGGAAAGAGTCGCCGATTAAAGGAAAGGAAATTGGGAGCAACTTCTGGGCCTCCCACAGAAGCTCAAAGAAGGAAGGGGTAGGCATTCTTCTGAACAAGACACTCCACCTCACAAGCATAGAAACCAAGAGGGGCTTTGGGGGGGCGATTCCTGGGGATCAAGGGCACCTGCGAGGGCTAACGCATTACTCTGGCCACCCAATATGCGCCCAACTCAGGTCAGATACGGTTCCTGACACAGATCTTCAGGGTAATGGACAAATGGGCAGAGGGAGCCATGATACTAGGAGGTGACTTCAACCTCATAATGGACCCCAAATTGGACTGGTGGACGGCAAGAGGAGTGGGGTCAAGGGGTGTCACCAAAGACAATTTAGCTCTACAGACTCTCCTAAGGGAACACTACTGGGTAGACGTGTGGCCCAAGGCTTGACCAGGCCCGGGGGGATACACTTTCTTCTCTCCCCCACACTACACCTACACGAGAATTGACCTGCTCTTAACCTCAGAGGAAGGGGGAGGGGTGGCAACATCCCCCAGGGTGGAAGCAATAACATGGTCCGACCACTAGTTATTGGTGGCAAACTGGTCGTTGCCCTTGTCCCCGAGATCCTCTCGAGGGCGCTGCAATGACACACTCCTGAGAGACCCGGTCTTTAGAGATTTCCTAAGGAATGAGATGGTAGACTATTTTGAGACAAACAATAATGGGGAATCCGATATGATGATGGTGTGGGAAGCGGCAAAGGCCACCGTCCGGCGTCTCCTGATAGCCGAGGGCTCCAGGTGTAAGCAAGAGAGAGGGCTTATTGAAAACAAGATCTGAGAAGAATTGAAGGCCCTACACGCAAGGCTCGGCCTCAATGGGGAAGATAGGGAAACCTTTCTGGTAGAGATGCAAGAGAAGAGACAGGCACTGCACACGGTCCTCATAGGGGAAGTGGTTAAGAAATTGAGATACACGCGACAAAGATATTACGAAAGGGGGGACAGAGTGGGGACTCTCCTGGCGCGCAGAGCCAGGGGATGTAGAATGGAAAGGAGGGTGGGACCCACCAGAGATAGAGGGGACAATGAGTGCAACAAGAAGGAGCAACTAGTAGAATGCTTCGCTGACTATTATAGGGAACTCTACACAAAACAAGGGGGGGGAATCAGTGGAGGAGATCCGGGCATACTTAGCAGAACACCCATTAACACGACTGACAGAGCTGGATTTACAGGGGCTGGAGAGGGACATATCAGTGGAGGAGGTGAAAGGCGCCATTAAGAGGCTAAAAGTGGGAAAAGCTCCGGGGGGAGATGGGTATACGGTGGATTTCTAAAAACAGTGCCAAACCATCCTAGCAGAGCCCCTAGCCAAATTGTTCAATCAAATTAGAAACCAAGACACAATCCCACCCACCTTCCTACAGGCCCTCATCACTGTAATACCCAAATCTGGCAGAGACCTGGCAGACTGCGGATCATACAGGCCCATTTCCCTCCTGAACCTAGATGCTAAAATCTTTACCAGAATCCTAGCAACCCGAATAGAGAGATGTCTACCCCGTCTGGCCCACCCAGATCAGGCGGGATTCATCTTCAATAGGCAACGTTCCGACAGCATGCGTAAAACCCTCCATGTACTAAATTCAAGGACGATCCGTGATGAAGGAGCTCTGCTGCTGGCACTCGACGCAGAGAAGGCCTTCAACAGGGTTAGTTGGGGATTCATGGGGGAGGTTTTCTCTGCGGTGGGGATGGGACCGAGATGGTTGGGATGGATGTCGGCACTATACTCTGCTCCCTCAGCCAAGGTGGTCGCAAATGGGACAGAATCAAGGGCTTTTCCCCTAGGGAGAGGCACGAGACAGGGCTGCCCACTATCCCCCCTAATATATGCGTTGGTTATGGAGCCCTGGGCGATCTCTGTCCGAAAGGATGAGGAAATCAACAGAGTACGAATAGGAGAATCCCACTGCAAAATTAGCCTATTTGCCGACGATGCGCTCCTCTACATCACTAAGCCATCCCAAACGGTTCCCCATGTGCTGCAGGGCCTAGCGCGCTACGGAAAACTCTCAGGATTCAAGGTTAACCTGGGGAAGTCAGTGGCATTCATAGGGGGAAATGTATCGAACACAGAGACAGAGTATGTGGGAGAACTCCCCTTCCGACTCCAGAGGGACGGGTTCCGATATTTGGGAGTCCAGGTTACAGGTGACCCTACAGACCTCTTCCCCAATAACTTCCCCCCACTTTGGACAGAGGTCAAGAGGGATGTAGAGAGGTGGGCAGGCTCGGGGCTCTCATGGATGGCATGTCTTAACCTGATAAAAATGGTGGTCCTCCCCAAATTCCTATTTCTGTTCCAGATGCTCCCCGTACAGGTGCCCAAGACCTTCCTAATGGAAACAAAACAAACCCTTTTGAGATTCCTGTGGGCGGGCAAGAAGCACAGGATTTCATACGAGGTCCTAACGAAACCCAAGGAAGACGGACGGGTGGGGTTCCCGGACCTTGAAACATACTACAAGGCTGCCCAGTTGAGGGTCCTGACAGACCATTTCAACCCTGGGACGGAAAAAGCAGTGGGTGGCAATGGACAACAAGGTACTTGCCCTGGTCACACTAGATGAATGGCTATGGGTCTCAAGATCACGCATTCCAAGAAGGGTCCTACACCAACCGGTGCTGGGGGTCTTATGGTCGATCTGGAGGGAAGGAGGCTACTATAGATGGCTTACCACCTGTCCCTCTCCGTTGAGCTGCATTTGGGCCCCCCCCATTCATAGACAAAGTAGCCGAACCAGCCGCATTCCAACAATGGTACGAGGCAGGTCTTACCAGGGCAGGCCAGCTGTGGGTGGAGGGATCCTTCATGCCCCTACTAGACCTGGAGGAGGCCCTGAGGCTGGGAAAACTATCACCGTTCCGCTACCTCCAGCTCAAGGGAGTCCTCACTGAACCTTCGTGGGGAGACACTCTTAGGAGAGACCTGACAGATTTTGAGAAACTGCTAATCTCCACCCGAGGCTCCAGGGGGGTCATATCTCGCCTCTACAAACACCTCTTGCTCTCGTCCCCTGGGGAACCCCCGCCAGCCCGGACACAATGGGAAAGGGACCTGGTAGGGGCAATTGATGACAAAAGATGGTTCAAAATGTGCATCCGAGCCAACCGATCAACGACTTCGCTGCAATACCGACACCAGGCCCTGAAGATATTGCACAGGTGACATTATCCCCCCCAGAGGATCGCCAGGATGAGGGCGGGATACGACCCGCACTGTTAGAAATGCTGGAAAGTAAAAGGTGACTACATACACATGTGGTGGAAATGCCCCATGGTCCAGACATACTGGAGAGAGGTTCTATCCTGGATTAAAGGGGTCGACGGAGTGTGTAGGTCCCTTTGCCCCTGGCTCCTCCTCTTTGGGATTGATGTAGGGGACGACCATGAGGAAACCCAGGGCCACATGCTACAGGTCATGCTGGTGGCAGCCAGATG
Source organism: Ambystoma mexicanum (assembly GCF_040938575.1). NCBI lineage: Eukaryota > Metazoa > Chordata > Amphibia > Caudata > Ambystomatidae > Ambystoma > Ambystoma mexicanum. The sequence continues at coordinate 90,926,320 of NC_090937.1, read as the reverse complement.
CTGCCTAGCCCAAAAGTGGAAGAGTCCACACATGCCAGGAGAAAAAGACTGGGTCACCAAGGTCCGGGCCATTTATGACATGGAGTTTCTGACACACCTCATTGATGAGTCTAGATCGAACATTGAAGAACTTTGGCTCCCCTTTTTTGAGAAGTATGAACGCCTGGCCTGAAGTGACAATAGCACGCCCGGGGTCCTACTTAGACATCAATGACCACCTGTGATGATGCCCCACAGGTACGAGGCACCACATAAATAATCACCCCACAGGGGCCGCAAAAAGCCGAGCCCAAGACATCAGTGCGCAAGGAACTAACAGATTGTGCCTTGAAACGGTTTCCGTGAGCTCGCCGGATGAACTAGATACTAGTGCTCGATCCATGGCTGAGGGTGAGGGGGGGGAGGGCTGGGGATAAGGGTTATTGTTAAAATGTTCTTGAGGTGAATATTGACGAAATATAATGTATGATGTGATAACCAAAAAATGCCAATAAAATATGATTTTTTTTAAAAAAGCACCAGCTGTCTTAAAAAGAACTTCAACTTTCTGAGCCTGGTCAGTTTCATGTATCAGTGTTCAGATAAAACTCATGCTTCCAGGAAAATGACTTTGGCTGCAAGGCAGTATTGCAAAGGCAGATGGGGCTGCCAAACCGAATTTAATGAAAGAAATGCTAGCAGTTTTCAACACGTGTAAAATGGGCTTTTGCAAAACTGAAGGAGGAAAATGCCCATTAAAAAAGTTAACTGTTAAAAGAAAGCCTGCCATTACCCAGCAATGTTGAAGAGGTTTTTGGCTGGTGATAAATACACACATAGGCTATTTTTATTCTACAAGTTTTAATTCAAGACTCAGAATGAAAAAATGTATATTAAAACACATAGGCTGAGTTTGAAAACTACCAAGAAAAACCAGTTATTCAAGTGCTTGCCCTATAACCTCCCCTAGGAAGGGAGGCACACCATAAACTTGCAGGACAAAGAAAATTCACAAGCTCGTCAGACATTCGTCTGTGCTCCAGGCTGGGACAATGCTGTTCCCAGGGAAGGAAGCCAGAGATGTTAGAGACCATATAACTTCTATCAGGCTGAGGAAACCCCCCATCCTGCTAGAAAGGAGATGCCAGTTGGTGTCAGCAGGAAAGAAAGAAAGGACAAACAGTAACTCCCATTTGTTCTAAAGACTATTTTATAAAGAACTTTAAAAATACTTAGATCTCAGTTGCCAAAATTGGTACAAATGTGGAATTTTTACAGTGTAAAAGCGAAAGTGGGGGCTGTATTTTGAAACTTGGTAGAATGTATTGACACACTCTGGACAGAAACGGCAATATATGTTGAATTACAAGAAAAGTATTAATATTGCAGACCTACATTTTTGTACATACATTCCTCATGACAATCCCCACCCATGTATAAAGTTGCAGAATTTTGAGTAATATGAATCCCATTGAAAAGCGCATAAAACTGTCAGAGGGGCGAAACGAAGCCTCATGGACTGGGGGTTTGGATTGAAATGTGAGGAAAAAAATCTGTAACCTGTGTATCTGATTTACTGAAAAGTTGTAATTGTGTAAATATGTGCTTGTGGCAAAATTAGAGTTTAGTTCCAGTAACTCTGGGAGGTTTCTGGACACTGTAAAAATCACCCCATAAACATGACATAATTCTTCTGAGATCCAACCGGCAAAGAGCTAGGCTGAGACTTTTACTCTTGCCCAATCCTGTTGTTATAGGCATGTGTAGTAAAGCCTGCCCCTGTCAAATAATGTGATGATGTCACCTAGCATTATAAATAAGAGCCCCTGACAACACACAGGACACACAATGATTCCTGACCGATTCCTGATTTCCTGCCTGGCGTCCTGTCCTGTTCCTGTCTTCATCTTACATTATTCATCTAGATTCCAGATCCCAACCACAAGGCCAAAACCTTGCTGATCATGCTTCAGCTAGGCCTCAATTCTAAAATCCCAATAACCAAGGGAAGCTGTGGTGTTTTGGGAAGCATCCTGAATTAACCTGGCTTGCTGCTCACTAAATGCATGCCTGCTGCAAACCTGCCATCCAGCTGATTCTTAGTATCTAGTGACCAGAGGTGCAAGTCCAGTGCCAGTCCAGTGCCCTCCGGTGACCAAACTGCCCCGCTGTCTTGCCAGGCGCATTGTTGTGTAGTGACCAGAACCCTTCACGGTCCAATATCCTAAAATAAAGAGGACTGTAAGTATCATCCCTACCCCTTAGAAATCCAAAGTTTACATATCCTGCTTTGTCTCTATCCCATCTCTAAGTCATCCTATACTTATCCTGATAACCTGTAATATTGGCAAAATCATTCTTGCCACCCTGTGCTTGATTTATTGTGATAGCGCCAACATCTTTAATAATTTTGTCTTGTACAATCCTAAGATATTCATCTTGTTTTGAGTGATCGGACTGGTTCCGCCAGGGCGGACACTGGGGAACTAGGGTTGATTCAGCGGATCTACCCTGGAACTTACTCAATCTGGTAGTCTAGCCTGAATGCTCTCGCGTAGAGTAAAACTGTTCCTTGTTAAAACTTATTTCTTTGCCTTTTCGTGCCTTCATTTTCTCGAAAACGCACCTCACTAGATCGATCTTACATAACTCCCTCAATTTAACAGCTAGAGACCTTATTTCACTCCCAGATTGTACCTAAGATTAATAGCTACACCGCAACTAGATAACCGCACTCCAAATCAGTGAATTTAACCCGTTTTGATCCAAAACCGTCTGGTTAATTTCAGGCGGGAATTGACATTTTTTTTAAAGTTTTACACGTGTGATTTTGATTATAAATTATTTTAAACCTTCCATTCAATTTCGAATTGTATGCTTTTGCTCAATCTATTGCTTATGATTGCTAGTATCTTTCCAGTATTGCTCCAGTAAAGAATTGTACCTATTTAAGGATTTTTGCCCACATTCATTGTTTTGTTCAGACATTTCCGAGTGTCATTTTAACATTGCAAGGGTTTCAAATCTGTTTTTCATTCTTGTTTGAAGGGGGAAAGTTGGATTCAAATTTTGTTTCCTATTCCTTATTCCTGATTACCTGCTGCTTCTATATATCCTCAGATTTGATTATTTGTGGGTTGAGGGAATTTTGCAGAGGGAAATCCTAACTTGAGTGCTATCTTTCCGAAAATCCAAAAGTGTTTCTATTCCCTGATGTTTTCTATCTGTGTTGCTAAAGGGTTGAATTAAGGGCACTGCCTACCTTCCTATTTGTTATTGTCACCACACTGGTGATTGCTGCTCCATATTAAAAAGTATATGATTGATTTGAATTTTGAAATACATTAAAAAAAATATTACCTTTACCTACCGGCCTGGTTCCTGGTCCATTCTGACCCGGGGTATTTGAAAAGGGTGTGATATGAGTGGTATATCTCTCAAATATTGAACCTATATATATAACAAAATAAGCAGTTCAGTTGTGCGCTGCATATTAGTCTGAGACCAGGGTGTATCGCCTGATTGAAATCCTTAACAGTTCACAAGCAGTTTCCTGTGTAAGTATGTTTCTGGGCTGCAAATGCACTTGTAAATTAAACATTAAGGTAATTGCTGTGAGACGATCCCTGTCCATTATCCAAGTCCATACCCTGTAAGACAATAAAAAGACAGCAAACACTCCATCTGAACAAGTTTGTCAAAGTGGCTCGTTATGAGTATGCTGGTAATGGTAAAAACAGGCAGGATTACAAATACCACATGTTGTTACCAACAATATTTATTCGTTATTTTGAATCATCAAATGCAAGATACTTCATGATTATGGTTTGAAGTACCTCCTAACAATCTAAGATATTTCCCCATAATTGTACATCCACCCAAAAGATGGCGTACTTTTTTTTTTTACTCCAACCTGGCGAAACCTTTTCTTCCATAAATGAAGCAGTAATGTGGTTCTTCGACAAAAAGATGCAGGTTAGCTGCAAAGGTGGTGAAAATGTGAGCATCTATGATGCTTGCATTTGCACCCATTTGGTGCGTGTAGATGCATGAAATGCAGAACGGTAATTACCGGCCTTTCTGCTTATTTGGCCTCCATGAGACGGCAGCAGTGTGATTCGCTGCTATCCCATGTGGATTCCCGTCCATCAAACAGGGAGATAGTGCATTTCTAAGAAAAAGAGACAATGGTGTATTACAGAAACGCTGAATGTTTGGTATTCCTTCACCTTCTTAGTGGTTGTGAACTCAAAAATGTTTACTCTGCATGCAGTATTACTTGAAGAAATACCTCTATACTCGCAATGAGCTACAAAGGAAAGAATTTGGTTGTGTTTAATAGTTTTTTCCCCTCGGAAAAGCAACATCGGAATTGCAAACCAGCACAGGAGTTGAAATATTCACACCATACAGCTGTGAAGTAAAGACATGCAATGTGCTCCTGGACCTTACCAGTAATTCCTTAATCAGATCGCAGTCGTCGGTACAGCTAAGTCTGTAGAAGGTGTCTTCCACTAGGTTACTGCGTTTCAATTTGAGATAAAGAAAGGGGAGCTTTGGAAGGTCACTACGCCCCTCAGTCCTGTTCTTCGTCAATTGATCCTGGGCAGCCAGCTTTTCAGCCTAAATGGATAAAGGTGATATATGGCAAAATATTCAGTTTCAGGTCTTATTAAAGCATTACATTAAAACCTTATTAGCTATCAGTTTGTGGAAATAAAGGTTTGATGTTGCATTAGCCCAGTTTTAAAATCACACATAAACTAAGTTGTGATACCGTTCTTTGGATTAACTGAAAATCGTAGGCTGAGAATCATCCCACAGACTTCTTTATTAGATAGAGGTCACACGTGAAACCCCACATTGGACATTTCTTTCTCATGGAAAAAAAGAAATAATGTTCATTTGAAACTTCATTATGTGAGGGAAGAGCATGCATGGAATGCAGGCCTTGGATGGCCACCTCATCTACAGAGGCATATATTTGGCACTAAGGAAGACATACTCATTGAAAATGATTCACAATTGTAGACCTGCTAGGAATTACATTTCAGGAAGGCACAATTAGTCACATAAAGCTTTTGCACACTACTTTGCACAGAAAATTAGGCACAACCCATCTTAAAGTGGGACACTATAAGTGCACAAAATGATTCATGTTATTTTAGACCTCTACTTTGACCTTTGGACTAGTGGGACAAACTAGTCTTAAAGTCTTCCCGATGTTGCATGTCCCAATAATCTTCGAAAGTGTCCCTGGACTGCCTGACGGACTGAGCAGCTCCCTCGTGGTCTACCGCACAGAATCCTCGCCGTTCCTCATTCATGCCCGAACTTTGGTGGTCGCCAGCTTGTGCCATAATTCACCTTCTTCTGAATTATGAGCTTCCTAGTATCAAGGGAAGTGTCCTGGAGAGGTCTGCATCATAAACATCTGCATTTCTTCATTGACAGGGCTTGCATCTTGCAGTTACACCCGACCGGAAGAGCACTCGAACCTGCAATCCCATGACATCTCCTACCCTTATAAAGATGGAAGACTGCACTACCAGCAATCCCCAGACAATCCATCATGACCCCTGTGAAAATTAGTCACAGGGGTAAGTAAGCATACCTGTGCCTGTCCCCTGCCCCCCATAGGATAACATTGGGTGCAAAGCCCTTTGCCTACTATCTCCCATGTACCTACCCTTGGCCATCGAACCTGGGTCAAGTATCCTGCCCCTGGCTCTAGAGTTGGGAGTGGAAGATAGTGTAGAACGTACCTGTCTTCCAATACATCTTTGCTGAACTTTTAAATATATTTATTGGAACCTGTGGCTTTTGGGCTCTGGGCCTCATACATTTTAGGGCTAGACATCTTATGTAAGAGAACTGTACCTGCTTCTCATCATGTTACCTACATCTGAGTACTTACCTTTTTCACATGTTTTTTTTTTTTGTTGCATTTTTAGAGCGCTCACACAGCCCGCAGGCATCGAGGCGCTGTTACATGAATTGTTTGTTTTTCAGTTGCGTAATTGTTTTTGTTTTTTTTATTAGTTGCGTATTCATAACGTGCTTAAATACCCAGAGGTTTCTAAGCACGGACTTGGGGATCGAACCTGTATTGCTTTGTGTCGTCTTGCTTCCAAAGCGAGCACGTCGCCGCTGAGCTACCCTCCTGGTTAGCCATTTAGTTATGCATTGTAAGTGTACCTGTTGGTGAATGTATATCTTTGTTTTATAAGGTTTCGTGTGACATTAGTATAGCGTTTATTCATCGACAGCAAGCAGCTGAAGACAGATTCGTGTGATGGCTTTGTCAGTGATGGGAAGCATAGTTTCATTTCGCTTACACTACCACATCTGCATATGCTCAATGGGCCATGCAAGGCAAGTATTTTCTTCTCCGGCCTTGCATCACGTGTTGGCCATGCAGACTGGGTACTGCAGACCAAAGTGTGAAGGGTTAGCCCTTGTGTCTCTCAGTGCATTCTGATGGGCAAAGGCAGCAGGATGGTGGCGCTCCGGCCCCACCATAACGTTTAGGATTCAGGAAGGGAAAGGTGTTTGATTGACACCTGCCAATTTCCTGATTCCTGTCTGTATGGTACACTGGAACTAGAGAGCCACCTTGAGCAGTAGGCAGCAGGAATCTCAAGGGGGAGCCCTGGCGTTGTTCAGGTAAGGTATGCTTTGTGTATTTGTATTTGAAAGTATATATTTATGTATGCTATGTGTGCATGTGAGGGGTTCTGTGAAGTGTCAGTGTAAGTGTGCTTGTGAATGAGAGTGCAGTGTATATGTTGTAGTGTATGGGTGTGTCTCTGAATGTGTGCTCTGTGGTAAGGCTGAGCAAAATACATATGATGCTGTGCAGATGTGGTTCAACAACCCACTTTATGAACTATGTCTTACCGAAAGAGGTTGGACCAAACATCTACAGGATCAGGATCTAGGGCACATTCTACAAACCATAAGGATGCTTCTAATGTAAAGATTGTCAGGGATGGATCAACACAAAGTGGGCTTTCTTCAGAAGCCCCACACCTTCAGAGATCAATATCTACATTTTAAAGTTCTTAAGCTACTCTTATAGGTCCTTGCTCTTCCCATGGGGCGTACAAAGTAACGCTCAAAGGATGTGGCCAACACAAAGTCAAAAACATATATTGACAAGTCTTTTAGCCTCCTGGATACCCTACCCTTTCTAAACACATGTTCCAGGGCTCGGACAACTGCAAAGTTCTATTCTTTAATGCCTAGCCCTAAACTAGCAAAGCAAAACAAAGCCTGTCTCCCGTAGAGGCCCTTCTTGGCTTTACTCTTCCAGAATTCCTACTTTCACCAGCTCTCTAACGACCTCTCCCAGGTATCGGGTTCCTTGTATCAGACTCCTTCTCTTTGGCTCATCCTTAGAATCTGGTTTCTCCATGATGCACCAAGTTTCGCACAGCACTCTTTCTGTACTTAAGGTGCCCCTACAGCCTTGGTTTTCATCAGATTTCACAGTAGGTCTGTTAGGGAGAATTCTCAGAAATGTACTAATTCCTCTCTACCTTAGAGACCCCCAGCTCTTTTGCTGGACTCTAGGACTTTTTAATTTTTACCTGGAGAGAGTGAGACCCTTTTTCCCCACTCTCTCATGTATTTTAATGTGATTTTTACTCTGTGTTTCTTCTGGTTTTTTGGAGTCTGACAAACTCCATAGGCATCTTTTTTACATTGTAGCAAACAGCACCTTCAGCGGAGGGCTACAGGGAAGTCTTTCAGATTTCCCCAAATGTTTAAATACCTTTCTCTTGGATAACTACTGTTTCCAAGAGCAGTGAAGTGATATTGACTTTACTTACATTTCTAGACCCAGCAATCACTGTCTTACAATAGGGTGCTGGAGGGGTTACTTCGTATTCCCTTTGTCTAGCCTCTCATGTAACATTTTTATGTTACCCTTTCCTCAATGAATGATTGGTAGCAGTGGTTTACTTTTTACTACCGTGGTGTGTCTTTACCGCGGGCTGCGTTCGAAGCTGCAGTAAAGCACCCTTGGGTGTCATTTTTGTCAAAATGGCCCTGGTCATCTTTTTTTGCCATTTCTTTGTGGAAAGGTCCTTCTTGAGATTTACTATGCGCGCCAAACCAGGTTTAGTCGCTTTGTTCATTTTGTCTTTGGCGGGATTCACAAGTAAAGCCCGCCTCTGGCTCCAGGGTGTCTGGTGGGGGCAGGAAGTAAGGGAGGAGCCCGAAACTCCCTGTGCTTAGTCTCCTAGGAGACATGAATGCACTCCTAGTTGATTGGCCGGCTGGCTGTCCGGCAAGGACAGCCACCCTGCTGGGTGATTGACAGCCAGGCTGGAATGAATGGGAGAAACCTGCATAAAAGGCGAGGTTTTTTGGCTTGGAAGGCAGAGTCGACCACTGGACGAAGGAATCTGAAGAAGAACTTGAAGAGGACGCCTGCTGCAACTCCTGGACTGTTAGTTTGCCCGGTGAAGCTCTGCTGCTGTGCTGAAGTTCTAAATTTGTATCGACAGCGAAGCCCCTGGAAGGACGACTTCTCCCTTTGAGTTAGTGGGACCAATCAATTTCAAAGTAAGCCACCTGGATATCCTCCTCGGAGCTGGTTGAATTTTCACAGAGTTGCTGCTGGAAACCAAAACGCCAGGGAGAGGAACACCAGTTTGTCTGCGTTGCTTTTAAGCTGGCCAAGAGCTCCAGGAAGATACTCCAGACTCCCAGGAAGCAGGACTGACCAAGCCTGAGTCACCTCAACAGAGTGCTGGACTCCAGATGCAAGGAAAGCCCATCTCGACAGCCAGGAACCGCAGTTATGCTGTTTGTGGTAGACGCGAGGAGCTGAAACACCGAATTGCCTCTAGTTTGAAGATTGCCGGTTTCTGTCGGTAACCGTCCCATTGCAGTGCAGGAGTCCCCAGAAGTCCGCCCTCTTGTCCCCACGACTGAGGCCCAGGAACACCAGGATCTGCAGAGCTGCACAGGAACAGAAGTCATCTGCTGCATTTTCTTCTAACTAAAGGCACTGTAAAGTCTAAGAGAACTTACCTGTTGTTGTAGATTTACTTCTACTTTTCACAAGCCTAACAGCTTGTGGCCCTACATTGATTCTTCTTCTTCACTAAAGACTTCTAAAATATTGTGCAAAGACTTTTCTTACTTACCTGCAAAAAGTGCTTCAGCTACATAGACTTTTGCCTATTGACTTTGGCCTAGCCTGTTTCACTGAATGACTCTTCTCTCCTCTGACACTGGTGAGGGTTGAAAAAGTATGTGCCCGCTTAAGAATATTTGTGATCTCTTGCTTGTTCTAAATAACCTTTTCTTTAACACATCTCACTGCCATCCTAAATGCTTAGTTGTCATGATGCCTACTTCCAAGGAGCCAGGTCCGACCCAGCAACCCCAGAGGCAGGCATCATTTCCCCCAGGGGAGTGCCAGCGGGCCAAACTGGGGCCCTTTGGACGCAGTCCTGGCACCTTAGGCGCCAGGCTCATGTTGGACCCCTGTCCTGGCGCCTTAGGCGCCAGGCTCATGTTGGACCTCTGTCCTTGCGCCTTAGGCGCCAGGCTCATAAAGCTAGACATGTGTTCAAGTGTTTTAATGTGCACTTACCTGATGCAGACCATGCTGCCACATCCAGGCCCTCTTGAGGCCTGAATGGAACTACTTTACCTGTGGGACTACTTTCCACCCGGGTGTGGTCGGGGAAGGATGCATACCTGATCGGAGGAAGGATACACACTTGGAACTTCTCCCAAAGCTATTTAAACCACACCCGATCAGCAACTCACGCTTCGCGTTGTTCTGCTCCTCGCAGCTGGACGCTCACCGTGTCAGCTCCTGCATCTGGACCTCAGCCACGCCTGTCAGTATCCTGGGTCACCTGCAAAGGGAGACAAAAGACCTTACCTGCTAAATCAGCACCACAGAGACTTCACACCGACGATCCTGAAAAGGAAGACATCATTTTAAAAGCATTTCGCTACGATCGCTGCAACGCTGCATTTCACTCACCTTTCCTGGACGCCACCATCTTCAGCAGCGATCATCCGGATCCACAGCCACTTCCCAGAGCCTAGAGAGAAAAAGACAAGAACAAGGTGAGAGAAGGAAGGGAATAGGAAAAGCTCAGTTTCCTTCTATGTCTTACCTGTTGGGTCATTCCCATTTCATTTCGGGTCTTGCCGCTTCCAGGCATCCGGACCCCGGCCCCTATGGGGAAAAAAGACAAAGACATTGAATGAGCGAATGCAAAGACATTACCCGAGCGCTCATCCAGAACTCACCTGTCATTTACTGGAACTGCACGTTTCACTTCGGGTCGGCGCCCTATCTCCGGCATTCCGAACCCCGGCCCCTAAGGGGAAAAAGACAATGAACATTATTATTAAGCTTGGACTTTTGAATTTGCAACAGAACTTTTACAGAGCTTTACCTGAATAGTCAAGCTTACCTGAACTCCCATCAATCCTCAATCCAGTGAAGTAACTGGGTTTCAACGCGCCCCTGCATCAGAAGCAGGATGGAGAGCTCATCCTTCCTGACCCTAAGGTGAGACTTCACAGGGAATCGTGGAAGGGTATCGTGGAGGGTTGGAAGAGAGTGGGAGGCTTGAGCATAACTCAGTCAGTAGGTAATACTCCCTTTTCACGCACAGGGGAATATTCCTGCGAGCCGGAGAAGCCAGAGTAGAGGGGCCCTTCCTGTCCATCTTCAGAGTCCTGCGCTTCACCATTGAGTAGAGCAGCAGCACTCGAAGCCAGACCTGCGCCTCCGTGGGAATCAGGTGAGCGTTACAGAAACTCCAAGAGTACTGACGTATCTGAACCTATGCAAATAGGTGGTGTTAAAGGACCATTAACGCAAAAAGAACGAGAGAGAAGGCGGCAAATGCAACTTTGTCTGTATTGCGGGACTTCCGGTCACTTTCTTCGAAATTGTCCAGTTAAACCACTTAAGAAGGTGGTTGGAGCTACTGATAACGAATTATTGACACCTGATTCGGGAAACGACCTAACCCAACAAACATAGGGGTCCGCTTGCCGAGCTTGAAAACTAACTCTTTGACCTCGCATTTTGTCATGCCAATGGTGCTCGTGGACCCAAAACAGCCTCGGCAGTTGCATGCTATAAAAGCATACATCGACAGTGGAGCTATTGGAAATTACATAGACCGTGAATTGGCTTCCAGGATTAAGCTTCCTCTCCGCCCGAAAGTAACCCAAGATGTCATTACTACAGTAGATGGAACCGAAATAGCCTAAGGGCCTGTAACGCATTCCACCGTTGAAGTGACTCTGGAGGGTCAGGATGGACATCGGGAAGCAATCGTGTTTGATGTGATCAAGGCCCCACAATTTCAAGTAATTCTTGGAATTCCTTGGCTAGAAACACATAATCCCAGAATTGACTGGCCAGCAAAGAAGATAAGTTTTCCTGATTGTGAACCAACTTGTTATCCAAGAAATCCAGCTATGGGTCTAGCCTCAGCAACTTCCACCCCTGTACAGCTACCGGCAGAATACCAAGAATTCCAAGACGTTTTTCAGAAAGAACAGGCTAACACGTTACCTCCCCATCGGTCTTATGATTGCCAAATCGATCTGGTACCCAATGCTGAACTATCTTGTAGTAGGATTTATGCTCTTACGGAACCTGAGAACCGCAGTTGCGTCAGTATTTAGATCAGTACCTAGCCAATGGTTTTATTCGCCTGTCCAAGTCTCCTGTCTCTTCAGCTCTGTTCTTCGTACCGAAAAAAGAAGGCGACCTTAGAACGTGTATAGACTATCGCGCCCTAAATCAAATAACGATTAAGAATCGTTATCCTCTGCCCTTGATCCCTGAGCTTATCGACCAGGTGAAAGACGCTTGTGTGTACACCAAGTTAGATCTCCGAGGAGCTTATCACCTGGTGCGCATAAAAGAAGGCGACGAATGGAAGACTGCATTCCGCACCAAATTTGGGCTCTTCGAATATCAGGTGATGCCCTTCGGGTTGTGCAATGCACCTGCCGCCTTTCAGTACTTTATGAATGATGTTCTTCGGGAACTTATCGATGTCTGTGTCATTGTTTACATTGACGACATCCTGGTGTACTCTTCTTCAGAATCTGATCACAGAAAACATGTTAGGGCAGTTCTTGAGAAATTGCGCCAGCACAGACTATTTGCAAAACTCGAAAAATGCGTTTTTCATACCACAGAAGTTGAGTTTCTCGGATTCATCCTGACACCTCAAGGAGTCCGAATGGACTCAAATGGCCATCTCCTAGCTCGGTGAAGGGAGTTCAGAGCATGCTCGGCTTTGCCAATTTCTATCGAAGATTCATCCCGGAATTTTCCCGAACAGTCCAACCCATCACCGCTCTCCTAAAGAAAAACAAACGCTTCGAATGGACTCTTGAGGCCGAACAAGCCTTCCAGGACCTGAAAACCAAATTCACCTCTGCACCTGTATTGAAACACCCGCACCCGGATCTCCCGTACATAGTGGAAACCGATGCATCCAGTTCGGCCATGGGAGCTGTCCTGTCGCAAAGAGACCCAAAAACTAACCAACTACACCCAGTGGCCTTTTGGTCCAGAAAATGTTCTCCTCCTGAAATCAACTACGCAATTACCGATAAGGAGTTACTGGCCATCAAATCTGCTTTCAAGGCTTGGCGTCACTACCTTCTCGGGGCAAGACACACCATTACCGTAATTACGGACCACAGAAACTTACAGTATTTAAAGACGGCCAAAGCTCAATCTTCACGACAACTACGATGGGCTCTATTCTTTGCGGAATTTGATTTTGTAATTACCTATCGCCCTGGCTGCAAGAATGGAAAAGCGGACGCCTTATCCCGGATTGGCATCGAAGAACCTAATTCGAGCTTAGAACCTATGCCCATCATACCTGAGCAAAGAATCTTAGGCTTAACTTCATTGCAAACTATTGAAGACATCCAAACGCAAGTAAAACAACTTCTAGACTCTTCAACCTTACTGGAATGGAGTCAGAAGGGTCCTCATTTCACCGTTAAGGATGACTTACCCTACTTCCAGGAGCGGTTGTTTCTGCCAAGTAAAGAATTGCACGAACTTGTTATTGCCCATCATCATGAATCTTTAATGGAAGGACACCCTGGTATCACTAAAACGGAGGAAAAAATCAAACGTCACTTCTGGTGGCCTTCTTGGAGAAAAGACATAAAGTCTTTTGTTCTGTCTTGCGGAATTTGCGCCCAAAACAAGGCTCAAAAGAAAAGGCCAGCCGGCCTACTTCAACCCTTGGATATTCCACCGGCACCATGGCACACCCTGTCAATGGACTTTATAACCGACCTGCCTCCTTGTGCTGGTTACAACACAATCCTTGTAATTGTGGACCTATTCACCAAAATGGCCCACTTTATCCCTTTAAAGGGTTTGCCTTCTGCTTCCACCTTGGCCAAGGAATTCCTGGAGAATATAGTTCGCATACATGGTTTCCCTTCCATATTAGTCTCGGATCGTGGAAGTCAATTTATCTCCCATTTTTGGAAGAAGTGTTGCAAACTAGCACAAATAGATGTGCGGTTATCCACCAGCCACCACCCCCAGACCGACGGACAAACCGAGAGAACCAATCAGACTCTCGAGCAATATCTTCGGTGCATGTTACACCAATCTGAGTTAAATTGGAAAGACATCCTTTGTATCGCAGAATATGCATACAACAATTCAGTGCACTCTGGAACCGGACAAACCCCCTTTTATACTTTGTATGGTCACCATCCTCTGACCTCTGACCTAGATCCACCTCTGACCATGGAAATGCCCGCAGTAAATCATCTGCATTCCACAATAACCCGAGCCTTCAAAGAAGCTGCAACTCATTTACAGCAAGCCAAGAAAAAGTATAAAGAAAACGCTGATTTGCACCGAAGTAAAACTCCTCCTTACCAAGTAGGAGACCAGGTATGGCTAGCAACTAAACATTTATCCCTCAAGGGCCCGCGAACCTTCAATCCCAGATTCATAGGACCTTATCCCATCAAGGCTATAATCAACCCAGTGGCCTTTAAACTGGATCTACCGTCCAATATGCGTATTCATCCAGTTTTTCATGCATCACTTTTGAAGCCCATACAACCTGGAACCCGATTGTCCAAGCCTCCAGATCCAGTTCAAATTGAAGGGGAATTAGAATTCGAAGTTAAAGACATTTTAGACTCCAAGGTGGTAAAGTCGAAACTTTTCTATCTTGTTGACTGGAAGGGATATGGACCTCAGGAGAGATCGTGGGAGCCTAGTAACCATGTCCACGCACCTAGATTAGTACAAAGGTTTCACCAGAGATTTCCGAACAAGCCAAAACCCCCGGAGGGAAGAACCTTGGGAGGGGCCTTGAGGGGGGGTACTGTCATGATGCCTACCTCCAAGGAACCAGGTCCGGCCCAGCAACCCCAGAGGCAGGCATCATTTCCCCCAGGGGAGTGCCAGCGGGCCCAAGCTGGGGCCCTTTGGACGCAGTCCTGGCACCTTAGGCGCCAGGCTCATGTTGGACCCCTGTCCTGGCGCCTTAGGCGCCAGGCTCATGTTGGACCTCTGTCCTTGCGCCTTAGGCGCCAGGCTCATAAAGCTAGACATGTGTTCAAGTGTTTTAATGTGCACTTACCTGATGCAGACCATGCTGCCACATCCAGGCCCTCTTGAGGCCTGAATGGAACTACTTTACCTGTGGGACTACTTTCCACCCGGGTGTGGTCGGGGAAGGATACATACCTGATCGGAGGAAGGATACACACTTGGAACTTCTTCCAAAGCTATTTAAACCACACCCGATCAGCAACTCACGCTTCGCGTTGTTCTGCTCCTCGCAGCTGGACGCTCACCGTGTCAGCTCCTGCATCTGGACCTCAGCCACGCCTGTCAGTATCCTGGGTCACCTGCAAAGGGAGACAAAAGACCTTACCTGCTAAATCAGCACCACAGAGACTTCACACCGACGATCCTGAAAAGGAAGATATCATTTTAAAAGCATTTCGCTACGATCGCTGCAGCGCTGCATTTCACTCACCTTTCCTGGACGCCACCATCTTCGGCAGCGATCATCCGGATCCACAGCCACTTCCCAGAGCCTAGAGAGAAAAAGACATGAACAAGGTGAGAGAAGGAAGGGAATAGGAAAAGCTCAGTTTCCTTCTAAGTCTTACCTGTTGGGTCATTCCCATTTCATTTCGGGTCTTGCCGCTTCCAGGCATCCGGACCCCGTCCCCTATGGGGAAAAAAGACAAAGACATTGAATGAGCGAATGCAAAGACATCACCCGAGCGCTCATCCAGAACTCACCTGTCATTTACTGGAACTGCACGTTTCACTTCGGGTCGGCGCCATATCTCCGGCATTCCGAACCCCGGCCCCTAAGGGGAAAAAGACAATGAACATTATTATTAAGCTTGGACTTTTGAACTTGCAACAGAACTTTTACAGAGCCTTACCTGAATAGTCAAGCTTACCTGAACTCCCATCAATCCTCAATCCAGTGAAGTAACTGGGTTTCAACGCGCCCCTGCATCAGAAGCAGGATGGAGAGCTCATCCTTCCTGACCCTAAGGTGAGACTTCATGGGGAATCGTGGAAGGGTATCGTGGAGGGTTGGAAGAGAGTGGGAGGCTTGAGCATAACTCAGTCAGTAGGTAATACTCCCTTTTCACGCATAGGGGAATATTCCTGCGAGCCGGAAAAGCCAGAGTAGAGGGGCCCTTCCTGTCCATCTTCAGAGTCCTGCGCTTCACCATTGAGGAAGCATCAGCACTCGAAGCCAGGCCTGCGCCTCCGTGGGAATCAGGTGAGCGTTACATTAGTGTCCTAACTGTTGATGTGACCTGAGGTGTAGGAAGTGTCTGTGTGGCATCCCAAATGGGTGTTTGCTGATTTAGGAACTAAGAGTGTGTATTTTTGAAGGTATTTGTGTGTTGCTATTATATTGCTCCCTTCTAAAGAAGGCTTAATCAAATGACCGGTAAATAAATATATAATTGTTTTATCAAGAAACCTTGAGTTTAAGTGTTTGTTTGAATATTTGTCACTGTGAATCTTTGTGTAACCACTCTACAGCTCACATTGACCCCTCTTGAGATAAACCTGGCTGCTCAGCCACACTACCAACCTGTGTAGTTCAGACTTTTACCAAAGGTTGTGTCCTATTGCCAGGAGGCTCAGATTGTTGTAGTGCACCCTAAGGGCACTACCCCAAATCTGTACCTAACAAGGTCTCTCTACAAGACCTTGGGTTTCATCAACTTTCACAGTAGTTATCTCGAAGACCTTGGATTTCACAGCATTCACTTCACTGTGTATCCTCCCTCTTTGTTCAGCTTCCTTTTCAGGCAGATGATATTATGTCACCCTCCTGCCATGGGGCTCTTAAGTTAAATAGCTGCTTCATCCTCAGAACTTTTAATTTTTTTATTTTTTATTTTTAAAAGTTTTTATTATTTTCATTAACAACACACCAAACTTTACAAACATTTAGGACATTCACGTATATGCTTCACGTCATTGTATTCACATGTTATGCGTCACAGTCCTTCCCCCTCTCGCCCCCTTAACTCGAGCCCCTACTTCAATACCACTGTTTGCGTACCTCCCGGTTTGTCTCCCTCATTGTTCCCACTCGTATCGTCTTCACTGAGTTCGGCCTGGGAGGGTCCCACCATCGTGGCCACCAGTTGTCTCCACGCTATCAGGGGTCCCGCTTCCTCCTCCCCCCTCCCCTACTGATTGCTTCATACCAAGCTGCCGTCTCTGCTTCCACCCACTTCAGGAGGTCAGACCACCACATCTCTATTCTGGGTCTTTGGGCTGCTTTCCAGCCCATTGCAATTCTCTGTTTGGCCAGGATGTAGGCCAGGTCTTTCCTCTTACCAATGTGCTTCAGGTTGCGTGGTCTGGCAAAACCCCCCAGCATGCATGCCCAAGCGCATAATCCCTTTTTAGGCCAGGCGTAGTTTAACCTCCGTCCAGAATCTGCCCACCTCCGGACATGCCCAAAACATGTGTATCATCCTAGCGTCCACCTCCCCGCACCTGGGGCATTTCTGTGTCACTGAACTTCCAAACCTGGCAATTTTGCTGGGGGTCATATATGCCCTGTGGATAACATATAACTGGATCTGCTGTAGCTTCGCATTTCGGGACACCTTCTAATGATACCTTTGAGCCCTATCCCATTGTCCATCCTGCATAGGTTCTCCCACCTCCTCCTCCCAGTCCCGCCTCAGTTGGAGCAACTCCTTGCCCACCCTGGTCATCAATAGTTCATAAATGCGGGACATTTCGTGCCCATCCTCTGAAATATCGTACATCGTCTCAATGACTGTATCGGGTTGTTCAGCTAGCACTGCCTCAGGCCACCTTTCTCGCACACGTTTGATAATTCTTGTATATGTAATATACTGGCCTTTGTGTAACCTGGTGTCCTCCATTAATCTCTGGAAATCTAGTACCTCCCCCTCTTGCCATATGTCTCCGAGGGTCGCGAGGCCCATCGGTTCCCAGTATTTACAGATCCCTTTTAACATTTGCGGGTCTTCCCCGCATAGTGGCACCTGCGGGGTGCAAGGGGTCGGGTTTCCCACTATTTGGTATGCTTTGCTCCATATTTTCCAGCCCAGTTCCAGCAATCTCGCTCTTCCTTGCATCTCCGATTTAGGCAGCCACACCACTTCTCTCAGAAAAAAGAGGGCGGAAGCCTTGCACAATAGCCTGGCTTCGGCCATCTCTTCTTCGGACAACCATCTAGCCACATACTGGAGCTGTCCCGCCAGGTAGTATATCTCGAAGTTCGGTAGGTTTATGCCCTCCCTGTCACACGAGTTTTGCAACTTCCAAAGGGCTACCCTGTTCCTGGAGTTATGCCATATGAAGCCCCTGCATAAGCTGTGGAGTTTCACAAAGAAGCGTTTGGGGAGCATGTATGGGATGTTCGTGAAAATGTGTAACAACCTCGGCAGAACCACCATCTTAATCAAAGCCGCCCTTCCCACCATGGCCAGGGGAAGCTTGGACCAGAACCCCCTACTATTCTTGATGCCTTCCACTGCCCTTTCCGTGTTGTATTTGTATTCCTCCGCAGCCGTGTGGTATATGTCAATTCCCAAGTATCGAAATGTCCTGGTCTGCCAGGGTATCAGCAAAACCGGTAGGTTCCCTTGCGGGGCCCCCCTATATCTCCACAGAGGGAACATGCTTGATTTCTTAGGGTTTACCGCTATGCCCGAAAGGGTGGCGTAGCGTTCCATCCCCTCCAGGACATATTGTAGGTTTTCTTCTGGGAAGCGCAAGTATAGCAGCATGTCATAGGCATACAATGATGTCAGGTGCGGTCCCCCCTTTGTGAGGATCCCTTTTTCCCCGTACTGTTGTCTGAGGCAGATTGCTAATGGTTTTAATGCGAGGATGTACAGCATGGGCGACCAGGGGCAGCCCTGTCTAGTGCCCCTACTAAGTTGCCATTTGTCTGAGATTATCGCGCCCGTTTTGACCCTGGCGATTGGGGAGCTGTATACCATCCGGACCCACCTCAGGTACCCCGGCCTCATCCCTTATTCTTTCAAGGCCGTCACCAACCACGGCCACCTCACAGAGTCGAAGGCCTTTATGGCATCCAACGAGACTATTGCCATTTCGCCGGGGTCCTTCTCTATCTGTTCTATGATGTGGTGGAGTCTCCTGTGATTGTCAGTTATATTCCTGCCTGGAACATAGCCTGTTTAAGTTTGCCAATTACTTGTTTGAACCTGTTTGCCAAAGTAGCCGTGAGGATTTTGCTATCTTGGTTCAGCATAGATAGGGGTCTATATGACCCGTAATCCATGCTTGGCTTGCCCGGTTTTAGGAGCGTAATATTCACTGCCTCCCTCAGAGACTCTGGCAACCTCCCTCGTTCGAGCGCTTCATTTAGCATGGTGAGCAGCGGGGGGAGTACCTCCTGCTTATATGTTTTATAAAATTCACTTGGGAGCCCGTCCGACCCCAGAGCCTTACATGTGGGTAGGTGCTGAATCACTATCTCTAGTTCCTCTATTGTGATTGGGGCGTCCAGGTCCTCCCGTTCCTCATCGTTTAATTTGGGTAATCCCATGTCTTCCAGTGTTTCCTGAATCTCCCGACCCATCTCCTCCCCCGTGTCCTTATAGAGGCATTTGTAGAATCTTAGGAACCCCTCGTTAACTCCCTCTTGGGTGTCCCAGGTCTGGCTTTCTTCCCCCTTTATCTCTCTGAGCACTGGTCTTGGTGTCTCATTTTTATATAACCATGCTAGCAGCCTTCCCGGTTTGTCTCCCCCTGCATGTTGCCTTTCGATATATTTTTATAGTTCAATTTACATAGTCTGTCCCAGTGCTCCCTGCTAGTTTGTTGTAATAGATTCACCCGTTCAGCGTCCTCCTGTGAGGTACTCCCCCTCTGCATCATTTCTTCCAGTTCCTTCTCTATCTCCTGTAGCTCTCGCTCTATGCCCCCTTGGAGCCCTCTGGATTTGGATATGGCTGCACCCTGTACTACCACTTTAAACGCCTCCCATAAGGTTCCTTCTGTCTGCACGCTCCCTGTGTTGGTATCAAAATATTCGATAATCGCCTCCCTTAAGTCCTCGCAGAATACTGAGTCCTGCTCTGAGCCTCCATGTTGGGATTCTCGCTCTAGGGGGCTGGTGTCTCCACTCCAAAACCAGGAGGGAGTGGTCCGATAGTATTCTTTCCTTGTATTCTGAGCCTATCATTTCCCCTACAAGTTCTGAGGCAACAAACATATAATCCAATCTCGTGTACAGGTTGTGTGGGGCCACGTAGTGTGAATAATGCCTGTCTTTCGTGTGTTGCTGTCTCCAGATATCCTCTAGTCCAAAATCTCTCAGCAGGGCCTATAATGCTTTCGCAGCCGGGGTGGGTCTATCTAGTTTACTGTCTGACCTATCCATTTTGGGGTGTAACGTACAGTTAAAATCCCCTCCCCATAAAATCGCACCACCCAGTAGGGGGCTAATCTTACCATATAGGGCCCTGAAATAGTCCGCCGTATCTTGGTTAGGGGCATATGAATTTATGATGCTCAGTTCTCTGTTTTCCAGCATCCCTCGCACCACTATCATTCTTCCATCTGGGTCTGCTGTGGCCTGAAGCAACTGAAACGTACATGAGGTGCCACCCATGTGACCACCCCCCTTGCATAAGCAGAATATGTCGCTCCCGTGGTGGTCCCTCTCCACTTTTTTCTAACCACCTCTAGTTTCTCCTTAGTAAGGTGGGTTTCCTGCAGTAATGCTATGTCCACTTTCAGCCTTCTCAAGTACATCATTACTTTATTCCTCTTCAGGTAGCTATTGAGGCCTCTCACGTTCCAGGTTACTATTCTAACCGTTCCAGGTTACTATTCTAAGACTTCCCATTGCCATGCGTGGTTCGTCCCTCCTCCCGGTTCTTCTATCCAGTCTAGCTTGCCATGAATATAGGCTCGTATTCCTCCCAATTTCAACATGAACTCCCCAACTAACCCCCCCTCCCTTCCGTCCCCAACTATATTCACTGCACACATTCCCTTCCTTCCCTCCTCCCTACACATCCCCAACTGGTGCCCAGCTCCATCCCTGGATCTCAGGCTCCCCCGCATTTGGTCCTGCCTCGGAACCCAGCAGGGTGTCACTGATCTACCAGTAACCTAACTGGTCTATTTGTGGGGGTATGAGGGCTGGTTCCGTTAGGCTCCTACTCCTTGCAATAAATTTCTGTGCTCAGAGGATCATATATATACAGCCCTGGTCGCCCTGCTCTGACAGTCTTTGCCCTGTTTTATATTCTAGTCCCAGTGTCTGAGACTGCAACACCCTGCGTGCTGCAGTCTCCATGTTACTTATCTGCGCCATCTTCCTTCTGGATACCCGATTCCGGGTGGCAGCTCTGTGTGTCAAGCCATTCTGACGCATCCTCCGGAGTATCGAAAAACAGTGCTCTGTTTTTGTGGAACACTTTCAGTTTCGCAGGATATATCAACATGAACTTGTAGCCTGCTTCTTGCAATCTTCTTTTCACTGCACTGAAGTTCATGCGTCGTCTTTGTACCAGCAGGGTGTAATCCGGGTATGCCGTTATGTTTGCCGATGCCCTTTGTACCGTTCCTCCCTTCCGGAAATGCTCTAGGATTTTCTCCTGGTCTCGATAGTTCAGGATCTTGGCTATTATTGGCCTCGGGGGGGGCTCCTGGTGGTGGCCTCCTCATCAAGGCCCTGTGCGCCCGTTCCACCGCAAATCCTTGAGTGAGCACCCCTCCGGTTATCTCTTGCAGCAGCATTGTTTCGATGTACTCCATGGGGTTAGGTCCCTCTGCTCCTTCTGGCAATCCCACAATGCGTATATATTGTTCCTCCGGGCTCGTCCCTCCGCCTACTCTGCCCTGTTTTCCAAGTTGCCCACGCGTTGTTCTAGGATATGGATCTCAGATTTGTGGGATGCACATGCAGCTGTGTTCGGGGCCACTTCCTTCTCCAAGTCCCCTGTACGTTCTGCTAGCGTTCTGACGTCTTGACGGAGGAGATTCACCTCCTCCTGTACTGCCCCTACTTTTAGCTCCAGTGCCGGCTTCAGTTCGACCATAGCCGATTCCAGTTTGGTTTCCCATGCTACTTTCAGGTACGTAATTGCTTCTAGGATCTGCTAATCTTTGCTTGTGGCGTCAGTGCCCCCCGTGGGGGTCCTCTCCTTGCTCCGGGCCCCTTCTGCCACAGGCGGTGTTCTGGCGTATTCTTCAAGCGTGGGTTGTTTGCCCTTTGTTCTAACCAGTTTGTTGGCCATCTTGATGTTACTATACGTGTTTAAGCGGGTGCCCCGGCGTATGGTCCTTGGCTCCTCAGGGTCGTTCCACGGTCGGCAATGGACCCTGGGTGGGCTGGAGTGGGGGTTTCCATATGCTGCTAGTTATATGCCTGGAGTGGATTGTGTCCTTCCAAGTAATTGTGCGCTATCATTTCTTATCGTCAATGCGCCCCGACTCCTGCTCGTGGACCTTTCCGGGTGTTGCTATGGGCTTGGCACTCTCTAGCAGTGAGTGCCGTCTGCTCGCTGGTGCAGCCTGCTTATTTGTATGGTGTTCTGCGATGCTGTCTGCTGGGTGCGCCTCACGCCTCCTCTTTTTTCCTCTTGTCATGGACTAGAGCGTGCCGTCTTCATCCGGCTCCTATGTCCTCCTCATATGGCCACTTATCATAAGGAACATGTTCCAGCCGGTCCCCCAATGGCAGTTAAGCCCAGGTCGATCCCGCGGCCCAATTACCACACACCGGGCAGTTCTGCAGGCTGCCACCAGCTTTCTTATGTTGTTGGGGCCCGAGCTCTACATTGGGGCCTTGTTGTGTGTGCGCTCCTCTGGCCTTCAGTGGTCCGCTGGTTGCCCTGCCGTACAGCTCTGTCGGGGTCCGCTGGGCCTCTCCTGTGGCAGCCTCAGATGCGTGTGCGCAGCTTATTAGTTTGCTTTTTTCAGGCGCCGCGCTCTCTCCCGAGTACGCACCCCGACCCTGTATTCGCGGCCAGCCTCCACCGGGTGGGCCGCATATGTGTATGGTTGCATGCTCTGCAGGATGTGCCTGCCTTGCAACCCGCCTTGGGTGCCTTAGGCGTGTGTCCTCAGTCCGATTGCAGTGCTTGGATGGGGCGTGCGCCTTTTCGGTACGCCACTGCCTTGCCTCCCTCTCCGGCGCTTATGCCCCCTAGTTGGTTGCTCTACCGCGGGTGCTCCCACTCGCTGTGCCCACCGTGGCTCCTCCTCGGCGGGCAGTTTCAGGCCGTTCCTTTTCTTGCCCCACGGGCGTCCTGATGTTCTCCTTCGCGGGACTCCCAGGCGATCAACACGCGTCTGCCTCTTCCTCGAGCCGCTCCTCTGCCTGCCACAATGTTGCAAGGTATTGTGCAGTGCGAGCGATGGGGCCGTGATCACTTAGTGGGGTCCCCCTTCCCAGCGCGTCTGGTCTTGCGCAGTCTCTCCGGCGTCAGTTAGCAGCCGTATCCTGCTGCAGGTTAGCCTTGGGGGCGATCCGGTTGGGGGTCTCTCCCCCTGTGTGTCACTTGCGGTTCCGCTCTTTCACCCCTCAAATCCAGCTTGTCGGCGCCCATGCGGGTGGTGCAGAGGTTCTAATGCGCTGCATCTCGCAGCTGTATATCTCCTCCGTAGTCCAGTTACTGTCCTCGCCCAGTCGGCAGGTTCCTTTGTCTGTGCCTCCCGTCAGCCATTTTGTGTCGCCGCTCCTGGATGTGCGACCTCCGCAATGTTTGCAGTGCCGTCCCCATGCGTCTGGCATGCTCCAGGATTTCTATGGGCATGTGCACCGCACTCATAAGCGGGGACATGCATTTTCAGAGCATATGTGCATCCATGTCTGCACTTTTAGCGAGGATCAGATTCAGGATCACAGGAGCTCTTTCAGAACGCGACTCCTCACATGGCTCTTATAGCCACGCCCCCTTCATCCTCAGAACTTTGTTTCTTTTGCATATGAGCATCCACTAGGTCTATCGCTCTTCCAGCAACCTGTCCTTTGGAGGGTACGTCTCCAAAGTAGCTGTTGCAGGCTCCCATGTAGAGTGATCTTCATGTATCCACAAACACATTGGAAACATTCCAGCATTCATCCGAATTGCTTCCTCTCTTCTTCTTTCCGCCATTTTAATAGTGCGACAGAGAAAATGGTACTTGATTTTGCCCTTCGAATTGGCGGAACCTTTTTTGATTTAGCATCAGATTGGTTTCTGGCTCGTACTGCCACTAACAAATATTTAAATCATTTTTCTGGGCTCACTCTGCATTCATCAATTGGGAGATGTCCCTCACCTGTTCCTTCCTCATCTACAAATATGGCTTGCAGCCTTATCACCAACTCGAAATTCCTCTGGTTCTTGCACAGACGTCTTTTGCATTCTGCATGTAATGACCACTGCATTGCTGCTTCTGAATGCAGCTCTGCCCGATTGCGAAGACCACGGAGTCCCATGCTGTAGATTTGTGCTCACAGTCCCAAACACTTCACCAGGCTGCTTGTAGAGTGTTTTTTTAATACTGACAAAGGGAGCGGTTGCTATATTCTGCTCTGGCTTGCTTCTGGATATTGAGACAGGACCAGGCAGTTTGCCTGAGAGTTATGTTCTGGGGATTGCTCAGAAATATCAGGTATTATTCCTTTGGGGGTTTGGAAAGCAGACATTTGTAACACCTTGGAGGGTGCCATACTGTGCCCTGGTGGGTGTGGCGAGCCTGCAGGATTCCACTCCTTGCCTTCACATTAGGTAATGGCCAGACCCAATCCCTAGAGGCTCAACCCCCGACTCATTACAAGATCAGGAGTTCTTGCAACTCACCACATCACATGTGAATGAATGTGCCTTCTGTATGTTGTAGTGTATGGGTGCGCGTGTGGGTGAATACATGCAGCATGTGAATCTGTATGAATGTTTGTGTGTGTGTCGGCCGGGGGAGTGAGCAAGCCTCTGATTGGGAGGCGGACTACTTTGGTGGTGCAGTCAGCTAGTAGGGACATGTTTATTTAAAGTGGTAAATATGTTTTACTGACATTATGGCCAAAAAAAACATGGTGAGGATGTGGGAGGGTGCCACCTTAGTTCAGCCACTAGGGACATATTTATATTAATTGGCATAGCATTTTTACTGGCAATATGGGATAAACAAACACAATGAGTATGTGGAGATACTGACCGACGTTGGTGCATCATGGACATGATGTTCACATTGGCTGGAGTGCACTAATGTAGCCAATGTTTTCTGACAGCGGCACAGCATTATTTACTGGCATTATGGGTAAAGACAATATGTCACATGCTCTTACCTGAGCATACTGTACTACTTTAGTGAGCCCAGTATGGACATGTTTTCTGACAGAGGCACAACATGAAGGTGATGGCTGGAAGGTTTAGAATGCAACATAACCTATGTCAATTTAATTTATCCTAAAAAATGCCACGTTTCAAGATGAGCCATTTGAAGTAGAGGGCCCCTGAGTTCCCAAAGAAAGTTAGGTATCCATATCTTCCCTTTTGCAGAAACAAATGCATTGTCTAAGATCTATAGGTTCATCAAATGTGGAGGTATAACCTCTAATAGTTACTTTATACGAGCATGAATGGACAATGCCATATCGCATATTTAGTTGTTTTAAAGCAGGATGGAACACAAAAAACTCCCTCCTCTGTTGTTTTGTAGTATTAGATACATCCTGTGTGATGAAGATTGTATGGCTATTCCATACCAATTGTTTAGAGGATTGTACTCTGTTGAGAATCAGCTGTAACTGAGTATGTAGTGAAGTAAGGTGTATTACAGGTATTAATTACATTGATGTACAGTTTAAACTTGCGGTGGATGATATTCTAGTTTTTTAAAAAGCCCATTTAAAATTCTCTCAACATCTTTTGACTCTATTGCTGCTTTTGCTTCTGTTTCTGGATACAAGTTAAATGTTGATAAATCAGAAATTCTCCCCTTAAATCCGTATGGTATTAAACATGATTTTCTTAGTTCTGGTATAAAATGATGCACAAAATGTATTGGGTATGTAGGTACTCATATAAGATCTTTAATTAGAGATATTAAACAGAACTCTACCCAGGCTTAATAATTTTATTAGCTCGTGATCCCCTTTCCATTTAACTTGGTTATGGACACTTAAAGGTCATTAAACTGACGATTTGCCCAACTGTACTGTATATGCCGTAGTTGCTTCCCCTCCCACTTTGGTGATTCGTTCTTCAAATCATTAAACACTATGTTATCCAGGTTCTTTTAGGGTAAAATAAATGTATTTCCTTGGGTGGATTAACACAAACCAAAACACTTTTTGTGGATTTGTTAAATTTCCAAATTAAAAAAGATGTAATTCCGCTTTCATACTTAAAGAAATACTGTTGCGGTTTTTGTCAGGTGAATATCCTGATCCCCCACTTTGGTTAAGACTGGTAAAACTCATGGCCTCACCTCTCTCCCTCACTGATATTTTCAGAATTGGTGGTAGGACTAAGCTTTTAGGACCTATCTGTATAGAAAACTTCGGCTTTATGCCTTCAAGCTTTTAGTTTTTGATATATCAAAAAACCATATGAATTTGTATCACAATTTATTTGGTGTAATACATTAAGGTCAATGGGCAATCCTTAAATGTGCCAACCATTTTTTATGAGGGTACAGCTCTATTATTTGTTGAATTTAGAATGAAATGTGCTCTCCTTTTAACTATTCTGTCCCAATATGTTAAAATTATAGATGCTTAGGTTGAAAATATTTCTTTATGTGTTAGACATGATTTCTAACCAGATCATCTTAAACTGAATTGTGTGAATGCACTTTCTATCAACGCCTCTAAGTTCTATTCTATTATCAACTCAGAGTCTGGGATGACAAGTGGGCCCTTGAGAGGGATTGTGTGGGAAGGTAATATGTGGTCCCAGATCTGGAGTAGAATTACGCAAATATCTTCTTTTGCTATTTTAATTCAATGATTTATTCTTTTTACTTAGGGCCTTTATTACTGCCTCCAAACATTTTAAATGTAAGTTTATTAATGAAAACTATGTTAGTCATGCTCAGAAACTGAAGGTACTTTTAAGCATATGTTATTTGATTGTAAACATGTTAAAGCATTTTGGCACCGGGTTTGGAAGAATATATAACACATATTCAAAATGAATACCCACCTTACATTTGAAAAAAAATGATTGGGTAGTATAGCACTAGACTTTTCCCCTACGATAGAAACATGCTCCTTTTTCGATCATTTGGTAGCAATTCCTATTCAAACAATTACCGCAAATTGGAAACAACTTCAAAATACAAGCAACAAAATGTGGTGGAATGCCATTTGTAAAGCACAAAGCCTAGCTATAGTGCCTAATCTTATGATGAAATATGATGCTAACTCGTTTGTTTTTATTAACCAATTATCGTGTTCAAATTGGGGTTGATTTCTGTACCCTAATTCTCTCTGATTTATGTCATTAACTGTATACTATACTTCCTCTTGCTTCCCTTTCCCTATGTGTTTTCCCACCCAAATCATTTTGTGGTTAATTTTGTGCTGTATAATGCTTCTTTTGAAGCTAATATATATTTAAGAGTGTAGTGTCTGGGGTCAGCAGGATACACAGGTAAGATGTGGTGAAAACTCAGGAGCCGGTGAGTATAAAAGTAGATGAGCTTTATCGTGTTACAAGGTATATAGTTGGAAGAAGGAAGAGAGATTAGGTAAAGGCATTCTTCTAGCTGTAACTCCCATCCTGAATGTAGCTTTCATGCCCCGGTGGCAGGGCGGACATGGGATTTAATGGTCGGCCAGCCTGAGCTTTGTAGGCCCGAGCGAAGCACAGGATTTACTGGGGTGAGAATAGTGTTCTTTTTTTTTCTTCCGATGGAAGATGAGCTCTGCACGAACCCCTCTCCCGTCGGAGAAAAAGAAAATGACAAACAAAATGTCCGCCTCCTAAAAAAAGAAAAGGGACTAGGTCCCTTTTCGGATGATGGCGACCATGGAAAACAGGTTCCAAATGGCCACCGTCATCCGAAAAGGGACCTAGTCCCTTTTCTATGTTAATGGTGGCGGACATTTCTTTGTACTTTTTTTGTTCCTGTGGCGGTGAATGCACAATTACGCGCGGGAAAGGCAGATTGTGATTGGTCAAACTGCCTTTTCTGGGTGCGAATGTCCAACTGACATTCCTAGAACCCTCATGAACCCAGTGTTCCACCACTGCTGTACATTCCAGAGCTTGCATTGCTAGATGCAATGCAAGCACTGTACTACAAATCCCTCTTCCTTATAAAGCTACAGAAAGGGGTCAGCAAACAAATACCCATTCCAGACAGGACTCCATGCACAAAATACACAAACTCTCCATAAACATTGCCACATTTGCAAGCACCAAAGCGTATTTAAGCCACAAAAACGAGACAAACAACACATAGACACATAGAAACAAACGTGATGCTGGAGAAACAGCACATCATAGCTTGCACACAAACAAAATGGTCCTCATTATGACTCTGACTCTGTTAAAACCGGCACGGCTGCCGCCGGAGTCATTTTTTTACTGGCACCCGGCAATGGGGATTTACCGGAGCATTTCAGCCCTGGTGGACCTGGTAATTCCCCTTTGCCGGGTGCCGGTAATAAATACTCCCCACTCCCATTTGAGCCCTTCGTGGGGAGGCTACCATCAAGGTCTACGTGCGGGTGCCGGTCCGCCTGCCAGGTCCGACCTGGCGGGCAGACAGGCACCCGCACACAGAACTCGTAGTATTGCGGTACGGTAGCAACGGTGCTGGTAGCTTACCGGCACCATTGTTACCGTACCGCCATACTTGTAATTAGGCCCAATGGCTTGATCAGACCCATTTGTATGTAATAGAAAAGAAAATGCATGCATGCGATGAAATAGACAATTAAACATGCACACATTTTGGTTTAGGCCAAACAAATATTTCACTTCAATTCAATCATTCAATCATACTGCAAACATGTGCTTCAATACATGAAATGAATTTCATATCCAAACAAAGGGCTCGAAGACCATTACCATCTGCCCATTGCAGTAATCAATATATGCAAAAATAAGCTGCTCTGCACTGAAATAGCAGCAAGTAAACCATAATATGCATTTACCATCATAATGTAGAGGAGCAGGTGGACATGTGATCCCTAGCTCCCTCACCTCCGCCATACTGGAACAGCAGGAGAAGAGCCCTATGTGGGACACCAGGTATTATCCCAATACTGCATCTAGTGTATGAGACGATATGCACTCAGACAACCGTATCGAATGTACCTTTGCACTGAGAGGGTGGAAGGATATCTGCACACACTATTGGCCATCATAGAGCTATAAGTGAAATCTGACAAGAGCACAGTGACGCCATTGAGCAAAGATACTGAGACTGACTGAAACGGTGTGCAAATGCACAAAGAATAAAGATGTAACTGAAGTAACAAGAGAAACATGTAATATGAAGAAATCATGTATGCAAAGAAGATAAAGTAACCTGCTGACTAATAAGTGTATATACACAGATACGCAAGGTGGATGAGACATATAGAAGCTTGCTGCAGAGGAAAACATAGCATGGCTAGAGAGGCCATGATGGAAAGATGGACACCAAACTATTGAAACCAATCAAGCTACCTCAGAGACAGACAAGGGATGCAGAGTCAGGAGATGCTGGAAAAACAGTTTTGTGTGAGGAATAAAGAAGAGTCTATTGGCCTGGGATCAAGGATGATACTTCAAAGAATAATTGCAAGGCACAAGGGGAGTCAAAAGGATAAGCCATGTACGTGAGACATATCTCTCTTAGATTAAGCAAAGAAGAAAACATCTGCAAGAGCCAAGAATTGGACTATTAAAGATGCGGAAAACCTATGCAAGATAGAGTGAACAAGTCTCTAGAGGCCAAGAAAGGCAATGACACCCAGCTCAATTGAATCAAATAGCAGTAAATAGAATTTTGAGATGGACACATTTGTGGGCTCCTCACACATGATTCAGAAGTCGAAAAGAAGGGCTACTGGTTAAGCCCAAACGAAGATAATGGTGTGCCTACACTCCCTTGAATGTCCCAGAACAGAAAACAGCCTTTGAGGTCAAATACAAAGGAGAAGCCTTGGCTTGTGACCTAGCCGATGAGAGATGGACTAATTGGGAAAGTGGGGAGTTGTCTGACGTTACTCTCAGCACCTGAGTTTCTTTTTGCTTACGTGCTGTTAACGAGCCGAAACTCCAAGGTTGGGAAAGCATGCCAACCAATCAGAGAGTCTATTTAGCCACATGCTATACGATGTTACAAAGAACTACCCGCTGCCATTTTTCTGCTATAAGCAGTGTATACGTGTTTAGAGGTGGTTCAAGGGGTGCGCACCAGATAAGGGGCAGCCAATGAAGTTATTAACACTTACACATTCTATAGGTACACATGTTCCCTTAACCAATCCCTGCCTTCAATAGGTTTTACAGTTTGCCACATCGGATGACGTCATAAATGACGCATATCGAGGTATTAAAACTTCATATAATCCCATCTGGGTGTGAGAGCGATTCTATGTCCTTTCATCGCCATGCATTTCAATGCCCCTGCAATTTAATTATGTATGAAATAACAAAAATGTTCATCACATTTTTTTTTGTGGGGGGTCCCACAAAACCCCCACCAGCACCGATTTTTAACTATACCCAACCCCATAACCAATTATCTGCCCTTTCCCACCGACCAAAAAAATTAGATGAACTTTCTCGTTATTTCACACACGTTTAAATTGCAGGCATAGAAATGCCTGGCGATGAAAGGACATTGTACCGTGAGCATGTGAATTACTGCTTTTTGTTCACCAGATTGCCCTACTTTATTTTTATACAAATAATAAAGTAGTACTTTGCCATATTCTTTGAGTCTGTCCAGGTATTTGGGTCCGAGATCATTACTGGTAATTCCATCTAGCACGAGACGCTTCAAGGTGCTAGAGTACATTTTGGTAGCAGTGCAGATGGTTCTGGTTTAATCGTCCTAGGCCCAGATCTAGACTCTCGGACGATCGACAACTTCTGCCATAAGCCAGAACACCATGGATCATCCTGTGGAGATCAGCACGCAAAAACACACGTGTCAGAAGAATCGGTCGGCATGTGCCCTTTTGATGAAATTCCTATCCGGTCCACGCAGATGCCCCGCGGGCTGAAAGCGTACTGGTCGAGTGGGGAAGAGTCGATGCTGAGGGACTCAAGCTGAGCTATGGATGTAAATAGAACATTGAAGGTGGCAAAAATAGGGGGAGGGACTGTATTGTCAATATATGTATAGAAGTAACGGGAGTTTTGGGATAAGAAAGAAGAGAAATAGATACCTTGATTCCTGGTTCCAAGAGGGGTGGACATGAACGCACTAAAACTCCAAATTGGGGTATTATTTAAGGATTCCTGAGGCAAGGCCAAAAATAAGAACTCCAAAATGGGGTAAAAAGTGAGATGAGATACATTTACTAAAGATAGTAAAGGAAGGTGTACGCAGAAAATTGAAAAGTGCACATGTGTATGGGGTTATAAATCTGTATTGTATTGTATCGTATTGTATTTGGTTATGTATAAAGCGCTCTTTCGCCACTTGTGTGGCCTCAATGTATTTTATTCTCAGTTGGAATGCCCTTGGTGACCATAGTCGATGTGGTGGGAACTTCTAGGGAGTTTAGTTTAGGAGATGCATGTGTGCATGTTGCCGTTCTAACACTTCGGTGGCTGGCAAGGCTCGACTAAGCAGCCCCAAGTGAGAGGTCAGACACTTGAGTGGGTGCTTGTTAAGTTGGATTTCTGAACTCTGACCTGGTGGGCAGAGTTTCAGGAGGCCAGCCTAGTTTCTTGGAACAGGGTAACCTTCTGGACAAGCCAGACCAATCATGGTAGCTTGGCGGCAGTCAGACTAGGTCTCAGGAGGGGTGAGGGTGACTGAAAGACCTCAATGAGCAGACAGAGTAAAGGACACTTACAAAACACTCCCAGTCAGGTGTAGATATATTAAAAATACATATACATTTATTTCAAAGCCTTTGAGTTTCAAACACACAAATAAAATCACAGTAATACTATTTAGACCAACACAATACTGTCAAAATACATATATACAAGACCAATGGCGTCTAAAGGGTTAAAGCACCAAATGGGGCCACAACCTAAAAGGGGGAGGAAACAGGCAGTGCAAATAGTCTTTAACCCCTTCTACATCCAACACACTCCTAACTAAGAGGCAGTCCGATCCCTAAGAAGAGAGGAGCCTAATGCTCAAAAGTACAGGCAATGCAAGCGCACGCGGTAGTCTCAATGGGCAAAACGGGGTCTCTTCAGGGGTCTCTAGCAGCGCAGGAAGGTGGGTGAGGCGATGAAGTATAGGTTCCCACTATTCGAGGAGGGTCTCCACTTGAGGGCAGAGTCGATTCCAAGTGTTGGGAATAGTTTGCTAGTTCGCACTAGCAGTGGAAAGGAGAGGGACCCCCAGGGGACACTCGTGCCTAAAAATGGATGGAGGCACTTGGGGCCACCGGCTAGGGTTGCGATTACTCACAAACCACCAGCGCACTCTGTACCAAACTTCGGCAGTCGCGTCCACTTCGGTTGCATGTTCAAGTGCGGCAATTTGGCGGCTCTTCGGCTTTCAGCGACGAAGATACAGCAATGATTCCCAAACGGGACAGTGGCAATTTCTCCGCTCCTGGTAGATGGATCAGGCCAGTTTCACTGCAGCAGGCTTCAGGGGCAAGAGGGACACAAATGCAGCACACCTGCAAAGGTCGTCACCACGGCTGGGAGACACGGTAACCGCGTATGCTCCGGTTCTGGCGCACTCGTCTCACTTCAGACCTGGGAACGCCAAGTGTACGAAATTCGGTGTGAGCGTGCCGTGAACACAGAACTAGCAGTATACCAAGTTTCGAGGGCCTCCTCGAAACGGCGGCGGAGACAGAGCAAAGGTTCTGCGTAAGCTGGTCAGCCCACTGGTTGGCCCAGGGACACTTCCGAGAAGGCTTACTTGCAGATTTTGGTGAAGGTGCAGAGAATAGTTGGTCCCACTATTCCAATTGGTCGAAGCGTCTTCGCAGACCTTCTAGTACGACCAGATGCAGAGGGGTCCCATGGGACGACAGTGGGCTCAGGGTGCCAAACATTCCAGCGGGTCACCAGCGGTACCTTGACTCGGCTTCTTAGCTTCCGAATACTTGGATCCAATCCTTCATTCAGTGAGAACTCTAGAGATCGACATGGTATGGCTGTTTGGGGGCTTCTGTTATCCAGAATCTCCTTTGCGCCAAAACGAAGAGGACCCAATGGGAGATCTGCTCACATTCAGGCATATCATAAGTGGACCAATAACGGACCACCGTGGTCCCAGGCATTCACAGCACTTCAGACTCTCTGGCACCAAGGGAATAGTTTCTTACCTGTAACTCCATTTCTCCAGCATTGGTATCTTTCATGGATTCACATGCTTAGAATATTCCCCGTCGTCAGACTGGGACCCTCGCTACACATATATAGCCTTTTCGTATAGGAAAACTTCGGACACTTTTGTGTCCTATCTACGTCCTTTTAGGACCCGCCTACGCATGCTCCGTAGGCCGTACCAGTATAAGAGGCCCGCCTCCGCGGCTCCCCTTCAGATTTCGGCCCCTCCAAAGTAGGAAGGGTTAAACTTATCAAGCAAATACATTGCATTCCGGGGAGGCTGGCGGGCGCATGTGAATCCATGAAAGATACCAATGCTGGAGAAATGGAGTTACAGGTAAGAAACGATTCCCTTCTCCAGCATTGGATCTTTCATGGATTCACATGCTTAGAATAGATTGTATAGCAGTAACACCTGAAAACGGCGGTGAGAATGTAATGTAATATACCCTCACCATAATACACAATGCATATGTACAGCAGGAATAAGTTTACTCATATAACCTTACCCACATAAAGTATACTGTCATCAAAAGGTAGAAAACAGGCTCTCCACAGCATGGAGCTTACCTTACTGAAACAGATGGCGCAGGACAGCTCTTCCCATCTGCACCTCGTCCGCATGCTGCCTGGCAAGGCAGTAGTGGCGGGTAAACGTGTGGGGCACTGACCATGCTGCAGCCTGGCATATGTCTGTTAGCGGAATTCCTGCTCATAATGCTGCTGAGGAGGAAGTTGATCTTGTAGAATGGGCTCTAGGATGCCCTTGCAGCGGCCTTCCGGCCTTGGAGTGGCAAAACGCAATCGTCGATGAGATCCATCGAGCCAATCCTTGTTTAGAGATTGCTTTTCCCCTCGTCGACGGACCATATGCGATGAACAGTTGTCGAGTAGACCTGAGTTCCTGTGTACGATGTAGGTAAAATTTCAGAGCCCTCTTAACGTCCAAGGTATGAAGAGCTTTTTCTGCTGTCGATGATGGGGTCGCGAAGAAAGTAGGGAGAACAATGGACGAGTGTTTGTGATACACTGTCAGAACTTTTGGGACGAACGTAGGATTAGTTGCCCAGGACCACCTTTTCCATAAAGAATCTTAAGTATGGCGGGTCTACGACCAGTGCTTGCAGTTCCGAGATTCTCCTAGCTGATGTGATAGCAATTAAGAATGCCAACTTTCAGGATATGAATTTCATGTCCGACGTGGCCATAGGCTCAAAGGGCGGTTTCATTAAGCCTGCCAACACTGTGTCAAGACTCCAAGTTGGAGGGAAACGTTTTACCGGGGGAAAAGTTCGAAATAAACACCTCATGAAGTGTTTCACAAGTCTGTCGCTGAATAGAGGAGACGACTGTCTCTTCCTCGTGAACCTCGAGATGGCCGCCAGGTGCACCTTTATCGATGTGAAGGATAAACCCTTCTCCGCCAAGAGAAGCAGGTAAGGTAGAACTTGTTCCGGCGTCACCGTCAACCGTTGTAGGCCTTGCTGTCCTCGACACCATTCACAGAACCTCCGCCACTTATAGGTGTAAGAATTGTTGGTAGAAGGGGCTCGAGCCGCCTGCAGAATTTTTTGACAATCCTCCGAAACGTCTAAAGCACCGAACTCCGAAAAGTCAGGAGCCAGGCTGCAAGGTTGACACTGTCCGGGTCATGATGCCACACCATGCCTTTGTCCCGGGATAGTAGGTTCGGGACTCTCGGAAACGCTATTGGATGTTCCAGCGACAGGTGAAGCAGGTCGGAGAACCACGGTTGCCGCGGCCAGCACGATGCCACTAGAATTACCCGGCAACTGTATCTGCGTATCCACTGTACTGTCCTCCGTATGAGGGGGAACGGAGGAAAAGCATAAAGGAACATGTCCGTCCATGGGAAGGAGAATGCCTCCCCCATGGAACCCTCCTGAGGCCATCTGTTTGCGAATTGCTCGCATTTCTTGTTGTCCTTGGTTGCGAAAGCGTCCAGAGGGGGGTGACCCCATTTCTCGAACACTTTCATCAGCTGAACTGTGTCCATTTCCCATTCGTGTATCTGGGCCATGCTTCTGCTGAGGGAATCTGCTTGCGAATTCCTCACTCCCGAGAGATGGTGAGTCACGATGGAAATCTCGTGCTTTAATGCCCAATGCCATGTTTTCTGGGCCTCTATGGAAAGAGTTCTTGTTTTCTCAAATAAAACATGGCCGTCGTATTGTCGGTCAGTACTCGTACTCGCGATCCCTTGATGTGTGGTAGGAATGCCTTCAAGGCCCATCGTACTGCTCTGAGCTCTAACACGTTTATGTGTAGGAGTGACTCTGTTGGAGACCAGCGACCTTGCGTTTGAAGAGTACCCATGTGAGCTCCCCATCCGGTTAGGGATGCATCCGTGACTATGGTTCGCTGAAACTCCGGTTCCTGTAGGGGTACACCGTTGTTCAGATTGTGGAAACTCTGCCACCACTGAAGGGTCCGAAGCAGCTTGTCGTCGTCGATGGTTATCTTGTCTGACCACGATCCTTGGGCCTGTGTCCATCGGTCCGCGAGGAATTCCTGGACTGGCCTCATGAATAGGCGACAGTTTGCCACCAGATGGATGCAGGATGCCATGGCCCCTAGGACCGAAACGTATTTCCTCACTGAGAGCCTGGTGGTTTGTCGTAGTCGGCTCGCAAGCTGTTTGAGTTTTGAGGTTCTGTCGAGAGAAGGCTTCACTAGCCCTAACTGGGTCTCGAACTGTGCCCCCAGGAACACCAACGTTCTCGATGGCCACAGAGAGGATTTTTCGAAGTTTATGGCAAATCCCAGCTGTTGTAGAAGCTGCATGGTGGCTTGCAAACTTGTGTTGGTCGACGCTGGGGAGGATCCCCTTACCAGCCAGTCGTCGAGGTATGGGTATACGTGGTGGCCTTGCTTCCTTAGCCAGGCCGCTACTGGGGCCAGGCATTTCGTGAACGTTCTGGGGGAGGTCTTGAGCCCAAAGGGAAGAACCGTGAACTGGTAGTGAGTCCGCCCTATTACAAATCTCAGGAATTTCCTGTGTTTCCGACACATTGGAATATGGAAGTACGCGTCCTGTAAATCCATGGACGCTAGACAATCCCCTTCTTGAACGGCGCGGATCACTTCTTGCAGCGTCAGCATTTTGAATTTTAGGCTCTTTAAAGACTTGTTGAGATCGCGTAAGTCTAAAATGGGACGCCATTTGCCGTTCGGCTTTTTTACGACAAAGTATCTTGAGTAGACTCCTTGACCTCTCTGTGATGTTGGAACTAATTCTATCACGCCCTTTGCTAACATGATTGTTACCTCTTGTTGCAGTATCCTCAGATGGGAATGAGCGGTGAACGCAGGTGGAATGTGCGGAGGGCTGTGCTTGAATTGTAGAGAGTGCCCGTTCCTTATAGTGTCCAGCACCCATTGATCCGTCGTTATTCATTCCCATTCGTCGACATATGCTGACACTCTTCCCCCCAGAACGGTGTGTTGTCCGTCATTGCTGATCTTTATTTTGCTTGTCTCTCGACGACGACGGATAGGATGGTCTCTTCCTGGATGTCTGGAATTTCCGGCGTCGGTTTGCCGTTTGGGAAGCACGCCTGTATCCCTGGGAGGGGTAAGCCGACCTACCAAAGGATCTGTCTCCAGACGCAGAGAATCTGGAATTACCTGAAGCCCCTCTAAAGGGACGAAAAGACTTGTAGCTTTGGCCACTCTGGAGGGCACCCAATGAACGTGCCGTGTCCGAGTCCTCTTTCATTCCCTTTAGGGCCTCGTCTACCTTTTCTCCGAATAGAAGGTCTCCCTCAAAGGGCATATCTAATACTTTGTATTGTACCTCTGGTCTGAAGTAGGTACACTTAAGCCATGACTGTCGTCGTAATACGACCCCATTAATGACTTGCTTGAAGCCTGACTCAGCGAGGTCCACCGCAATGTTTATTGCATGATTGGAGGCTTCCTCACCCTCTCGGACAAGTAACATCGCTGCCTTCCTATGCTCTTCCGGAAGATGATCCAGCAACGGCGCTAGCCTGTGCCACATTTCTCTGTCGTATCTGGCTACAATAGCCAGAGAGTTTGCGGCCTTTACTGTGGTTGCTCCCACGGATAGCACTTTTTTGCCAAAGGCATCCTGGCGTCTTGCTTCGTTTTCAGGCGGAGTCGTGCACTTGTGCTGGGCCTTCGCCTTCCTCGCCGCTGCCGCCGACACCACCGATTCTGGCGTTGGTTGGGAGGATAAACACTTGGGGGTAGACTCTGGAGCCTTAAACTTTTTCTCGAGGCGTCCTTTCACTGCCGGCTCTGAAAAGGGGTGACGCATTCTCTGCTGCAACCCCTCCTTCCACACGTGATCTAGTATTGGTATTGAGAACACAGACCTCCTTCTCTTACCCATGTGGTCCAACAAAAAAACAGTCCTTTTTCTGTTCTTCCTGGGACAAACCAAATTCCTTACACGCCTTCTCCATCATAGAATGGAATGATGCAATGTCGTCCGGAGGGGACGGGTGAGCTGGGCTTCTTGGGGTTTCTAACTCCACCTCTGACTCCCAGGTTGGATCCCTGGAGGGGGATGATGGGATATCCGACATGGCTCCCCTGTCAGACTCCGAATCTGGCAGCTCACCTTCCTCTTGGGGTGCCAGTGCTGAGATTGGCGTGCGTAAGTGCGTCGGTGGACGGGACGGGCCCGGCTCGTCGACGGGTGACTGTGGCAGGTTTACCTGAGGTAGTCTCTGGTCCAACGACTGTACCAAAGACTGAAGCGTGGACAGAATTTCCAACGACAAAACAGATTGAGGATTGAGAAGAGGGGCAGATACCGGTATACCGGATCCCCTCGTCGACGACTTGTCAACCACTCGTAGCCCGAGGTCTGCTGGGCCAGCTATTCTCCCGCTCTCGTCCTCCCCCGAGGACAGCGCCACAGCCTGTTCTTGCAGTAAAGTATCCGGGGGGATCGGATCAAAAACTTCAGGCCTCCAGGCTTCCTGTAGAACCCCCGTTGACGAGGCCAACGTCGCAGTCGTTGGGACGGTGGATACCACATGCGTCAGTGGCAGGGTGGAGGTCGATGACTGGACCGCCGTCGACGACGGTAACTTAGCAGGTGGTTTAGGCGGTCCCGCCTTTTCCACACTTGGCCTGCCTTTACTCGACTCTCGACTCGTGGTCGATCTATGGTGATCGCCCGAGGAGGATTTCGGCCTTTCCTTGTCATGCTTTTTTGATGAAGATGACGATTTTTTCGACGAGGATTCTCTAGCTGAATGACTCCGAGATGACTCTTTTTCAGTCGGTCGAGATTTCTTCGCCGGTGGTTCCGACGAGGCAGCGCGGTGTGATGTTTTCGCCGATTGTGTGGAGCCTACCTCCGAAGGGGGGTATGCCCCCGCTCCATCATTCAGCCATGCCACCAGCCGTCGATTTCGGTCTTTGAGGGTCTTTTGAGAAAACCCTTTGCATATGTCGCAGTTATCAGCCGAATGATGAGGGTGGAGACAGTATTTACAATCCATACGTCCGTCCCCCTCGTAAACTTTTTTCAAGCCGCACGTCGCGCACGGACGGAACAGCGCTTTTCCTGACATGGAGGAAAAATTTCCACGAACTCCAACTCCAGGTACACAACCTTGTACAAAATAGTAAGACAACGTGAGGAGATCCCACTACTTTGGAGACGGTTGAAATCTGAAGGGGAGCCGCAGGGGCGGGCCTCTTATACTGGGACGGCCTACGGAGCATGCCTAGGCGGGTCCTAAAAGGACGTAGATAGGACACAAAAGTGTTGGAAGTTTTCCTATAGGAAAAGGCTATATATGTGTACCGAGGGTCCCAGTCTGACGACGGGGAATATTCTAAGCATGTGAATCCATGAAAGATCCAATGCTGGAGAAGGATGTGTATTGGGGACAGACACCCCAGCCCACATAGTGGAGGCACACACACAAGGCATGCAGAATCCTGCAAAAGCTTGGCGTTTCGCTGGAAAATGCATGCCCAAATAAGGACGGACCTGGGTCGGCGCGACCTGGGGAAGGCGAAGGGGCAAGATGGCCAAAGGACAGGACAAAGAACCTCGTGGCATGGCCATTTTGGAGCCAGGCCACCTATTTGTGCCAAACGCGGGAATCGCGGTTTACCTGGCAGGAAAGGGTTAAAATTATATGAAAAGATAAGCTGCCACCAGCCCTGTCTGTGACACATCTGCACATCTCCTAAAAAAATCTTCGAGAGTATCTAGGGCCTTTGGAAATGACTAAGAGACCCGGGAAGGTACATTGTACACTTGTTACATGTTGCAAAAAGGTTGCAACATTGGAAAAGGACTAAGGGAAACAAAGTCTCACAGTACTGACTGTCTTAAGGGCATGTCAGTTTCCCCATAAAAAGTGAGTGAAAGCCTAGAGGAGTGCAGCATAAGGCTGGGCTCCCCTGGCAAAGTCAGACTATGGTGTTAAACAGCAGCAAAAAGTTGGAGGGTACACAACTGGAGGAAAATGTACACATACATGGAAATCTTTCCTAACACTCGCCCCTCCCAGACCAAGGACAGGGGGAATTAATCCACCCCTGGATGAGTCTCATGGTCAGGTCGGTTAAACATTCTGGACAACCCATCAGCATTGCTATGCTATGCTATGTTGGACACCTGGCCTATGTTCAATAGTGAAGTCAAAGCCTTGCAGATTTATGGACCACCTGAGCAACTTTGGATTCTCTCCCTTCATGTTCATTAGCCAATTTAAGGGCTTATGGTCAGTTTGCACAGTGAAGTGGGTCCCATTGAGGTAGGGCCTCAGCTTCCTTAGGGCCCATACAACAGAGAAACATTCTTTCTCTACTGTGGACCATCTGCGCTCTCTGCCTCTAAGCTGGCGACTAATGAAGCCAATAGGGTGTTCCTTACTCGTCTCATCTACTTGTGATAGTACAGCTCCTATCCCAGTGTCAGAGGCATCTGTCTGCACAATAAAAGGTCTTTGGTAACCAGGGGCCCTGAGAACAGGGTCCTGGCACAACGAGTCTTTTAAGCCATTGAAGGCCTTCCCACACTCTTCAGACCAAGTTACCTTCTTGGGATTCTTAGGAGTGGTGAGCGCAGTCAGAGGGGCAGCTATAGTGCCATAGTCTGCCATGGAATTTCTATAGTACCCAGTGAGTCCTAAAAAGGCTCTCACTGGAGTCTGAGTAGTGGGGGTAGGCCAGTCTTTTACTGCTTGTACTTTACTGGGTAGTGGCTGTATCCTCCCTCCACCTACTTCTTGTCCAAGGTAGACCACTGATCCTTGTCCAATCTGGCACTTACTGGCCTTTATGGTCAAGTGGGCCTTCTGAAGAGCCTGTAGCACAATCCTAAGGTGTTTCACATGGTCTTCCCAGGTGGCACTGAAAAATGCTATATCATCCAGATATGCAAGACAGAATTCATCCAACCCTTTCAACACATGATTCACAAGCCTCTGGAAAGTGGCAGGGGCATTCTTCAACCCAAAAGGCATTACCCTGAACTGGTAAAGGCCCTCTGGTGTTGAGAAAGCTGTCTTCTCCTTATCATGTTCTGCAAGAGCTATTTGCCAATAGCCTGCAGTGAGGTCAAATGTGCTGAGGTATTTGGAGGTACCCGAAGTATCCACCAGCTCATTTGTTCTAGGCAAGGGGTGTGCATCTGTATTTGTGACAGCATTCAGAGCCCCTGTAATCCACACAGAACCTCAACTCAGAAGTACCTGCTTTTGGAACCAATACCACTGGGCTGGACCAAGGACTACTAGACGGCTCAATCACCCCAAGATCCAACATTTTGTTGACCTCTGTCTTAATGTAAGACCTTACTTTGGGCCTCATCACGAGTTGGGCAGTAACCCTTAAATGCGGCGGTATCGCTATTACCGCCGCATTTAAGGGTCTCCCAAATCACGACTTCAGCTGATTTCCCTCCAGCTCTTAGCTGGGGGGAAATCCGATGAAATTTCGCACTCTTACCGCCGGCGGGAAATCCACCGGCGGTAAGAGCGCGAAATTTCCCCATTGAGCCCAATGGGGGATGGGGAATTCCCGAATGGGCTCAATGGGGATAGGCAATGCCCATTCCGCCAAACCCGTGATCCAGCGCTATTAGCGCCGGGGGGTTCGGCGGTAGGGCTATTAGCGCCAGCGCTAATAGCGCCGGCTTTACTGCCCAACTCGTGATGAGGCCCTTTGTCTGACATCCTGTATCCCCTACTTTTGGTAGGTACACTGTCTCCTGTGTCAATGTCATGTTTGCACCAAGGTGTCAAACCAGGAGACTGTGAAAACAAGGGGGAAAATTGCCTCAGCACATTTTTCACCTCTGCTTGTTGATCAGCAGTCAGATGAGGGGCCACATGAACACGCTCAATGGAGCTGTCTGAAGGACTGCTCTGGAACAGGTCAGGGAGAAGTTCTGACTCCTCTTCCTCAACATCTGAAGCCAGCAGCAGTGCAGCGATTTCAACTCTTGGGATGAAAGCCTTCAGTCTATTCACATTAAACACTTTTGGAGCCTGACCAGCTCTTCCAAGGTACACTAAAGAGTTGACCTCACCCAGTGACTCCACCACTGTGTAAGGGCCTGATCATTTGTCCTGTAAAGCTCGAGGCCTTGTAGGATTCATGATCAGGACTTTCTGACTAGGTGTAAAATTGATGAGGGAAGCCTTCTGGTCATACCAATGTTTCACCAGTGCTTGCCCTGCCTTCAGTTTCTCAATAGCCAGACCCATCAGGAGTACCATCCTTTTTCTGAGCCCAAGCACATAGTCTACTACATTGGTAGTAATGGGGGGAGTGGGCATCTCCCATCCATCCTTGACTATGGCCAAGGGTCCCCTTACAGGATGACCAAACAGAAGTTTGAAGGGGCTGAAGCCAACACCCTCCTGTGGTACCTCTCTGTAGGCAAACAGTAAGCATGGTAGCAGAAGATCCCATTTTCTTCTTTGGGGTTCTTCCAGAGCCCCAATCATGCTTTTTAAGGTTCTGTTAAACCTTTCAACCAGACCATTGGTTTGTGGTTGATATGTGGATGAAAACTTATAGGTGACACCCCATTCCTTCTGCATATACTTTGACATAAAGTTGCTGCCCCTATCAGACACAACTTCCTTAGGGAAGCCAACCCTAGTAAATATGCTGAGTAAAGCTTTTGCAACTGACTTAGCAGTCACAGGGCCTCATTACACGGAAGGCGGTAATGGTTAACGGCCACCGTTGATGGTAACGGTGACAGTTAACCATTACCGCCTTACTACGAGGTCCCTTAGCGGGTTGGTGCTTTAACGCCTGCTTTTTGCAGGCATTAAAAACCAACCCGCTAAGGGACCTCGGAGCTAATTACAGCACCGCAAAATT
This sequence comes from Ambystoma mexicanum, assembly GCF_040938575.1. Classification (NCBI taxonomy): domain Eukaryota; kingdom Metazoa; phylum Chordata; class Amphibia; order Caudata; family Ambystomatidae; genus Ambystoma; species Ambystoma mexicanum. The sequence continues at coordinate 90,883,987 of NC_090937.1, read as the reverse complement.
GCGGTGCCGTAATTAACGCCTTCCCCATTCCCATAGAGCCCTACGGGAATGGGAATGGGGAAGGGCAATGGCGGAAGGGGGATTTACCGCCCCTCCAACCTTGGAATGGGGCGGTAAATCCCCTTTCCGCCAAGGCGGTGCCGGTATTTTACCGGCATGAGCGCCTTCCGTGTAATGAGGCCCACAGTCTTCAATGGGATGGCCTCGGGATATCTGGTGGCATGGTCGACCACCGCCAGGATAAACATATTGCCTGGGGATGTTTGGGGTCCAAGGGGACCAACAATGGCGATCCCTACCCTCTCAAATGATATTCCCACAACTGGGATTGGACCAGTGGAGCTTGAATTGTTGAGCCACAACTGTTGACAACTGGCAGGTGGCACAACTCCTGCAGTGACTTTCTACTTGCAGCCCTATCTTGGGTCAGTAGAAATGCATGGATAACCTTTGCTTGGTTCTCTTGATACCAAGGTGACCAGCAAGGGGCACTTCATGCGCCAGCTGCAGGAGGAAGGGTATTATAGCATGGGGAACCACCAACCTCCTATGGTCTCCTTCTGTAGACTCTGTAGGCTCACTGTAAAGGAGCCCACCTTCCCAAAAAATCCTGTGCTTGCCAGGAGGTTCACCCTCCAGCTGTGAGCAGGCCTGTCTCCTTACGCCTTCCATAGATGGGCACTCACGTTGGCCTTTACTGAATTCTTCTCTGTCAGGACCACCTTCTACTAACAAGTCTTTTAGTTCCGGATGGTCATTCAGAACAAATACTTCAGGCAACACCTCTACCTCGTCAGGTCCTGGTGTTTGACCAAGTACCTCCACCTCAGTGGTAGGTGAGTTAGGGGGAATATTCTCTTTCCCTCTTTTGTCTTTTCTGACTCCTTTAGCCTTGGGTTTCCCCTTTGGCTTGGGCACAGCAGTGGTCTTGGCCAGTGCTGCCCTCGTTTGAGACCTTGTGTAGGGTCTTTCTGCTGTATCTCTCACAAGCCCTAAGGCTCTGAGATCATTTCCCAGCAAGACCTTTACTGGGACATCTATCTGAATGCTCACTGGAATCCTGACTACTGTACCATTTAAAGTAAGATTTACAGGTGTAACTGGGAACTGGAGAGGTGGACCATGAGTCAACTTAGTGGGTATCAGAGGAGCTCTGGCAACTTCCTCTGGGTCTACCAAGGTAGAATCCACTAAAGTTTGACTGCACCCACTATCCCTAAGAGCAGGACTATTAACTCCATTGATCAGCACACTGTCCTTAAAGTAGTGCTTGGTATTGTCTGGAATCCTAGCATAAGCCTGTGAGACTTTAGGCTCCCAGGAACCCAGGGAAACTAAAACTACCTCAGAATCTATCCCACTGGGGAGGGAGTCTGAGGAGAAGGATGACCTGTAATCTCTTCTTCCTCATAGGAGGAGAAGGCCAGATTAGCAGAGTGGACCCCCAAGGTTTTACATCTGGGGTCCCCCTTCACTTGGTCACTTGCTCCACAGGCCACACAAGATCCACTGGGTCTGTTGACATAGGGAGGCTTACTGTAACCAGAGTTCTGTTTTGGAGGATAACATCCACTACCCTGTGGTTCCCTTGTGACTTACCCATATTTTTATTTTTCTGGCCATTCTGGGAGGAAGTTTTATCAGATCCCCCACCCTCCTTATCTTTGGGCTTTTTCCCCTCCTCCTGCTTACCAGGATGAGTCTTGTCCTTATAGGACACTCTATGTGACACCCACCAATCTGCTGCAATGGCCAGTTTCTTAGGATCTAACTCCTTTGAATCTGCCAAATGCTGCTTTGCTGCAAAAATATGTTCAAGCATGACAAGATATATCATACCCTCAAAGGTGGAGACCTTATAGCCTTCAACCCAGCCAGTCAGGTTTTTTTAAAGAATCAGTCACATATGACACCCACGTACTTCCTTCTTTCTTTTTATACTCTCTGAACCTTTCAAGGTGTTGGGCAGGAGTCTTCCCAAACTTCAAAATGAGAGTTTGCTTCAACATTGCAAAATCAACTCTCTCAGCTTTTGATATTTCCATAATGGCACAGCAGCCAAAATGGGCAGTCTACTGAGCAACCGTTAAATCTTGTCAGCATTTACAACCTCCTGAACCTCACATGCACTCTCAAATACATTAAACCAGTCCATAATGTAATTCTTCTCATCATACACACTGAGCAGATCTTTAGGAAATCTTGGATGAGAGCAGGACCCAGACCCATGTCCAAATCCCTTGGATCCATTTGAAGCTTGAAGTTTGACCAATTCCAACTGGTGATCCCTGTCTTTCTGTTTTTCTGCCTAATCTATTCCCATCTTATCCATGTGAAATTCAAGCTCCTTCTGCTTAAACAGCAGTTCTTGTTTCTTGAATTCCAGCATGGCCTCAGCATCAGAGTTGCAGATGAAACATTAGACATAGCATCCTCCCTGTCATTATGGGCACCCCTGATGAGGTCAGCGACAGAACTGTCAGTTCTGCCAGTGGAAGCTGCTCCACCCCCTTCTGCACTCTCATCCGAGGCTATGGCATTGAGTTGCAACGCTTGCCATTCCATGACTCTTTGGATCATTTCCAATTTTGTACCTTGTATCTGGCTCAGATCCCTCTTGACTGTTGGTCTTTTTACAATGAAGTTTGGGTAATAACCTCACCCCTGGATTTCCCTTGTTCGGGCTCAGAGCCTTCTCAAATGTCACTGGGCCTCATTACGAGGAAGGCGGTAGAGGGTTAACGGGGCCGGTAGAGCTGCCGGACCCGTTAACCCTCTACCGCCTCATTACTAGGTCTGCTGGCGGGACCCGCTAAGGACGTCTGGTAAAACCAGACGTCCTTAGCGGGACCCGCTAGTAGACCAGGGTGCTAACAACGGGCCTGTCATTAACGGCCCCATTGTTAGCACCCTCCCCATTCCCATTGAGCCCTATGGGGGCACAAATGGGAATGGGGATGTACCGGGCCCAGGTTCTGGGAATGGGAATTACCGGGCCCTCCAAGGTTGGAATGGCCCGGTATTTTCCCATTCCCTGAACCCGGACCCGGTACCCGGTATGGGGGTAGCCATGCCGCTAAAAGCGGCATGGTTACCTCCATACTTGTAATGAGGCCCAATGTCTTTTTAAACAGTTCATAGTGGACATCCCTCGGCCGGGTCACGTTTGTCAACACAGTGTTTCTAGGGACTGTCCCCTTCTCATCAGTATCCCTCTTCCGGGTTCACTCTTGCCAACTTCACATTCACAAATGTTTGCAGGATTCACTTGCTTTTCTCACAGTTCTTAGGTCAAAGGTTTTCAACTGTACAGGGATTTTGCTGGACTACCTGTATGACCACTTTTGACCTATCTTGGCGGCTCTCCTACGGCTTTCTGGCATTTGTAGTTTAACTCAGACAGGATCGACCAGAGTCTCTCGAGTTAGCACCCTCGTGGTGCTGGTTCCCTCTACAGCTGGTCTCCCCTCAACACTTTTACAGTTCTTTGAACTTGGTTGAACTTGCCACTTTGTGTCTTTCATTCACCACAGCCCGGCTCTCCCCTCGACTCACCGGCTGTGATGAACCGATTGGCTTTCCTCGTAACTGAAGTCAAGGCTGGTACCACGGTAGCAGGCGTTTCCCTCGCTCATCAGCATTGACACGCTGCGCGTACCTTTGACATCTGCTGCAGCACACTTGGGCTATTGTCCTCAGCCTTACGATTTTTTCAGCGGAGGGTTCGCAGGATTTTGTCTAAGAGGGCAAGGTTGTGTCTCTCTTCGTCAGCCTCTCGATGTTTGCTGCCTTTCTCCTCCTCTTGAACTGCCGGGTCATGATAGGTGTCTCGTTGTGCGGTCTGCCTTGCTCATACTGTGCTCTTTTGCTATACCTTTCGCCCCTGTGGGGAAGGGAAAGGGCCGTCAGGTGTGTGTGATTCTGATCAATTGCCTGATTTTCCCTGACCCTTGTATTGGGATATGTCAGGAAAATGGCTCTGGTGTTAGTCCGTTCTCTGGTGTGTCGTGCGAAAGTGTTTGTGTCAGAAAAGGGGGGGGGGGCATGGTTTTGAATGTGGAAAAAGGGGAAACAGTGTTGAAAGAAGGGGGATATCGCATCTCACCCATCGGTGTCCCACTTCCACTCCCCGAGGACCCCCCATCCAGGTGATCATCCCTCCCTGGTCCACCCCCCAGGAACTGGATCCAATAGCGATGGCCGTGTCCTGTCCACCTGGATGACAGATCCCCAGGGTCTAGCCAGGGAGACACCTTCAGGTTTCTCACAGGCATACTGGGTCAGCAGTAGTAAAGCTCATCCGAGAGGGTGAATCTTGTAGTTACAAGCGCAAGATTGCCTTCGCATTGCTCAGCACAGGCTGCAGAATTTGTGGAGCTTATCGCTGCACTCCAAAGATATGAGGATGAGGAAGTAACGGTGTACCCTGACTCCGCCTATGTGACGTCAACTATACACGCAGGTTTGTCACGCTGGAAAAGGAGGGGCTTCCTCTGCGCAGACAGAACTCCAGTGCAACATGTGGCCCTATTGGATAAGGTTATTGAGGCATTAAGACTCCCATTGACTATCACAGTCATAAAATGCACAGCGCATACTAAAAGAACAGACGTAATTTATCGCGGAAATGAAGCCGCCAACTTAAGACAAAAAAGGCAGCATATTTTCGAAATATTTTTGATTTTGAAGTGGGAAGTGTTAAGCAAATGACAGGACGATGCATGTTGGTAAAGAAGGCCTTTAACATGCTGTCTATTGTTCAGTTAATTGAAATACAAGGTCCAGCCTCACAGGAGGAGAAAGATTTATGGAGAAAACAGGGGTGTTCTTTATCCCCCACTGAGGCGATCTGGAGGCAGGATAGCACTGTAAATCCAGTTATGCCTCTAGCTTTATTGAGGTAGCCCAGGGGCAGCTTCACTATCCCACGCATATGACTCGAGAGAGTCTTGTTGCTACAATTGCAGAAGATTGGTTTTCACCAGATTTGTTAGAACATGTGGCACTGTTTATTGTGACTTGCATTATGTGCCAGAAATGTACTGCAGGGCACACTTTGCAAACAGTGAGAGGAGCAATCCCTAGACCCAATGGCCCATTTCAGCATCTACATATAGATTATATGGATATGTTGCAAACATGCAACGGTTATAGGTACATGCTGGTAGTGGTATGTCCCTTTTCTAGATGTATCGAGGCAGGTCCATGTATGCACGCCGATGCCACATGTGCCTCTCCTTGTGCATGAGTTGTTCCCAAGATGGGGTGTGTACAAGGTTCTGCGGTCTGACAATGGTCTGCATTTTGTAAATGTACTATTTGAGCAGGTCACTCTTTAATTAGGGATAAAACACAAGTTCTCTTTGGCCTATCACCCACAGGCGAATGGGATTTGTGAACGATTAAATGGAATACTTAAGGAGAGGATATCTAAGATTAAAATTACTTTAAAGAAGGGGTGGTTACATTGCTTACCTCTTGCGCTGTATGCACTGCGGAATTAGCCTGGCTCAGATCACCTAATTGCTCATGCGTTGGTGACTGGATGCTGAATGAGAACACCCCTTGCTCCTCCAACTAGGGTAGAAACTGATGACCACAGTCTAGTGAATACATTAGGTGATGAGATGCATGATTATTTGGCAACTCTTTTATTTCTCAACAGATCAAGAACCAGAGGGAGGGGTCAAAGAGGATTGAAAAGAAAGCCAGCCAACTGATTCAGACAGCGTTTTAAAACCATCCAGCTCATATCCAGGGTACCAGGTGCTGATACGAAAATGTGTCCACAATTGTAATAAACCCTGTTTTGAGGCACCCCACAAGGTGGAAGCAGTTAGTCCCACAGCTGTTAAGCTACAATGAAGGAGACGCTGGCTGCATCTGCATGACATCAAACCGTTCAAGGGAGAAACCTTGACCCTTCCTGCATCTACTGACAGTGAAGCAAGAGAAGAAATTATGCATATGCAGACAAGATCAGCAAACCAAGAACAAAGAAAAAGGGTTTATGGAATAATAAAAATATCCTTGAAATAAAGATCGGCATTTCTTAAATCTTATACGGATTGAATGGACTTGCAGCTATCCTGGAACTTTTCTAAATAGGTGCAAGGAACAATGTGTTGATGCACCGGAGCCAAAAGACAAGGAATACACTGCATCTTCTATGCTACCCATCATAATAACATTACGCACATTCTGGTATGCTGTTTTCACCTACATATTACAGTCTTACCCAGCTTTGATAAGACGACATGTGGACATTATAACATTTCTAGCAATCCTAAAAACAATCATATTATTTTCAGAATTATCATGGCAATTATTTTAAAATTCTTGATAGAAAAGTGTGAGTAACAGAGGATAATACAATTACATATTAAATTAAACAAAATGGGAAGGTTTCAAAATATGAAAGACTCACTACCATCAACAAAGCTGATGAGTTTTTCTGGAAAGTTAAATGTGATTTCATGTTATCTTATGATTTGTCTTTTCTTCCTTATTATGGCATTGAGACACATAATAATTAAAAATGTATATACTGTGGGGGACAATGAAACATCCTTCATGATCCCTAAAAAAAGCACAAGCAGCATATTCCCTAATTTTGCTACACAAATTATTCAATTAGAAGAGATGTTGGAGAAGATCATGAAAGCATACATACATACCTTGATAATTCAGCTCACTTAAAGAATAACATATGGTACCAGCACATAAAGGAGGTGGGCTTCTATGTGTGTTGTCTCATCCCCTATGCTATGAACGCAGCCAGATAATTTATTTTGAAATGTTAAAGTGCCTCAGTCATCTGGCAGCGTGCACAGCCAGAGGACAATTCGAAGGAAAATGGGCATCCCTACGATGGCAATCAAGGGGGACATTTCCATATGAAGATACTTATGTGAAAACACAAAGGATTGCCATGCATTTGTGAGTGATCAAGATTAACCAATATTTGATCCTGGCCTCTAAGGGGAGCCATTGCAGTTCTCGTCTAGCATCGGAAATATGGCCTCTCTTTTCTTAGGCCTGATACAATCCTCAGTCCACTATTTTGTACCACTTGTAGTCTGACAGAGTCCTTTTTACAAATTCCAGTTAAGAGACTGCTGCAATAATCTATTTTAGAGCCAATAATGGCCGTAGCTACTGTCTCACAATTAACTTTTGTGAGAAAGGGCCTTATCTGAGCTAGCAGCTTAATATAATAAAAGGATGCAGAGACCAGACCATTCAACTGAGCCCGTATGTTGAGGTTCTGATCTAGGCAAATCTCTAGTGTTTTTACTTTTATTTTAGCTGCAATTTTGCATTCAGCCACTTGAAAATACAAGTAGTCTGCTCGTAGCGTAGCAGTTTCATTTTCTGTGCCTACAACCACCGTCTAGTTTTTTTCATCATTGAGTGCTAATCCACTGCTGACCATCCAAGTCTGTATCAAACCATAGACATTGTTGTTATTCTTGACACCCTCCTCATAGCTGCCTGATAAAGGGATGACACATGGTGTGTCATCTGCATAATTAGTGAACTACACACCTTTTTCTTCCAGCAGGTTATACAGAGGGACTGTAGAAATATTATAAAGGGACGGCGAAAGGCAGGCCACTTGAGGAACCCCAAAATGTAACAGGGTTGGGAGAGCCTCGGCAGAGACACTACATACCCTGATCAGTCTGTTTGTGATGAAAGACGTTATCCAGGCTGCGGCTTCATCCAAAAAAGCAGCCACCTCTTTTAGAATTGAAATCAGAAGAGAAGGGTCCACTAAATCAAAAGTCGCAGACAGATCCAGCAGCATGAGCAAAGCTGTTTGTCCCTCGTCCATTGTTTGCAGCAATCTAGATGTTAAATCCAGTAGCGCTGTTTCTGTTCCATGTCCTTGCCTGCAACCTGCCTGACATTAATTTAAGATGTTCTGGTTATTCAAGTAATCTCGTATTTGATTGTAAACCACGTGATCTAATATTTTTAGCAAAAATGGCGTGTTGGTTATGGGCTTGTAATTTGTTGATACCAGGGGGCTTAAACCTGTTTCTTTTTTAAAAGGGTGAGCCAAGCATATTTTAACTATTCCGGGACAAGAATCTCCTTAAAGGAGGCATTAACAAACTTAGTCAAGGCCGGAATGAGAGAAAGGATACAGACTTTGATTGTTAATGCTGGACATATATCCCATTTACAATTTGTTGACTTTAGTTGGCCAATAATCTCAGATAGCTCTGCTTCACTGTCAGGGCTGAAGCTGAACTTATGCTCCCCATCTTTCTCCACAGGTGCGTTAGTAGGTGTCTCATCTTGGCATAATGCCTTCCTCTTAACATCTATATTGTATATGATCAAATTCAATTTCCCCAACATGGCCTCTTGTATGGATGTACACCATACGACATCTTTCTCCAGTTCATCCTGATCCTTGGGGACCGGATTTTCTAGTTCTTTTAAAATCTTAAAAGGGTCTTTGGATTCATGTTGGACATTCAATATTCTGGTGACATACATAGACTTTTTGGCTGAGTTAATGGCTAGTTCATATTCCGTTGAGACATTATTATATGCAGCCTTGTCTTTGAGCTCCTTTGTAGGTTTCCAGGCATAGAAGCATTTTTTGTTATTGCTTTAAGCTTTTGGATATCTGGGGAGAACCATGCATTGGCTCTTTTTTTCTCTAGTACCAATCTTGTTTTCAGCAGAGCAATAGCATTTGTTGCTCTTGATAGAGTCTTGTGATATATTTTAGCTATAGCATTAGCATACTCTACCATGGCTACCTTCTCTAACAAAGGACTGATCCAGCCTTCCATTGCTGTGGATGATAGTTTGCAAATATTTCTGGACCTAATCCAGATTTTGTTTCTTTTCATGGTCTTTATCCGTCCCTCACACAGGACCCATCTGTATGAAAAGGTGATCTGACCATGGGCATGGGTGGATGATCAAATTCGTTGTTATAATGTTGTGAGTTGCCACCCAGTCCAAAGTGTTCCCATTTATATAGGTCGCCTGTTTCACATGCTCTGTAAACCCTAGATTACTTAATGAGTCCTCCAGGTCTTTGTCCAAATGATCAGATCCGCTTCCCAAACATAAATTCAGGTCATCAGATAACATGACTTTGGAAGTGGGTTTTAAAATAGGTACCAATAAATTACAGATTTGGGACGCAAACTGGGGTATGGGTACTGGGGACCTGTATACCAAGATCAAATTAAATGCTGTTTCTGCATCTGTGCTCATTTGCACATCTAATGCTTCACATCCCTCAGCACCATGGACGTCAACCTCTCATAATACTAATTCAGATTTTAAAATGATGGCCACTCCACCGCCTCTCCCCTGCTGTCTATCTTTACATGTCAGGTTATACCCGATAGGCACTGCTAGGGCTATGGTCTGTCCTGCAGCTTTGTGTAACCAGGTTTCGGTTAGTTCACAAATGTCTACATCCCGCACTGCTAAAAAGATTGCCAGTAGCGTGTTTCAGCATAGACCTTGTATTTAGCAGAGTTAATTTCAGAGTGTTTTTCCTCTGACGTTGAGATGTCTATATTTTGTACATTTATACTATTTTTCAAAGTCTCTCATGTGTCATCCTCTCATTTGGTACTTATCTGAGGGAAGATGTTGTTGTTTTCGTTTTCCCGGCTCGGTATAGCCATATGTTTACTTGATGCTTTCAGAAAGTCAGCAGTTATTCTCGGCTGCTGTACACTTTCAGCAGCCGAGTCATAACATGCCTCTGAAGTATCTAAAGTATGTGTGATTTTCTGCTCCGTTAATGGACCGGAGCTATTACTCTCGGAGCCGTTGTTTATACAAGCCGTAGATCCAATGTTAATTAGATCTGCAGAGACCCTTACCGTGCCACACACACTCAAAGGTACGCTAGCCTGCGAAAGCTGCAGCCTTCCCGGGCAAGTGCATGACCTTATAAGGATTTTCCTGACCTGAGAAGACAGGAAGAAGGCCAAACTATAATATGGCCAAAGAACAAACAAAAGTTTTGTGGCACATCCATTTTAGGGACCTGACTAGTAGTCATACAAGTTAAACGCAAATGTGCACACCAAAAATAATGCAAAAACTGTAAAAATGGAAGTGCTGCCACTAGACTGTCTTTTGGCACATATAAAAGTAACCAGAAATCCCATGTATAAACAGCTAGGATTATACAACAGTATCCCCATTGAACTGTAAGGTGCTGAGTGCAATGTCAGAAAGTACAATAATTAAAAAGGGAAACATAGTCACCCAGTACTGATAGTCTGAAGGACTGATCAGTTTCCCCATAACAATGAGCAAAAGGCACGTGAAGATGAAGGCTTTACTTCTCTTCAAAATGGCAGGAACAGATAGAAACAGAGCAAAACGAATAGGGTTCCATAGGAAGCTATGGAAGGAAGGTTTGCAAAAAGAAAATATTTCCTAACACTCGCCCACCCAGACTACGGACAGGGGGATCTAATGCACCCCTGGAAGCATCCCTGTTTAGTCGGTTATACATCCGGGACATTCCATCAGCATTGCTTTGTTGAGCACCTGGCTTATGCTTAACGGTAAAGTCAAAGCCTAGAAGGTTTATGGACTACCTGAGCAATTTAGGATTCTCTCCCTTCATTTTCATTAGCCACTTTAAAGGCTTATGGTCAGAATACACAGTGACGTGAGCCCCATAGAGGTAGGGACTCAGCTTCCTAAGGGCCCACACAACAGAGAAGCACTCCTTCTCCACAGTCGCCCACCTGAGCTCTCTGTCCTTAAGCTGGTGACTGATAAAACATATAAAATGTTCCCTGTTATTGTCATCTAACTGTGAAAGGACAGCACCTATCCCAGTGTCAGAGGCATCTGTCTGAACTATAAAAGGTCTCTGGTAATCAGGTGCCCTGAGAACAGGGGCCTGACAAAGGGAATCCTTCAGGCCTTGGGAGGCCTTCTCACACTCCTCAGACAAAGAAAAATGTTTAGGTTTCTTTGAAGTAGTGAGGGCAGTCAGAGGGGCAACTATGGTACCACAGTTTGATATAAAATTCCTGTAGTACCCAGTGAGGCCTGAAAAAGCTCTCATCTGTGTTTGGGTTGTGGGAGTTGCCCAATCCTGCACAGCGTGTACTGTACTGAGTAGAGGCGGAATCTTGCTCCCCACCAACCTCATGCCCAAGGTAGAACACTGAACATTGACCAATCCGACACTCGGTAGCCTTTATGGTCGAGAGTGCCTGCTGAAGGGCCTGCAACACAATCTTGAGGTGTCTCACATGTTCTTACCATGCTGGGCTATATCACCTAGATATGCCATGCAGAATTCATCTAACTCATTCAGGACATGGTTGACCAGGCTCTGGAAAGTAGTAGGTGCATTCAATATACCAGCGGCATTACCCTGAAATGGTAAAGTTCCCCAGGTATTGAGCATGCAGTCTGGCTATTCACCAATACCCTGCAGTGAGCTCAAAGGTGCTAAGGTACCTGGCAGCACCTAGCTTGTCCACTAACTCATCAGTTTGTGAAAGGGGATGAACAAATGTCTTGGTGACAGCATTTAGTGCTCTATAGTCCACACGGATTCCTAAATCTGAAGTTCCTGCTTTTGGTACAAAAACCACTGGGTTGAACCAAGGACTACTAGAAAGCTCTATGACCCAAATATCCAACATCTTGTTGACCTCAGACTTGATGTGACAACTTACATTATCTGACATTCTATAACTCCTACTTTTGATAGGCACACTATCTCCAGTGTCAATATCATGCTTACATCAAGTGTTAAGCCTGCAGTTAGGGAAAACAAGGGGTCAAACTGCCTAAGCAAAGTTCTCACCCTGTTGTTGTGGAGTCAATTGAGGAGACCCTAGGTCATCCTCAAAGAAGAACAAACAGGTTATCAGAAGTTCCCAACTCCTTCAGTGGGGATTCTCAAGAGCTACAACCATGTTCTTCAGAGTTCCAAGGAATCTCTTAATTAAACCACACAAATGTGGATGACAAATGATATGTCACTTCATCTTCCATCCACTTGGTCTGGCTATACCTAGACATGATGTTGCTGCCCTTGTAATGCACAACGTCTTCGGGGAAGCCAACCCTGATATAGGTGTCTTGTAAAGCTGGAGTAACTGGCTTGGCAGTTACTATCTCATCATTGCGCGATCTGAATGACACCTGGCTTAATAGGATCGTTGTCCGTCCTCCCTTTGTTCCCCTCCCTTGCCTCGTCGCGCCTTGAAACACTTGTGCATAGGCGCGGTATAAATGCCATATCATATCATATCATATCTGGGATGGCTTTAGGGTATCTTGTGAGTAATCAACTACCTCTAGGATGATCCTGTTGCCTGAGTGTGTAAAATGATTTAAGGTACTAGGGATATTAATCCCTACCACCTGAAAAGGTGCATCCACATCTGGTTGTGGAACCAGTGGAGTCTGAATCAATGTTCCACTCCTATCAGATGACTGACAAGTTATGGAACTCCTGTAGTGATATTCTACTTGTTCCCCAATCTGGGGTCAGTAGAAGTGTAGGGGTAACCTCTCATTGGTTCTCTTAATATCATGATGAACTGCAAGAGGGACCTCATACACCAACTGCAAGAGAAAGGGCCTCACATCCTGAGGTACCACCAACCTCATATGGTCTTCCTCAGTGGGCTCTGCGGGCTTACTTTCTAGGAACCCATCTACCTTTTGGATTGTTTACTTCTGAAAGGATTCAACATCCAAATTGGAGTAGGCCTGGCTTTCAAGACCTTCAAAAGTGATGGACACCTTTGTTGACCCTTACTCACCTCCTCCATGGAACTCTCTACTGCAAGCAAGCTTGACAGTACAGGATACTCATGGGGATGGAGCTTATCAGGCAATCCTTCTTTCTTGTTAGGTTCCACGGTTTGGCCAACTACTTCAACCTCAGCTGTAGGTATGGCAGGGGGAATATTTTATTTCCCTCTTCTTTGATGTTTTGTTCCTTTAGCCTTAGGTGTCCCCTTTGGCTTAGGCTGGCACTTAGACTGGGCTAAGGCAGCCTGATTATGACACCTAGTGCTGGAAAAGTCTGCAGTGTTCCCCTCAAGACCTACGTCTTGGAGGTTTATCTCTGGCAGAACATTTAGTGGAACTTTCCTCCTCACACTTACAGGTGTCCTGGTCACTTCTCTTCTAACAGCTAAAGTGACAGACATTTCTGGGAATTTGTGTCAGGGGCTTGAGGGCAGAGATAGGCACACAACACTGAGGAGAGATAAGTGCACAAGAGACAGGAGTGTAAGGAATCAATCCTGCAGACAAGAAAGGTTGGCAATAGCTACATACAGACAACAAAGGCAGTAAACAGAACAAGGAAACATAACTCACAAGACTAAAGCCTATATGGCTCTAGCAGGAACTGAACAGTGACTGCCATCTGAAACAGGAACCATCACACTGTTAACAATATGGTACAAGGTATAATACTTAACCATGACAAAGGAAAGGGGCAGAGATTGCCTGCTGGGAAACCAGCAGCCAAACTCTGAATAAAGAAATTACAAAAGCACAAGTGAGGAAAAGAACAGTAACAGAAATATCCAAGGAAAGAATAGGCAGTCAAAGTCAGCAAGGTTTAGGACGGAAAACAGGAAGAAAGAGGTAAAGCAATAAGACAAGAATCTAAGTGCAAGGGTACAGGAGACTGGAACTGCACACTAGAAACTAAGGACCGGAATCAAGGAACAGCAGACTGAACTATAGACCAGGAACAACAAAACCCAGGACCAAAAATCTGGACTATGATAACAAAGACTGAACTGTAGACTGGTAACAAGGAACTGTAACTATGGACTGTAATAACAAGAACAAAGGAGGGGTGGGGCTATGTGAAGCCTTCTTTTTTGTTGAAGGGGAGCCTTAGTCAAGAAGGCACTATAACGTAGTGAGAAGGAGAAGAGTCAACAGCTACCCCTGTTGCAACCGTGCAAAAGTGGTAGGCTAGGAGGGGGCAGATAGCTAGTTTGTACAAATACTAGCTGATGCAGGTCACACATTGATTACAAGATGATTTTATGGTGATTCAGTTTAATCATAGATTCAGACATATATATAAAAGATGTAGGTTCGTACAGAAAGAAAAGACAATAGTTGAATCTTTAAAAACTCACATGTAAGCCCACATTGGGTTTACAGAAGACATTTGCAAACTGTTTTAGACATCACAGTTCAGTGAGTGAGGGTTAGTAGTACAGGTATATGGTGCGAAATTCAATACTACTTGTGAAATAGTAGTATATTATTCTTGTCGACACATGATAATGTTTCTGGTTCGGGATGGAGATAACCTTCACTTGTGTTGAACTGTTCTTAGGTGAAGGCTCCGAACTGTCATCAGGATGTAGTTCAAAAAGAAGGGTGAGCGCCTAAATGGACAGATGACACGTGAGTGGGGGTGACCTACCATACAAAACAATCTGTATAGAGTCTTCATGCTCAAAGCCTACCTTGGTAGTGTCAGCGGTTGAACCTGAAATTATTTTGGTGCCTGCGCTGGTTTCTGGCAGGGCATCTGTAGCTATAGTCTACAAGAAAGGGGTAACAGTAAGTTACCTAAGTAATATGGTGATTCATAAAAACTCGAAGTAGTATCGGAAAAAACAGAGGCGTACCTTCCGAGGACGGTATGGCAGGATCAATTTGGTGCCAGAGGTTTCAAGGGTGCACAGATTATTTGCCGTGGTTACAGGGACCAGAAAAGGTTGGTGGTTGGCTGTACCTGGTTGCTGAAAGGGGTGAAATGTATTGCAGGCTAGTATTTAATAGACTTAATATTAGTGACTAGAGTGATTTGTGCTTGAATTCACTAGGATAGTTGAGGGAAGCGGAGGGTGTAGCCTGACGTTAGGTGCCTGTGATCTTTAGGGCAAAAACCTTTTTTTTTTATTTCTAGTAACTGGGCTCGAAAAAGCAACTAACCGTGAAGGTGCCTTACGTGATTGAAACAGATAAATGCAACGTGTCAAGTGTCCTATTGATTAGAAAACCGGCGGGACTTATTGTAAGAAGGAGTTAAAGTGCATTTTGGAAAATGTTCACTCGTGAAAAGGAACGTTTATGCGTGGTCGTGGTGTGGCTAGCAGCCAGAGCTTTTAGTGCTCAGTCTCTTACCTCAGTAGCGTAATGTTATCCAGCGCGAGCTGTGCGAGTAGAGAAAGAAAGAGCTGTGACTCTACTGAGTGAAAAAGCAGCAAAAAAAAAAGCAGAGTCATGGTTTGCGCGCATGCGTGGTTCCGAATTGGTTGAACTATGCGCATGCGTGGTCGGATATAATTGGAGACACTATTTTGGAGCAGTGCACGCATGCGTGGATCGGCGGCATCAGTTCTTAATGGGGGTACTAAAAAGAGGGGCAAAACGACATGAGACCACAAAGCAAATGCTGGATACACTACTGTGTGTGCTTGAATGCAACACAGAACAAATGGCTATTGGTTACATACAAAAAGGGCCAAAGCGGTGCATTTATCAAATATTAACCTGAAGTACGTTATATGCAAATTACAGAATCAATAATTTTGGTATGCAGCATTTCACGAGGCCGGGTCCGGAATGTGTCCGGAGGCAACATAAAGCATATAACAAATGGCTATTGGTTACATACAAAAAGAGAAGGCAAAAATGGTGCATTTATCAAATATTAACCTGAAGTACGTTTTATGCAAAATACAGAATCAATCATTTGGAATGCAGCATTAATTGGCCGAGGTTAATTCAAGATGCATAGATGGAACAGGTTTTAAAATGAAGTTGGCTAATGGCATATGGGTGACTCATGGATGTCACAGAGATGTTTATAAATGGCAGAGGTTAACTCAAGATGCATAGATGGCATACGGGTAATTCATGAATGTCTTATATCGTTGCCGGTCAATACAGGGGTGGTGTTGCGACTACAGGACTAGTTAAGTGATACATAAAAACCACACATATTTGGTGCCATTGGCAAAACCTCTAAATAAAGGCACTTATGAGTGCATGTTTGTTGCAAGAGCCTAACTATAGAAGAAACATACTTTAGAGAAGTCCCAAGTGATAAAATAATAATTTCACACTCTGTGGACTATTGTTTGTCTATAGTGAAAGAAGGAACAGCAGGTTGTTAGTGGATTAGCTAAAAGGGAAGTTAGAGTGCTGTTATTTGAAAAAGAGGTTCCATTCAATAGCCACATTAAGACCTTGTTTGACTGAGTTAAGGCGGTAAATCCATCGTTGCTCCAGTTTGCGAAGTGATAGGTCTCTATCGCCTCCTCTGAATGGTTTTCTGGATGTTTGAAGAACGAACCAAAAGATATTGTTGTGGGTGTGTTTTTTCTCTTTGAAATGTGCCACCATCGGCTTGTCTGGATGTTGTTTTTTATGCAAGAACGATGTTCACAGATACGTTGTCGTATTTCTCGTTTGCTTTTTCCGATGTACAGTAGCTTGCACGGACATTGAATTGATTATACTGTCCATTTGCTTTTGCAATTGGTGAATGTGTTAAAGTTCCAGGTTTTGCCATTCAATTCAATGGATTTCATATTTTTCGTCAGACAACATACTGAACAGGAGCCACATTTGTGGTGGCCTTTGACGGGAGGTAGATTCCACAAAGTATTTTGTTGTTCAGGTGGTTTGGTAGTTTCAGTGTAGTTATTGACTAGACGGTCTCTCAGACTCCTACTATGTTGGAATGCAAAGCGTGGTTTGGTTGGTTTGAATGTTACTGTGTGGAGAATGTTCCAGTGACGTAGGATGCTTTTCTTGATTTGGTTGCTCAAGGGAGAGAAGGTGGTGACACAGGTAATTTTATCTTTGCAGAATTCCCGTGGGGTGGGTGAGAGGCATGATTCTCTGCTCCTGTTTTTTGCTCTTTTCCTGGCTCGACGGATGATATGGCTAGGATATCCTCTTTCTTTGAGTCTTGTTGAGAGGTCTTCACTGGTTGTGTCGTAGTCTTCACGTGTACTACAGTTACGCCTAAGGCGTAAGAACTGGCCAAAAGGTAGATTTTCTTTCAGTGCTGCCGAATGGAAACTGTGGAACTCCAGGAGAGTATTTTTTGCTGTAGGTTTGCGATATAGAGTTGTAGCCAAAGTGTTGTCAGGTGTTTTGTCGATGGTTAGATCTAGGAACGGGATTGAGAATTTGTCTGACTGTATGGTGAACTTGATGCAGGTGTCTTGATTGTTGAGCCATTTGAAGAATTCTTGTGGTTCCATTTCGTTGCCTTTCCAAGTCATGAGTACATCGTCAATGTAACGGATCCAAAAACCTATCTGTTTTTTGAGAGGGTTGTTGATATCATAGATGGATCTGACTTCAAAGGAGTCCATAAAGAGATTTGCTATATCTGGGGCAAATGCAGCTCCCATTGAGGTACCATGACATTGTTGGTAAAAGGATTTTTCAAAAATGAAATAATTTTCCGTAAGGGCAATCCTAATGCATTCCAGGAGAAAAGCAGTTGGTGGTTCTAGTTTAGTTCTTTTATCAAGATATGTGGCAAGGACCTTAATGCATTCGCGTTGGGGGATACTGGTGTACAGGGATTCCACATCGAGGGTAACTAACAGGTCGTTTTGGCCAATATAGAGGGTGTCTAATTTCTTGATGGTTGATGTAGTGTCCTGGACATATGACCGCATCTGGCCTATGAATGGTCGTAGAAAGAAATCGATATAGATGGATAGTGGTTCTAGGACAGAACCTATGCCTGCCACTATCGGTCGGCCAGGGGGGTTCATGGCATCTTTGTGAGTTTTTGGTAATAAGTAGAAGGCTGGTAGGATGGGATTACGGTTTATCAAAAATAGTTTCTCGTCGTCATCAATCCAACCTTCTTGCCATGCATGGCACATCAAGCTTTCTATTTCAGTCAGGAGTCGAGTTGTGGGATCTGTGGGTATCTGACGGTAGAACTTGATGTTATTCAAGTTTTTTTGGACTTTGGACTGTGTCATAGAGATCTTTGGCCCACAGGACGATACCTCCGCCTTTATCGGCTGGTTTAATCAGGAAGTCGTGTTTTTTTCCGAGGTTGTTCAAAGCCAGGCGTTTGTTTTTGGTCAAATTGTCTGGATATCTGATATTTCTATCGAAAAGTTGGTTCATTTCTAGGAGAATGCGATTCTCATATGCAAGGATTTCAGGGAACACCATGTGCGATAGAGGCGTGAAACTAGACGGTGGTCTTAGTCCTGTGGATGTGGGTGGGTCTTTTTCTGTTTTCCCGCTGAAGAAATATTTTAGTCGAATGGTCCTGATACCGCCGATCCACGCATGCGTGCACTGCTCCAAAATAGTGTCTCCAATTATATCCGACCACGCATGCGCATAGTTCAACCAATTCGGAACCACGCATGTGCGCAAACCATGACTCTGCTTTTTTTTTGCTGCTTTTTTACTCAGTAAAGTCACAACTCTTTCTCTACTCGCACAGCTCGCGCTGGATAACATTACGCTACTGAGGTAAGAGACTGAGCACAAAAAACTCTGGCTGCTAACCACACCACGACCGCCCATAAACATTCCTTTTTCACGAGTGAACGTTTTCCAAAATGCACTTTAACTCCTTCTTGCAATAAGTCCCGCCGGTTTTCTAATCAATAGACCACTTGACTCGTTGCATTTATCCGTTTCAATCACGTTAGGCACCTTCACGGTTAGTTGCTTTTTCAAACCCAGTTACTAGAAATATATATATATTTTTTTTTGCCCCAAAGACCACAGGCACCTAACGTCAGGCTACACCCTCCGCTTCCCTCAACTATCCTAGTGAATTCAAGCACAAATCACTCTAGTCACTAATATTAAGTCTATTAAATACTTACCTGCAATACATTTCACCCCTTTCAGCAACCATGTACAGCCAACCACCAACCTTTTCTGGTCCCTGTAACCACAGCAAATAATCCGTGCACTCGTGAACCCTCTGGCACCAAATTGATCCTGCCATACCGTCCTCGGAAGGTACGTCTCTGTTTTTTCTGATACTACTTCGAGTTTTTATGAATCACCATATTACTTAGGTAACTTACTGTTACCCGTTTCTTGTAGACTATAGCTACAGATGCCCTGCCAGAAACCAGAGCAGGCACCAACATAATTTCAAGTTCAACCGCTGACACTACCAAGGTAGGCTTTGAGCATGCAGACTCTATACAGATTGTTTTGTATGTTAGGTCACCCCCGCTCACCCTTCTTTTTGAACTACGTGATAATGACAGTTCGGACCCTTCACCTGCGAACTGTAATAACAAGGGCAGGTCTGCAGAGAAATAACAAGGAAACTCAGGACTGGAATCTAGAAAGCTAAAGTCAGGTAACGCAGACTCTGGGCAGAGCAAGGGGCCGCAGACAGGGAACAGAGGACTGCAAGCAGGGGAGTAGGGATGCAGTGCAGGAAGCACAGAATGCAGGGCGAAGGCAGGGGAGTGCAGGCAGAGTAGCAGGGCTACAAGGCAGGGAGCACAGGGCACTGGAACATGAGCAGGTTCTAGAAACAGCGGAAATCCAAGGAACAAAGCACGAGGGGCTGTCAACAGAATTAATGCAAGCCCTGTGCTCCTACAGGCAGCAGTTCAAATACTGACCTGCTCTGTGCTGAAGCAGGCTCATTAGCAGCACTTGGAGCACCACACCACTGAAGATAATCTTCCTCCTCCCTCTCTGGTCCTGGGGAAGTGAAAGCAGCAATGCTCTCGAAAGCTTCTGTGGATTGTAGTTCTAAGACTGCTGCATAGGAATAGCCAGGGAATGAGAACTGCCACGAGGTGCATTATTGGATATGTAGTTTTTAAATTAAGTAATTAAAGGCATGGTCTAGTAAAAAATGTTATTTAAAAAATAGATAGGCAACATAAAAAAAAAAATACTAGCATTCTCTTTTTTAAAACTTCCTATGTAAAATTTTTAGCTATTCAAGCTCAAAGTTCGCAAAAGCAAGCACATGGGCGCATCCATTTTGTGAAATGGATGCCCTCCTGTGCTGGCTTTTGCGGCACTAATGAAGGAAAAGCCAGCCAGCTGTAGTAAACGAAAGCTACTGCTGGGTGGCTTTCCCTTCATTAGTGCTGTACGCGGAGGACGGGGACCGGAGACCAGAGCAGGAAAGCTGCAGCTGAATCTCGGTAAGTGCTATTTATTTTTTTTTTAAAAATAAGCACTAGCTGCGTTTTTTTTTCTAAGTTTTCCGGGCTGGAGGAGCCCGGAAAACTTAGAAATAAAACCGCAGCTTTAAAAACGTTGTATTTATGTTTGCGGTCGCTTTTGAAGCCTGAGAAACTTGGAAAGAAAAACCGCAGCGTTTTCCAACACAATAACGTTGTATTTTTGTTTGCGGTCGCTTCAAAAGCGACCGCAAACATAAATATAACGTTTTTAAAGCTGCAGTTTTATTTCTAAGTTTTCCGGGCTCCTCCAAAAGCCAGCACAGGAGGGCATCCATTTCACAAAATGGATGCGCCCATGTGCTTGCCTTTGCAAACTTTGAGCTTGAATAGCTCAAAATTTTACATAGGAAGTTTTAAAAAAGAGAATGCTAGTATTTTTTTTTTAATGTTGCCTATCTATTTTTTACATAACATTTTTTACTAGACCATGCCTTTAAGTACCAAAGTCTTGCAAAAGGAAAGTAAAGAAAACAATATTAATCAGTATTGTCCGGGGAGGATTATGGTGATGAATGAGTCCCAAATAGTCCAGAATGGGTGCCAATTGGTGCTCCAGTGGCACAGTCATGACAGTATGCCCCTCTCCAGGCCCCATGTATATAGACCAAAAAGAAGACTATGTCCAAGGCTTGTTCCACTACAGAAGGGTCTAATACTTTAATAGTAGCACATGAACACCCAAAACCTGTTTAAGGCTTCAAGGTGAGAGACTTTAGTAGAGGAAACATTGGCATCTGTTATAACCTTGGTGTTTGAATCCTGGATAGACATGGTTTCAGAGGCACAAAACACTCAAGTGTGTTCGTGGACTGTGCAACTGTGAAGCTCTGCTGCATATTCCATGGTTTCTTCTTTTCTGAAGGCAGATGTTTTCTTTAGGGCTGGCAATGGTACAGTACTGCACAGTGGAACCAATGCTTCAGCTGCATTGGTTGCTTCAGGAAGGTCTTCCAAACCTTCGAAAGTGTTGATAGATGGCGTGATCTTTTCATTGGAAAGCAAGTCAGGACTTTCATTGCATAGTGTAAACAGGGGAATCTTCACTAACAATCAGGTACTTGTAAGGGTTCTTTAATGGAGAAGTATCCACTAGGCACTTAGGTGTCTCAGCAGAGACAATACAAACCATCTCCACTACAGAGTGTTTGAAGGATGTAGATCAAGATTCTCTTGAAGAATTGTAGTCTTTGTAAACGAGAGGAAAGGCTTTGAGCAGCATGACACTAATGACTGTGCTTAACAGTAGACCTTGGACAACTTTGTTCAAGTTAATGTCTTCCCCTTTGGTAAATGAATGATCAGGCAAGGGCAGGCTTTCAGGTGGCTGCCCTTTAGAGTCTTGCATGTTCAGATTGACTGATGGGTCTGTGGTGTTGGCAAATGTCAAAACTGGGCTGCATACTGGTACTGGGTTCAGCTCATAATTGGCCTCAATGTATGGCTCATAGTCTGGTGCAGGGGTGTCCACAGAAGCAAAGATATCAGGCTTGGTAACTTCAGTAAAGGCTGCATGTGTAAGTAAATGACCACCATCCATGGCAGGAACTGCACAATCTCTTGAATCACCAGCATCTTCACTCAGATCATACATAGTTTGATACGTAATGGCAGTTTCATCTCTTTCGCCAACAGGAGGTGTGAATTTGGTATCACTACAACATATCACAGACCATTACTGCGAGGCAGGAAACAATGAATTTAGCTAAGAAAATAGATGGGCGGTTGGATTGGGGTATTTATTAAAATATGGGGATATGGAGGGGGGATCACTAGACAAGGGAAAAGGAATGATTCTAGATTACTGGTGATCCATCAATCTTTGTATCAGATCAGCTTTAACATGCAAGGATGGCAATCCTGTCTAAACACAACATTTATAAATGATCTACCTTGAGAGCAACAAGAGTAGTCATGGTGAAAGTTTCCATTCCATATCAAGAGTAGGAAACTGTTATTCAGCCTATTACTTTTAAATTGCAGTGTTCTTTGTAAGACATGCATTACTCACCGTAATAGCATTTCTGATGATTGTATCTGCTTAGATTCATATGCTGTGCATATGGTCCAACATCCAGTGGTAACCGCAGAGTATTGCATCTTATCTTTTGGGGACCGAAAGGGGACGTCGGCATAGGCGTATCTGTAACACTATCCCTATCTTGACGTGTAGTGTACCCAAAATCCCTCACGCGCCTAGGTCCATCCGATTGTATTTTTTCTGCCATGAGGGAGCCCAAGGCTATTGTGAGTGAGTACATGAAGAGAGAAAGTAGTAAGTCGTCTATGTTCCTTCCACCCCGAGCGGGGAGGTAGGGAGGGCGCTTGTGAATCTAAACAGATACAATCATCAGAAATGTCTTCTGATGCTTGTTAATCTACTTAGAATCACATGCTGTGCATAGACTAGCGAGCAGTACCCGGAGTTGGAGGTGGGCTGTGAGAAGGAACAGTAGAGAAAAGATGTCTTAATACTGCTTGTCCCACCTGAGAATCAGATCTAGAATGAGTGTCTAGGCAATAGTGTTTTGTAAAGGTGTGTACAGAACTCCAGGTTGCCGCTTTACAAATGGACTCTAGGGGAACATTTGCAATGAATGCTATGGAAGCCCCAGTGCCCCGAGTAGAGTGTGCTCTAGGCTTGAAGGGCAGTTTTCTCTTAGCAAGAGTGTAACACAGTGTGATGCATTTGACAATCCACCTTGAGATAGCTGATTTAGAGACAGGAACCCCTTCTCTATCAGCTGCCACTGAAATGAAAAACTGGTTTGTCTTCCTCAGTGGTTTCGTTCTTTCCAGGTGAAACATGACTGCCCTTGCGCACATCTAGTGTGTGTAGGCTTCTTTCGGCCATGCTAGTGGGATTCTGGAAGAAAGTGGGTAGTTGGATCGATTGGTTCACATGGAACTTCGAGATGAATTTAGGCGCAAATCTGGGATGAGTGCGCAGAACTACCTTATCCCTGTGGACTGTGACAAAAGGGTCTAGAACAGAAAAGGGCCTGTAGTTCACTAACCCTTCTAATAGAAGTGATAGCCACTAGAAAGGCCGTCTTGTAAGTAAGGTCTTTTAGACTTGCTTTATGCATTGGCTCAAAGGGAGAACCCATGAGTCTGGTTAAAACCACATTTAGATCCCATCCAGGAGCTGGGTGAGAAATGGGGGGATGGATTCTCTTAACCACTTCCATAAAAGCCTTAATAACCGGTATTTTCCACCACAATACTTTCTGTTGTGACGTGGTGTAGGCTGAGAGAGCAGCAAGATGAACCTTTAGGGAATTGAATACCAGTCCTGCGTCCAACAAATGTGTTAGGTACAGCCATGGGTGTAGGACATGGGGGGATAAAGGGGACAAATCCCCTCCACTATTTTAAGTGGGGTGGATACAATGGCATTTATCCCCCCCAGTTTTCCCCAGTTTGTGTGTCTCTCTGCTGCACCAGTTTGTGTGTCTGCAGCGTGTCCCTGTGCAGTGATGCGTGCAAACTTCAGACTCTGAAGTTTGCACGCAGTTCAGACATTGGCGTAACAGGGGCCCCTGCAGCCCCTGCAGTGCGTGGGCCCCGCAAGCACATGTCCCGGGAGATGCCCCCCCTGGAGAAAAAAATGAAAAAATATATTTTCCAATTTATTTTTAAATCTTTCTTTTTGTAGTTACTCTGCATTCATAAAGAAATTATTTCTGTAACAGAAATCATTTCTTTATGAAGACAAAGTGACTACAAAAATAAACTTTCTTTTTGAAGTCAGAGGGCTCTCCCCACCTCATGACATGGAAGACCCCAGGCTGGAGGCCTCCATGTCATGGGGTGGGGGAGCCCTATGACTTCAAAAAGAAATAGTTTATTTTTGAAGGCACTGTGCCTTCATAAAGACATTATTTCCGTTATGGTTCGGTCCTTAATGGAAATAACTTCTTTATGAAGTCAGAGTGACTTCAAAAAGAAACAATTTCTTTTTGAAGTAATAGGGTTCCCCTGAACCCCATAACGTGTGTCTGTCTAAGTGTATTATGAAAGGGTGTACACTTAAACGTGTACGTGGCTGCCTGTGTGAGTGTATGGTACACACAAAAGTATGGGTGGCTGGGTGTGCGTGTGTGCATGTACGGTGAAAGGGTGCACACTTAAATGTATGGGTGGCTGCCTGAGTTTGCCTGCATGGTGAAAGGGTGCACACTTAAATGTATAGGCGGCTGGCTGTCTGGGTGTATGGTGAAAGGGTGCACACTTAAATGTATGGGTGGCTGCCTGAGTTTGCCTGCATGGTGAAAGGGTGCACACTTAAATGTATAGGCGGCTGGCTGTCTGGGTGTATGGTGAAAGGGTGCACACTTAAATGTATGGGTGGGTGTCTGGGTGGGTGTGCCTCTATGGTGAAAGGGTGCACACTTAAATGTACGGGTGGCTGCTTGGGTGTGCCTGCATGGTGAAAGGGTGCACACTTAAATGTATGGATGGCTGCCTGGGTGTGTCGGTATGGTGAAAGAGTGCACACTTACATATATGGATGGCTGGGTGTGGGTGTGTGTATATGGTGAATGGTGAATGTGCTTGTGTTCAGGGGTGCAACAAAACCTACATTTCAAAGGGGCTAATCCTTCAAATGTTGGGAGAGGCGCTAACTTCACGGGCGGTGGGGGAGGGGCAAACTTATTTGTATATGGGCATCTAACTTCTTTACGCATTTTAATGGGACTATTCTAGTGCAGCTTCAATGTTACACGCAGTTAACTCTCTCCTTTAAGTCTGAAAGCACCCATTTATGGACTGCTGTGAGAATGAGCCGTCTCCTGTCCCCTCTCTACCCTTCCAATCACTCCCCTGACATGCAAGTACTAAACCCACATCACGATTTCAATTGCCTAAAAAATGTGGCATTTGAATGCAGGTACTAACAGTGAAATGCTTTACGTTTGTAATGGCTGGGCCCTTGTTAACAGCGAAGCCCAGGTGCCGTTTAACATCTGTGTCCTGTTCTGTCCGGCAACTGCTCTGAAGGTCAGCTAGAGTGTTCACATAGCCCAAAATGTCAAGGGGGAGGAGGGTGCTGAAGCCCAGTCAACTCAATGGTGTTACGCCACTACTTGTGTTTAATGCCTTGATTACTTATTGGTAATCGTCATTACTCCTAGCCCTATTCTTCCACGTCCCTGTACTTGTGTATGAGGCAGTACTTGTGTATGTGGCACTCTGCCTCATACACAAGTACTGGGATGAGGTAGAGGTACATGGAGGTAATGCCTGACTTAGCTACCGGTAATCTTCATTACTCCTAGTCCCACTCTTCCTCATTCCAATACTTACCTATGAGGCAAGGAGCCACATACGTAAACTCTGGGACAAGGAAGAGGGACGTAAAGGTAATTCTGGGCCAATGAGGTGATTTTGGAGGATGGGGTAGGAGGTGGGAGAGAGAGGGGATGTGTGGGGGTCGGGATTGTGCGATAAATCATAATGGCTGTCCATGTACAGGCTAAGCAGGCATGATATGTGCTATTAGCCAGTCTAGTCATTCCTCAGTTTGGTATGACTTTTTTTTACCTGCGCATTTCTGATAAAGCAGACCTGCTAAGTGTAATTACCTGGCTAGACTGACATTTGGGTGCTTCCAGTCTAGCCATTTCTTACTGAGGCATTGTATATTTTTCTGGACATCTGTGATAAAAATATATGATATGATATAAGTCAATTATAACAGGCCTGTACACAAGTGTTTATAAGCATGACAAGACAAGGGAGGGAAGATAGAGGGAGACCAAGACAAACAATCTTACTGGGCCTTGTGTCATTCAGATCGTGCAAGTGCGAGAATGAGAAATGGGAGGGGAAGTGCAAGGAAGAGGGGAGGGGAAAACAGGGCAGTAATGCTCCAAGTGGGTGCAGCCAGGACAGCGCGAGAACAAGGGACTGTAGGGTTACAGTTACAGCCCCTTTGTGCGTGGTAGGCCTGGAGGCAGTGCAAAGGTGACTGATCAAAAAAGCCTGGACTAGGTGAGACTCTGAGGGTAGCCAAACAACCAGTCGGTACATCCGACAGGTAGATCAACAAGGGAAGGAAGAAAGAGAAAAAAGAAGAGAAGAGGAAAGTTTTGAGCTGCTTCCGGAACCTCAGGTGGTCCGCTCAAGTTTGAGAGAGGTTGGGAAGCCATTCCAGAGGGAGGCACCTGCAATTGAGAGATCTACCCTCCACTCTCTCCCTTGAGAAGCGTCTAACCCTTAGAGAGTTGGAGGTATCTGGGGGGAAGGGCTTGAGAAGGAAGGTATTTTGAAAGAGAGCGTTGGATGTAGTGTGGGCCCCGGCCCCAGAAAGCCTTGTGGACAATGCAAAGGGTCTTGAACTTGATCCTTGCAGCCACCAGGAGCCAGTGGAGAGATTTCAGGGCCGGAGAGATACAATCCCTCAGCTTGAGGCCAAGGATAAGTCTCTCAGTCCTGTTCTGGATTAGTAGCAGAGGGCAGAGAGTAGAGGAAGGCAAATTGAGAAAGAGGTTGTTGCAGTAGTC
This sequence comes from Ambystoma mexicanum, assembly GCF_040938575.1. Lineage (NCBI taxonomy): Eukaryota > Metazoa > Chordata > Amphibia > Caudata > Ambystomatidae > Ambystoma > Ambystoma mexicanum. The sequence continues at coordinate 90,857,292 of NC_090937.1, read as the reverse complement.
CAGCCTAGAGCGAAACAGGACTCTGGAGACAGTGAGCTTCTGGGGGAAAAATAGAAAGGGAAGAGTGTCTTCGAGGAGGAGCAGCTGGTAGTGGGATTTCTTGGCGACGTCCGAGATGCGAGGAGAGAAAGAGAGAGGTTTTTTGCCTCGAAGGAAGGAAGAGGGCCCAAGGTGGGTGGCCAGAGTGAGAGAGGGAAAGCAGGGGCAGGGGTCCCAATGAGAATGATCTTCGTCTTACTGGCATTAAGGCAGAGATCGTTGGAGGCGCACCAATCCTTAATCGTGGATAGACAGTCAGGAATGAGCAAGAGAGGAGAGGAGCCTGAAGGAAAGCTGAGTGTCCACCGCATAACACTGAAAGTTAGAGGAGAAGATAGAGATCAGGTGGGCCAATGGGGCCAAGTAGAGGTTGAAAAACCCGGGTAAGAGGATAGAGCCCTGGGGAACGCCACAGGTAGAGAGAGAGGTGGCAGATAGAAAGGGACTAAGTTGGACCTGAAGGGGCAGTCTTTGAGGAAGGAGGTCGGCCACTCCAGGGCCTGATCCATGATGCCCAGGTTCTCACTTAGTTGATTGATCAGGATGGAGTGGTTGACTGTGTCGAAAGTAGAGGAAAGATCAAGGAGGATTAGGACAGAAGGAATGCTGGAATCAAAGTTAGAGAGCAGATCTTCACGGGTGTTCAGCAGAGCAGTTCCTGTGCCTCCGGCAGCTCTAAAGCCAGACTGATGGTCATGGAGACAACCAACAGATTCAGTGTGGAGAGTAAGCTGGGAGATGGCCAGCTTTTCCAAGAGTTTGCCCAGGAAAGGGGTGATGGAGATTGGGCAATAGTTTGCTGGGCAGGTAGGATCGGCAGACGGCTTCTTGAGGAGTGGGTGCATAAGGGAGTGCTTAACGGGAGCGGGGAACGTTCCAGTGGCGACAGAGTGATTTCAGAAATCGGCCAAGACTGGATCAACTGTGTCAATATGGTCCTTGATGGTTCAAGAGGAGCAGGGGAGCACCTGTTTGGACAAAACTTTCATAGATCAGACTTGTCTAGAAACCTTGTCAGGTGTTGTCAGAGAGAAAAAGGAGAAAGGTGGGGGAGAGGTAAAGATGGCCAAAGGGGGGCAGAGAGAGGAAGAGGGAGAGGCAGAGGAGATAGAGGACAGCATGCCCTGAGTTTTAACAGAGATGTGAGAGGCCAGAGCCATACAGAGGGCCTGGGAGGGAACAGGACGGGTGGAGACTGCAACAGGATTGACCAGTTCCTTGCAGATTTTAAAAAGTTTGGCTGTGTTGTTAGAGGCCGCAGAGACCCGGGCTTGAATGTGTGCTCTCTTCTTGATGAGTGTTATTGCTTCGACTGGCATTTTGGTGCAACCAGTCTAGGTTTGTCTAAATGTGGCCTGGCATGCTTTACTGTAATGTTATTATGTGTCTACACTGGTCTACAGTGTGCAGCCAGTGGGACATGTTTTCAGTGTGGCATGGAATTTTTAATGGCAAAGCATTAATGTTCCTGTGCACTGTGGGTGACTTGCATGTATTGGATTGGCATTACCCTACAAACCAATTGCAAACCCTCTGACTTTTTAGCCAATTTTTCTCAGAAAGTCTGCTGTATATTGCATTAATACACATATTTATATATTTCTCCTAGTACAGTGTGCGGCATACCCCATCAGCAGCACGTTTGTGCGTATTGTGCAAATGTGTTAATCTAGGCCGGCCCAGAGTGTGGCACGACCCGTGATTTGTTGCTGAGATGGGGGGCCCCCTCAGCATGGCTCGCAGGGGGCCCCCACATTTTGTGTTACGCCACTGAGTTCAAACAGTCAGCAGCAGCGCCGTGGCCCGGGCTTTGGTAATGTGGATGAAGTAAAGGCAGATCCTGGCAAAAATACCAATGTGGATAGGGATCAGGATAATAGGGTTTTATGTATTTTTGCTTTTGTTCCTTTTCATTATGAATGTATTGCTCTAATGGTATGGTTCAAATGATGAAATATGTTGTTTTTATTAACGTTGTAAAGACTTGCGAGTCATAAACAAATAAAAAAAAAAACAAGAGTCTTAACTCTGCTCCCTGCTGCGCAGGTCGCTCATGCGTCCTACCTCCCCCTTCCCCTGCGCCTGCCGCCTTCGCATTTGGAGCGTCACGCCCTGACTACTGACAGCGTGCCAGAAGTGTGACTCCACCGACTCGACCTCCTGGAGACTGGAGTCCCGAGGAGAGACCTCACACTTACTCAGCCTACTAAGTAAGGTAAATCAAGTCAAAGTGGCCCCAGGCAGGTATGTTTTCGTGCAGGGGTGCCACAGCAATGCAACTCTGCCTGTTTAGTCAATGTTTAGAATTCAGGAAAAGCCAGCAAGCCCCTTAATTCGTACCACTTGTTAATTAATTTGCACGTGATAAATTGTAACATTTCCCTGGCTTTCCTGTCTGGCACCTTTAAAGCTGCATAAACTGCTGATGGCGCTGAGCAGGGAGCGAGGGGGGGTTGTGCGGCACGGTTTCTCACCACACAAACCTGTACTGCTCGTTCACACGCCGTGGGTCTAAGCAAAAGATCGTGCACAGGTGTGAAGTGCCCCACCTCGACCCCATGTCCTGTCTGACACCCTGGGAGGTGCAGTGCAGGCCGGGCCGGCATCGGGTGTTGGGGGAGGAGGATTTAATTAGAAGGAACGAACAAGCAATCGTCATATTTAACACGCTGCGCATGTTAACTGTATAAATACGATATTTATACAGTTAACGCGCGCAGAGCGTTGAAGTTGAAGGAGCTGCTAGTGCTTCCTCAGTGTGGGCCCGCCCCATGCAGCCTTGCATGCCTCCCGTGGGCAGGCGGCATACTTGCCAACATTCTGTGACCAAAAAGTCTAAGATGTAGGATTTTTCAAGTTTCAAAAATAATACTTAGCATAACAATGACATCACAGGAAATTACAAACCATACATTGTTGGCACCACTGGAACATTCTAAAATGCACAACCCATCAAACAGCACAACATGGAAAGATTTTGAAATGTTTACAATGTATAATTTTGAATGGTTAGTTAACACTAAATTTAATTACCCACCTTCACAGAATGTAATCACACAGAGCTGGTAGGCACCGTTTGACACTCCGCTGTAGCATCAGCCCGGGTAGTACATATTTTCTTATTGCAGTGGAGGTGGAACACTGAACAACATGGAGACTGATACCCTCCTCAGTCTGATAGGCAGATGCTGTGTGATGGTGGTACACTCTGCAACTTGCCTTCACTGGTGGTTAACGTAAGGTCTGTCTTTGCAAGAGTGCAGGGCAGAGTCATGTAGCTGTCAGGTCAGTGGATTGATCTGAGCCCATCACTCAAATGTATCACTTATCCACCCACCCCACAGACAGATTAATTGCCTTAGAGTCACATAAATTACCTGCCACTGTAAAAATCAGTAGGATCTGTCACCAAATCTGTAGTCAGTAGGACTGCTTAAAAAGCAGTAGCCCGCCTACTGCCTAAATCAGTAGGGTTGGCAAGTATGAGGCCCAAAACCGCTGTCAGTCAGGGGCCATGCTGTTTGCACAAAAGTTGAGGGGCAGCCATTCCAGACCTCTTATACCCTGCCGGCCTCCAAAGAACAAACCTATGCTATCTTTGTCTTGCCCTTTATTCAGAAAAACAAACATGTTTTTGCGCAGAACCTGCCCCTACACGACCCCACAAGCATTGCACTGCCTGGAAATCAGCAGCATCTTGCTAGCTGCATGTCCCTGACTGTCTCTGGTTGTAGCATTACTGCGCTTCTTGCTAGGAACGTTGTGAGTTTTGAATTTGAATCCAAATTTATATCTCTTTACAAGGGGGCAGTGTCTTTGCCCCCAGACGCACAGCCACCACTGTTACATCTATCCATGGAGACATGGGCATACAACTTCTTCACAACACCAAAACTCCTCCCCCTGCACCGCCGCCAGGGAAGAACATCTTTTTTCCCAATCCAACAATGTCAACCTAATAATGTGCACCCAACAAGTATTAACCCCCACAAACTCAAAAATAAATACTAGCAAATATTGTAATTTTGAGCTGAGGACCCCAAAATAGGCTGCACACACGTTAAACCAGAACATTGCACTCAAACTGTGTGTCATAAAGGGTATCCCCCCATCACTGCGCATCCCAAAATGCCGAATTTCCACAGCCCCGTTTCATTGCTTATATATATGGGGGGGGAGGGTAAAGTTAATAATAAATGCGAGCGGTTATGGTGGGGAAGGCTGCACAGGGTCTCCTCCGCATATATATGCAGTGAAATGGGGTAGAACAAAAACTTCTGCATTTTGGTGGTGCACAGTAAAACATGCGTAGTGATCACATAAAGTTAAGGACGTAAATAGACATTTCTGGTTGAATGCACCACTTTGTTGATAACTTTTAAGTTACTTACCTTCATGCAATGTGTCTAATACATCAAATATATTTCAAAAAATATTCTTGAACCACACATTTGTGTCCCAACAAATGTCATGGTACTACAGCTAGTCTTTTTGGGACACATTTTAAGTAACTTAAAAGTTATAAATAAAGCGGTGCATTCAGTCTGGAATTTCCACTTACATACATGGATAACGAGCCCAATGTGATACAATAAAGGAAATGCTGTGCAGTTTGAGTGTTACACTAATGTCCAGCAACAATCAGTATATGATAGGTTATTTATAACGCGCTTAATACCCAGAGGTTTCTAAGCACGGACCCGGGGATCGAACCTGTGTTGTTCTGTGTCGTCTTGCTTCCAAGGCGAGCACGTTGCCACTGAGCTATCCTCCCGGGACAGTAGTACTACAGTGCTAATACTAACAAGGGAGACAGTGACCGTGACCTGGCCAGTATGAGCAGCAACCACCCGTGCCTTCTCTCTCATGAGTGGGGTATTATTTCGCCCTCTGTGGTCAGATAAGGATCGGCTTTGATGGGCAACAGTAGGTTGTTACCCTTCTACACCAACTTTTGCTTGGTGAGTCGCTTGGTGACTCAGGTGAACTTTAACCTAATTTCTGTTGTTCATAAATTTCCATTAAGTCAATTACTTTTGTAACACTGCAGCCCTTCTCAGCTTTTAGCCCACTATGCAGGTGCATTGAATCACGAAAGTCCTAATCAGGGGTATTGCTTGGAGAGCCAATTTGGATGACTCTTATTCTGCTGACACTTCATATTGGTGCTTTCCTGTCCTGTGTTGTGTTCCTATGCCTCAATTCTTTCAGCAATAGCAATCCAGTGAACCATAACCCTCTTTCCTGGGCAGGTTGCGGACGGTTCCCTGTTTATAATTAAAGTGCAGGTGCCAAGACCATTACGGGGAGGTAGGAGTTTGTGCTACCTCTGCGCAAGACCCACAGGAGAACCTGACAGCAAGGCTCTCATCATCTCGCCTATAGAATAAGGCAACACATTCCTCTCGGCTCCTATCTACCCCCTTTAAAAGGACTTAATGTGGCAGCTAGCGTAATCACACGCTCTTCTCAATACAATCACACTCACAGTGCCACCACACTGGTCGTTTTTCACAGGCTTTCACTCCCAACTCACCTTCTCTACACAATGTTCTACATCATAATTAAGGCCCTCCCCATCAAGAAGACATTGCCAGTAGCCTAACAATCTAACTGCGCCATGAGGATACCATTCCACTGCAAGCTATGCCCAAGTCAGGCTCGAAATCTCTAGGTGTAAGAAAGAGAAGACACGCAAAGCCCGTCTTAACTGTATGACCAAGGATTTAGCGTGCTCTCCCCAGTTCCGTCAGACAGTGGGACTGCAAAGTGAAAAAAGTGTAGCAAGGGTGCAGAGGACAGAAAAAGAGAGGAGCAAGGGAGGGGAGAGATGGGAACAAGAACGGAGTGCAGATGAAAGATAGGGATGGTTTGCAGCACGGGCTGACCAGTGTGTGCAGGGGAGAGAGGGGTGCAGGAAAGACCAGAACACAGGACAAGCCAGGAATGGTGGGTGGACACCCAATCTTTTTGGGACGAGCTATGCTCAGGCCATGAAAGCCTTTTGACCTGGGAAGCGGTAACATTTTTACGTGAACTGAGCCTTCTGAAGTGAGACGCCAAATTGAAAGATTTTGTACTCTGAACTGCTTTTCTTTTTCTTCATTTTCTTCTGTTTTCTTTTCTTCTTTTCTCTTGTTTTATACAGCGATGATATATGTGATTTAATACATACCGCTATTTTAATTTTGGGAAAAGTCGATTTCTTTGACTAGAACACAATAAATAAATTAAAAAAGAAAAGTGCCAAGGTGTCCCCTGTCCCCCCCAGATTTTATGGGTCTCCTACGCCCCTGTGTACGGCACAATGTGTGTGGGTGAGCAATCGATGGGATTGACGCCCTTGGTATTACACCAGATGACAAAGTGTTTCCATTTACTGGAATAGCAATAGCGTGTGTTAGGTTTCCTAGCTTCCCTGAGTATGTCCATGCATCTCTGAGGGAGCTGTAGGTGTCCAAACTCTATGACCTCAGGAGCCATGCTGCTAACTTCAGAGTTTGTGGGCATGAGTGCAGGTTCTCCCCCCTGTCCTGAGACAACATGTTGTACGGGCAGGGTAGTTTTACTGGCGGGGAGAGGGACATTTCCATTACATGAGCGAACCAGGGTTGGAGGGCCCACATGGGGGCCACCAATATCATGGTGACTGGTTCCTGGTGCATCTTGTGCACTATATTGTTGAGTAGGGGAGTCGGGGGAAATGCATAGACAAATTTCCCTGACCATGTTATCCAGAGTCCGCTTCCCTTGGAGCGGTTCTGGGGGTACCTGGAGGCGTGGTCTTGGCATTGGGCGTTCTCCTGAGTTGCGAACAGGTCGATCTCTGGGAAGCCCCATTCTGTGAAGACGTTGGAGACGATGTCTTCGTGCAGACGCCATTCGTATTCTACGGGCAGTGGGAAATCTCTGCTGAGCATGTCTGTCAGAAGATTGAGTTCCCCTGGAACGTGTTGAGACAACAGAAACATCTTGTGTTTGAGAGCCCACATCCAAATGTTTTGGGACAGCTTGGATAGCCCTGGAGAGTGTGTGCCCCTTGTTTGTTTAGGTAATACATGGCTGTGGTGCTGTCTGTCAGAACCAGAACTGTCTTCCTGTGTAGTTGAATATGAAAGGCTTTTAGTACTTTGAACACTGCTCATAACTCTAGCAGATTGATATGGTTGGATGCTACTTGTGGGGACCACACTCCATGCGCTGTCTGCTGGAGCAGGTGAGCCCCCATCCCGTGAGAGATGCGTCTGTCGTGAGAGTGGCTTCTACTGCTGAAGTGGTGAAGGTCAACCCCTTCAAGAGGTTTTCCCTCGACCACCACTGCAGAGAGAGAACGAGGGCTGGCGAGACAACTACCAGATCTTCCCATTGTCCGCTGGCCTGACACCACTGGCTGTTGAGCCACTCTTGCATGGAACGCATGTGCAGCCCCGCGTGGGGAACCAAGAATATGCATGACGCCATCATACCTAGCAGCCGCATGGCTTTGCGTACCGTCACCTCGCGACTGGCTACATATCGAGGGATCTGAAAAAGCACGTTCTGAACCCTCTCGTTGGAGGGGAAGACGAGGCCGTCCTTTGTCCGGATTAGAGCCCCCAGAAATTGTTTTACTTGACTGGGGACTAGACTGGACTTCTTCTCGTTGATAGAGAATCCCAGACTGAACAGAAGGTCTACGGTCTTATGGGTGTTCAAAAAGCATGTGTCGTAAGAGTCCCCTGTTACGAGCCAGTCGTCGAGGTAAGGGTAAACCGGGACGGAAAGTCTGCGCATGTGTGCTGCCACTACTGCCAGGACCTTTGTAAACACCCTTGGCGCCGAGGCAATGCCGAAGGGGAGCACCTTGAATTGGTAGTGGCTGACCTCTACCATGAACCTTAGATATTTTCTGTGCACTGGCAACATTGAAATATAAAAGTATGCATCTTTCATGTCCAGTGTTGCCATGTGGTCCCCCTGTTTCAACAGTGGGATCACTTCCTGTAGCGTTACCATACGAAACCTTTGAGGTTTTATAAATATGTTCGCTGGGCGCAGGTCTAGAACAGGGCGCATGGTGAGGTCCTTTTTGGGTACAAGGAAGTTCAGTGAATAAATACCCTTGTTTACGTGAAGAAAAGGGACGGCTTCTATGGCGTCCTTTCCCAGAAGTGCTTCCACCTCTTGAATCAGGATCTGCAGATGTTATGTTATGTTATTTTACATTTATATAGCGCCTTATATACCATTGGTATGGTCTGAAGGTGCTGGTAGGTTGAACGCCCTTGGGAACCGAAGTTCGAGTCAGTAGAGAGAGATTAGAGAGAGTCCAAAGGTGCGTGTGCGCACCGGGTATGTGTGCAGCTGGTGCGGAATTCATGTGGTAGCTGCTTCTTAGTGGTAGGTGTGGTGGTTGAGAGATCAGGAGTATGTGTTCGCTCTGGCCGGAATTATCCAGACCGAGTGTGGCAGCGTTAGGCCTGAGGAGAACGCCTGGCTGGGGGTGTGAGACCAGAAATGTTTACTTAGAGTGATGGGGAGTGAGCGGCAGATGTTGATATGAGAACAGTTATACTGAATGGTGTCATATTATCTCTGTGTTCTAGTTGAGTGGTGGTGTAAGGAGAGAGTAAGCGTGGGGTGTGATATGAAGTATGTTCTTTCAAAGGTTCCATGCATTCCAAGGCATACTATGTACGTCACGCAATTCTGAGCGGCCAGGTCCATTCTATGCATTTTTGGTCATTTCAGGCGTTCAAGATTGCACTACACACTCACGCGCTCTGGTTTACCATGCGTGTTCTAGTCTATGCTTCATTCTCTAGTGTGCTCCACGTGTGTTCTCCAGTATTCCATACGCATGCACTCTGATCTACACACTCATCCGGTCAACATACTCATCCGCTTTATGCACTATTCTTCCGCTCTACGTACTCATCCGTTCGTCATACTCATCTGCTCTACATACCCATTCGCTCCATACACTCGTTCGTTCCATGTGTTCATCCGCTCCACACACTCATCTGCCACTCATCTGCTCCGTTTTCATCCGCTCCACACACTCATTCGCTCCATATATAATAATTTGCTCCATATACAATCATTCGCTCCATATACAATCATCCGCTCCACTTATACTCATCTGCTCCACGTACACTCATCCGTTCCACGAACACTCGTTCGCTCCACAAACTCGTCCGTTCCACACACTCGTCCGCTCCACACACTCGTCCGCTCCACACATACGTCTGCTCCACACATACGTCCAATCTACACACTCGTCCAGTCTACACACTCGTCCAATCTACACACCCATTCAATCTACACACTCGTCCAATCTGCTCATTCGTTCAGTCTACCCACTCGTCTATTCTACCCACTCATGCGGTCCATAACACTCATCCGGTCCACCCTGACAATACTACTCGTCTGCTCTACGTATCTATCCGTTCCACACACTCAGGCTTAAGTCACAAGCCACACCTGATTGTTCTATGTATTTATCCGCTCCATACATTCATCTATTCCACATACACATCCGCACCAGACACTCGTCCGATTCACATACTCATCCGCACCACTCACTCGTCCGCTTCACACACTCATTCGCTCCGAACATTCATCCGCACCAAAGACTTAGCTATTTTATTTATTTATTTATTTTCCCCGCATAATCATCTGCTCCACCTACTCATACGTTCCACGCATTCGTCCGCTCCACGTACTCGTCTGCTCTACATACTCAGCTGCTCAACATACTCAGCTGCTCCTCCACACTCAGCCGCTCTCCACACTCAACCGCTCTCCACACTCAGCCGCTCTCCACGTTCCTCAGATCTGCACGCTCCTCCGCTCTGCAAGCTCCTCCGTTCTCCACGCTCCTCCTTTCCCCACGCTCCTCCGTTCTCCACTCTCTTCTGTTCCCCACGCTCCTCCGTTCTCCACTCTCTTCCGTTCTCCACGCTCCTCTGCTCTCCACACTCATCCGCTCTCCACACTCATCCGCTCCCCACACTCATCCGCTCTCCACACTCATAAGTTTTCCAGACTCATCCACTCTCCACACCCATCCGCCCTCCATACTCATCCGCTCTCCACGCTCATCCGCTCTCCGAACTCATCCACTCTCCAGACTCATCCGCTCTCCACACTAATCCGCTCTCCACACTCATCCGCTCTCCACACTCATCCGTTCTCCACGCTCCACACCCATCCGCTCTCCATACTCATCCACTCTCCATCCTCATCCGCTCTCCACGCTCATCCGCTCTCCGCGCTCATCCGCTCTCCACGCTCATCCTCTCTACATGCTCGTTCGCTCTTACACGTTCGTCTGGTCAGACGTCCATCCAGTTTACACGTTCGTCCGTTCAGATTAGTCGACTGTTCTACGCCCTCCTGTGTTCTGTTCGCTTTTCTGTTTTCGCGTTCTCGTCAACTCTACACGTACTCATCAACTCTACACGCTCGTCCACTCTACACACACAACCACTCTGCATACTCATTGGCTCTAGTATGTTCATCTATTTCCTCTGATCTCTATATTCATTTGATCTTTCTAGTCGTCTGTTCTTCCACTCTCTCCTAGTTTCCCGATTATTTATTCCTATTATCCACTTCACTGTTTTGATCTACATTACTCGTTTAGTACTGTTTGTCTTTATAGTTTGCATTCAAGTTTATTTAGTTGTAAATTTCTTGCTTCAGGTCGATTGCTGGGTCGGGTGTTATTGTGATGAAGCTAGTTTGGAACTGGTTAGTTTTAGGGGAAGAGCCAGGTTTTCAGTAGTTTGCGGAAGGCCGTTAAGTCTTCAGTTAGGCAGATGTGGGGTGGGAGCGAGTTCCACAGGGTTGGGTCCAGGGCTGAGATTGATGATCCGCCTAACTTGACTGAGTTTGTCTTAGGAATTACTAGGAGGCCGGCTGAGCTTGATCTTAGGGTGCGAGTGGGGTGATAAGGTATTAGCTTGTCTTGAAGTTATTGCTGTCCAGTTTTATGCAGTGCTCGATGGGAGAGGCATAAGGTTTTGAAAGCCACCCTACGGGCTACTGGAAGCCAGTGCAGTGTCTTAAGGGCTGGGGATACGTGGTCTCTTGGACCGAGCGCAAGTAGCATTTTGGCTGTCGCGTTTTGTGCTCTTTGGAGTTTGTTTAGTTGGTAAGCATGAATTCCAAGGTATAGGGGGTTTCCGTAGTCCAGTCTTGATATAACGATTGATTGGACCGCGGAGACTCTGTTGGGAAATGAGAGGTATGGAAGGATGCGCCTAA